>NC_086182.1:32127500-32455500 GCF_023053635.1 Elgaria multicarinata webbii
TCTGCATTTTGCCTCCTCCTCCATGGAACTTTGAGCAGTATGCACAGTGATATCATATTTAGATACTGGGCCAGCTCGGATCCAGACATGCTTAGCTTTAAAGAAAAATTACATCAGAACAATTATTTTAATCATTTATGAATTATATTTGTATCCCATCTGTCCTCCAAGGGGATCAGAGTGCTGTAAGTTTTCTCTGCCCTGCCTCCACCTCTGCCTTTTCATCCCCATAACAATGGCATGAGATGGTTTAGGCTGAGAGAGAATAACTGGTCCCAGGTTACATAGAGAGGTTCATAGCTGAGCAAGAAGGTGAACCCAGTCCAAGAATCTGATTTCTCAAGGCTGGGTTTGAATCGGGAGGGTTATTTATTTTATTTATTTATTTATTTATTTCATTTCTATACTGCCCAATAGCCGGAGCTCTCTGGGCGGTTCACAAAATTAAAAACATTCAAAGTATAAAACAACAGTATAAAACCATACTATAAAATACAATATAAAAGCTCAACCAGATAAAAACAGCAGCAATGCAAAATTACAAATTTAAAACACCAAGTTAAAATTTATTTATAGACTGTTAAAATGCTGGGAGAATAAAAAGGTCTTCACCTGGCGTCTAAAAGCATATAATGTAGGTGCCAAGCGAACCTCCTTAGGGAGCTCATTCCACAGCTGGGGTGCCACAGCAGAGAAGGCCCTCCTCCTGGTAGCCACCTGCCTCACTTCCTTTGGCAGGGGCTCACAGAGAAGGACGCCTGAGGATGACCTTAGAGTCCGGGCAGGTACATATGGGAGGAGGCGTTCCTTCAGATAACCTGGCCCCAAGCCTTTTAGGGCTTTAAATGTTAATACCAGCACTTTGAATTGGGCCTGGACCTGGACTGGCAGCCAATGAAGCTGGAAAAGGACTGGCGTAATGTGGTCTCGTCGGCCAGTCCCTGTTAGTAAGCGTGCTGCCCTGTTTTGTACCAGTTGAAGTTTCCAAACCGTTTTCAAAGGCAGCCCCACATATAACGCAGTGTTAATGTAAGAAGAGCCATGCTGGATCAGACCAAGGGTCTATTGAGCCTAGCATTCTGCTCACTGGCCAACCATTAAACACAAAGTGGTAGAAGGTCAAGTAGGTCAGTGGGAAGACGATGAGCTCACCTGGGAAGGGAGAGGCTTGGGCTGCAGCACTTTCCGAATGTCATAGCGCTCCTCGTTCCAGTTCCCCAAAAGGGTTTTGTTAGTATAAGAGTCTTCATTGGTGGTGCACCTCCAGCCATACTGGAAGAACTTGGATGTGCTGTTCCAATCTGTCCACACTTCGCCGTGGCCACTGGCACGTAAGAGGGAGCCATGATGAGGGTTAAAGAAACAAGACAGAGACATGGTCTAGGAAGAGACAGCAAAACAAAATAAAAACAGGCAATGACAGAGGGCATTGCAACATTGCAAACATATTTGTTTTATACCACTTTAACTGCCTTGTCTTCACTCTAAGAATCCTGGGTAATGTATTTGAAGTTGTACTGAGAATTCTGTTAGAGATCCCTAGTTGCCTCCTCACAGAACTTCCATTCCTAGACTTCCCTAGGGAGAGGGAATAACTATTAAATAAGGTTAAGGCTGCAATCCTAAACACACTTACTAGGGCAGGTATGGGCAATTTGTGACCATCAAGGTGTTTTGGCTTACAAATCCCAGCAGCTTTAACCAGCACAGCCAATGGGGAGGGATGACAAGAGCTGTAGCCTAAAACATCTGGAGGACCACAAGTTGCCCACCCCTTTCGGTAACTCCCCATTGAACATAGTGGGATTTACTGCTAAGTAATCAGACACAAGATTGCACTGTATGCACACTTACTAGGGAAAGTCCAGTTGGAATTAGCACGACTTACATCTGAATAAATCTGCACTGCATATCTGTAGTGTAGATAAGCCCAGAGAAAACACAACGTTAACAACTATTCATAAAAGCACGTGTCTTCTTTAATTCTGCTGCTATTTAACATTTATTTAAGAATTCATGTCATGCAACCAAACGGGTTTATGAGAATTCCTTAAGGCCTGCTGTTAAATGAGATTTACTTCCGCATTACAATCAAGATTGTTGCCCAAGAATAACTATTTTTACATTTTACAGCTTAGGCAGTAACTTTGCATTCCTGAAAAATGTCTATTTCAGCCTTATGCTTCCCTAGTTCTTCTTTTACACCAACATCAGTCTGACTTCCTAACAACTGGCAATGATATTAACTGTTGAAAGATCTGATTTTAACTGAAGTACACTGGGGATAATTTCAATGTATGGATAAAACGGAAGCACATTGGTCACCATGGGAATTACCATTATATCATGAAAGCAAACTCAGATGCTATTCTGTAAAAATGGGAAGCTTGAACACATCCGAGGATGGATCAGACTGAAATCTGGAAGTGGGATACCTCTGAATCAGAAGTAAGAGTTGTAGTATATGTACTACTGATCTCATCGAAATCCCACATTTCCTTGCTCCTTTGTCTGACTCTTAGTTAGAATTCTGCCTCAGGATCTCAAAGAAATGGACAACCTCAACTGAGCAGATGTGAAGGCTGTAACTGATGTTAGAAGAGCCAAAGGCTTTAGCAGTTTTGACAAAGGGAGCAATTGAAGCTGTGATGAGAAAAACTGATTGCTTATGTTTGTGATGCGATTCCTTGATCATCAGCTAGGAGTGATGTCACTGGCCTCAGAACATCCAAGGGGTGAAATGTTTTTAACCCACACTGCTGCATTGGACTTCGTCAAAAGACAGAAACAAACTTCAAAGTGATCTTGATAGGCTGGAGTGCTGGGCTGAAAACAACAGGATGAAATTTAATAGGGATAAATGCCAAGTTCTACATTTTGGAAATAGAAACCAAAGGCACAGTTACAAGATAGGGGATACTTGGCTCAGCAATACTACAAACGAGAAGGATCTTGGAATTGTTGTAGATTGCAAGCTGAATATGAGCCAACAGTGCGATAGGGCTGCAAGAAAGGCAAATGCTATTTTGGGCTGCATTAATAGAAGTATTGCTTCCAAATCACGTGACGTACTGTTCCTCTCTATTAGGCCCTAGTTAGGCCTCATCTAGAGTATTGCGTCCAGTTCTGGGCTCCACAATTCAAGAAGGACGCAGACAAGCTGGAGCGTGTTCAGAGGAGGGCAACCAGGATGATCAGGGGTCTGGAAACAAAGCCCTATGAAGAGAGACTGAAAGAACTGGGCCTGTTTAGCCTGGAGAAGAGCAGATGGAGGGGAGACATGAGAGCACACTTCAAATACTTAAAAGGTTGTCACGCAGAGGAGGGCCAGGATCTCTTCTTGATCCTCCCAGAGTGCAGGACACGGAATAACGGGCTCAAGTTAAAGGAAGCCAGATTCCAGCTGGATATCAGGAAAAACTTCCTGACTGCTAGAGCAGTACGACAATGGAATCAGTTACCTAGGGAGGTTGTGGGCTCTCCCACACTAGAGGCCTTCAAGAGGCAGCTGGACAAGCATCTGTCGGGGATGCTTTAGGGTGGATTCCTTCATTGAGCAGGGGGTTGGACTCGATGGCCTTGTAGGCCCCTTCCAACTCTGCTACTCTATGATTCTAAAATACCCAAGTGCTAAGCAATAGCTACTGCTGCAATCCCCACAGACATACTAGTGAGTAAGCCCCATTGAACGCACTGGAAATTTACTTTTGATTAAACATGCTTAACAATACAGTGGTAGAAATCCAACTAAATGTTTGAAGCACTCACATCAGCACTGTAATGATGAGCCTTGATTTCAGAAGTTCTTAACCGTCTTGTTAGTTAAGGCTGCAGCCTTGTACCTTAGCAGCTTAAAATTAAATCCGCAACATCGTTTTCTATTATATTTACTTTCCCAGACCTATTAGGAATTACATAGAGAGGTAGGGGTGAAGTGTTGGGAGGCCAACCTGCCAGTGCAGCCAAGCCGTGTACTTGAAAGGATTCCCACTTCTGTGCAGGTTTTGACTTCTCAGAAATAAAACGGAAAATACTTTGCACATGTTCAAAGGCACATTTTTATCCTTTGCTGCTCTTTCGGAGGCACTTTTAGGGATGAGGTCCTACCTGATTGAAAAACTAGGGATGCAGTGGGGTGACTTTGTGGGGGAAGGCAAAGGATGAGTGAAGTGCACTCAGCTGGCGCTTCCAGGAGCCGGCTGAGCCCTACCTTCAGAAGGCTGCCAGAAGTGCCAGCAGAATATAATAACAATAATAATAATAATAATAATAATAATAATAATAATAATAATAACCCGCCTCTCCCTCTGGATCGAGGCGGGGTACAACACAAATAAAAACACCATAAAATACATAAAACTAATTCAAACAGGAGCCCTGTCCTCCTTTTCATAGGGTCACCCTAGGGCCAAACTGCCCCCTGGGCTCGAGGTGGCTCCATAGGGAGATCTGGGAGGGGGGTCTCTCTCTCCCCCCCCTCTCCCCCCCCCCCAGCCCCGAGGCCACGTGCAGCCGAGGCTAAAAGCGGCTCCGCTTACTCGTGGCTGCGGCCAGGCGCGCCGCT
Source organism: Elgaria multicarinata webbii (assembly GCF_023053635.1). Lineage (NCBI taxonomy): Eukaryota > Metazoa > Chordata > Lepidosauria > Squamata > Anguidae > Elgaria > Elgaria multicarinata. The sequence continues at coordinate 32,132,065 of NC_086182.1, forward strand.
CTCCTCTGCCTGCGCTTTGCCTTCCTGGGCTGCCCTGCGGCGGCTGGAGAGGGCGCACGAACCGCGGCAGCTCCGCCGACCGAGTCGAGGGCTTCGAAGCCGGAAGCCGCCGCTCAGGCAGTCGCCTAGCAGCGCTCCGCCGCCCCGGAACGCATCCGAGCCTTTCCTTCAGCCCCGGGAGGGGGTTTCCCTTCCACCGCAATGGCAATTACAGGAGTCCAGCAACTGGGGTGGCGAGCTCTTATTTGCACACCACCCAGGGTGACCCTATGAAAAGGAGGAGAAAGTTGTGTAGAAAAGGGAATTTCAGCACGTGTCATCATTGGAATGCATGATGTAGCACCTGGTGAAATTTTGTTTTTTTCATAACAATAGGGTGACCCTATGAAAAGGAGGACCGGGCTCCTGTATCTTTAAAGTTGTGAAGAAAAGGGAATTTCAGCAGGTGTCATTGGAATGCATGACGTACTAGCACCTGGTGAAATTTTGTCTTCTTCATAACAGTAGGGTGACCCTATGAAAAGGAGGACCGGGCTCCTGTATCTTTAAAGTTTTGTAGAAAAGGGAATTTCAGCACGTGTCATTGGAATGCATGATGTACTAGCACCTGGTGAAATTTTGTCTTCTTCATAACAGTAGGGTGACCCTATGAAAAGGAGGACAGGACTCCAGTATCTTTAACAGTTGCACAGAAAAGGGGGTTTCAGCAGGTGTCGTTTCTATATATGGAAAACCTAGTGAAATTCCCTCTTCATCACCACAGTGAAAACTGCAGGAGCTATACTAGAGTGACCAGATTTAAAAGAGGGCAGGGCACCTGCTGCTTTAACTGTGGTGATGAAGAGGGAATTTCACCAGGTTTTCCATATATACAAATGGCACCTGCTGAAATTTCCTTTTTAATACAACTGTTAAAGATACAGGAGGCCGGTCCTCCTTTCCATAGGGTCACCCTACATAACAGTTAAAGCTGCAGAAGCCCTGCCCTCTTGACCAGATACAAAAGAGCGGAGGGCTCCTACAGCTTTAACTATTGCAATGAAGAGGGAATTTCACCAGATGCTGTATGCATACAAATGTCACCCGCTGAAAATCCCTTTTCTTTACAACTGTTAAAGATACAGGAGCCTTGTCCTCCTTTTCATAGGGTCACCCTAATACCGCCACTGAAACCGTACAAAGCCCTCTCAACAGTGAAGAACTGGTCTTGAAATCTGCAGAATCTGCGTGACTCGGAAAAAGCCGGTCCACGGCGGAATCTTCAGGTCAGATTCTATGAAATCCAAACCCATTTTGAATCTATTACGGGTTTTTCTGACATCCCTAAGTAACCACGCCCACAATATTCAGTGTTGCAAGAATCCACATCACAGTCTCAAATGGGGCGAAAGCATTCTTCAGCTGGATATTCCGGCTTACTCACATAAGTTTGCTGTGAGAATGAGCCAGCCGTAAAACCACAACTGAAAGGCAGCACATGCGTGCCATATCCAGTAAGCCACATCATTTGGAAGGCTCATAAGAAACAAATAAAAGCTTGGGGCGTGTGAACCACATGGCTGCTGTGCTGAGTGCTTAACTGTTTCTCGTGGACTTTGAGAGCTTGTTTAGAAGTTCTAGCAAGGGAGCGCAGCTATCACGTGCCCTCGACTGAAGAATGGTACACTCCAGGATGATCAGGGGTCTGGAAACAAAGCCCTATGAAGAGAGACGGAAAGAACTGGGCATGTTTAGCCTGGAGAAGAGAAGATGGAGGGGAGACATGATAGCACTCTTCAAAGACTTAAAAGGTTGTCACACAGAGGAGGGCCAGGATCTCTTCTCGATCCTCCCAGAGTGCAGGACACGGAATAACGGGCTCAAGTTAAAGGAAGACAGATTGCAGCTGGTCATCAGGAAAAACTTCCTGACTGTTAGAGCAGTACGACAATGGAATCAGTTGCCTGGTGAGGTTGTGGGTTCTCCCACACTAGAGGCCTTCAAGAGGCAGCTGGACAAGCATCTGTCAGGGATGCCTTAAGGTGGATTCCTGCAATGAGCAGGGGGTTGGACTCGATGGCCTTGTAGGCCCCTTCCAACTCTGCTATTCTATGATTCTATGACTTCTTTTTCATAGAACAGGAGCCTGGGCGTCACCCTCCTTAGCTCTGCTGCAGTTCTCACAGTAGCTGGGCGGCAGGGGAATGAATTTTCCCCAACAACAGCATATTATTTCCTGATATAATGCAAAGTATTTGGGGGTAGCTTAGTCTTGAATGGTTGGTTGAGAGACCCATTAGTTTTACAAAAGCTAATGGCGAAAATGTCAGGATGAGCATCAGCATTGAAAATACTACAACTACACCACAGCTAAAATGGCATCAATATCTTGCTGGAAGCATCATTGAATGGAATGGAAAAGGGTTAATGTGGAAGCACCTTAGTAAAATGTCCACATCATCCATTTAAATGACTCCCTTACATCAACGTATCCAACTCTTGATCTCTCACTGAGGAAATATTTCCCAAACTTAAGCTTGTGGTGGATTTAGCCCGATTCGAAGAGAACAGACAAGAAGTCCATAAAAGCAAGTGGAATTTTTTTAATGTGTCATAAAACCATGATGCTTTATAAATATCGCCTGCCCCACCCCCAGGACTTGGGAAACATTATATATTAAAAGAAAAACGAAACGTGCCAGTTCACAATGACTAGAATGCATGCTGAAAGAAAAAAGATTCAGTCTGATTTCACGCTGAATTAAAATATTTGCAGGCTCCGGCCTTCCGGTGAACAAAACTGCAGAGAAGGGAAGCGGCCGTTTCTATAGCAACCGCCCAAGCAAAGTGCGCCGGAAGCGGAAGTGAGGCTTGCCGGCGGAAGTGACGCTCAAAGCGGCCGCCCGGCTTCTGAGGCTGTCTGGAAGCACTCAGGTGTGTGAGAGAGCAAGAGGGGGATCTACTCGTGAGGAGAGCTTTCCCCGAGTTGGTGCCTTCCAGATGTGTTGGACTACAACTCCTGTCCTCCCCAGCCAGAATGCCCATGTCCAGCCCATCTCGAGGGCACCAGCTCACGCAAGGCTGACCTAGATCATTAAAATCTTTACTCTGGTTTGGGGGGGGGGGGCGGCGAGATGGGAATTGTAGTCCATCACATATGGAAGGCACCAGGTTGGGAAAGGGTGTAGCTAATTCCTTCCATTCACCGAACACAAGATATTCATGTTGCCTGGGGCACCTGAAGGGTTAAAAAGAAATGGAGGGGAGGGGAAAGAGAAACAGCCCCTCCCCTCATTTATTCCGTCTGCATGGGAGGGGTCTTAAAGGAAGAAGTGCTCCCCCCCCCCGACTCTCCTGTTAAGTTTAATTATTATTATTATTTAGGGTGACCAAATGAAAAGGAGGACAGGGCTCCTGTATCTTTTAACAGTTGTATTGAAAAGGAAATTTCAGTAGATGTCATTTGTATATATGGGGAATCTAGTGAAATTTCCTCTTCATCCCAGCAGTTAAAGCTGCAGGTGCCCTGCCCTCTTTTACATCTGGTCACTCTAGTATAGCTCCTGCACCTTTAACTGTTGCAATGAAGAGGAAATTTCACCAGGTTCTCCATATATACAAATGACACTTGCTGAAATTCCCTTCTCTTGGCAACTGTTAAAGATACAGGAGCCCTGTCCTCCTTTTCATATGGTCACCCTATTATTATTATTATTATTATCATCATCATCATCATCATCATCATCATTTATTGCATTTTTATACCGCCCAATAGCCGAAGCTCCCTGGGCGGTTCACAAAAACTAAAACAATTCAAAGTGTAAAACAAACAGTATAAAAACATGATATAAAATACACATTAAAACGGATTATACCATACATGATTAAAACATCCTGAAAACATTCTAAAATTTCACTGGATCGGTCTGCCGGAATAGATCAGTCTTTATTGCTTTATTAAATTCTAAAAGGCTGTCAAGTTGATGAATTTCCTCCGGCAGGCCATTCCACAGTCTGGGAGCAGCAGAAGAGAAGGTCCTCTGGGTAACAGATGTTAACCTAGTTTTTGCTAGCTGAAGTGGATTCTTCCCAGAGGACCTGAGTGTGCGGGAGCTCACATCTATGTACATTGTGTCTCCCCCACTTATTTTCTCCTCACAACCGCTCTGCAAGGTAGGCAGTGAGGGTGTGTTTGAGTGAAAGCGACTGACTGATTGATCCTTTAAATTCCTGGTCTGCCTAAAGAAGATTATTTTGTTTGCTGCCCTCCTATTAGCCATGCTGGCCGCTATGATGTTGTCAGAAGGTGCTCTCTTTGCAGACCGTTTCTATTTTAGGATGACAACATCTTTGAAACCAGCCTCACCTCTTACTTTCTCTCCATTTAAGACTTGGGCACCATGAGGCCTCTGCATCATCAACCATCCTTCCTCCTGGTTGGAGAAGGAAACTTTTCCTTCTCAGCCAGTTTGTGTGAGGTGAAGGGCTGTGAAACTCACATTGTTGCTACCTGCTATGAGAATGAAGACACTGTTTCTAGACAAGATCTTGCCAAGTCCAACATCCAATATCTGAGGGACAGAGGTAAAAAGAAAATTAAGAAAAAAACATAGTTGCTATGTAACTTCTGTTTGCTATGCTTGGAGAACCATTCTTCCATGTCAAATTGTTTTGGGACTGGGGAAAGAGTTGTTGATCATTCACAGACTTGTAAAGTTGCTGAATGAGCAACCACAGCTGCTTCAGCCCTGCTTCTGTCTCTGCTTACTCCAGCAAGCTGGACTTCAGTTTTACCGCAGGGCAGGTGAGAGGAAAGAGGCTGGATGAAGGGATTCAGGAAAGAAAGTGTGTGCAGGGAAAAGCACAACTGTGTTGTCATCTCTTTCTTCAACAGTTTCAGAACTATATAAAGCATTTTCAGATAGCAATCTGGCACCCTTACCTGGCCTTTCTTGCAGGTCCTTGTTGCAAGTGGTTGATGGGCGTTCTTTGGTCACCTGGAGGTGTTTTTTTTAATATATATCTGCTGTGTAATTGTGACCAATCTGGCTTCTGTGAGTGACTGCTATATAGAGGAACTTGTCCTGAGGCAAGGAATTGTGGTTTGGAGCAGGACACCTAAAAGCCCTAAGACCTCTGTGAATTTGTTTCCAGTCTTCCTCTTCACATCACCGGGAATAGCAAATCCTGTTGCTTTATTAATGTATCTCTGGATTTTTTTATACCACGGAATTTGTTTTTGTATTTAAAAGTTTTATTTTATTGATGTATTTCTTGTATTTTTCTTTTTATACTTACATTTTGTTGTTCATTGCCCTAGGTGAACTTGATCCAAAACTGTCTACTATCTAAAGTGATCCACCTATTTTTCCTTTAATATTTCAGGAGCTGAAGTTCATTTTTGTGTTGATTGCACAAAACTGAAAGAGTTCTTCTTGCCATCTGAGAGAGATTTTGTTCGCATTTATTTCAACTTCCCCCATTGTGGGAGAAAAGCTGGAGTGAAAAAGAACAGGGAGCTTCTTGCCAGGTTTTTCTATAGGTGAGGACAAGATAAAGCAAGACAATGCTCTCTTTTCTGTTACAGTGTGTGTCTGTGTGAGTTTTAGTGCTTTGGCTATTTGGACCAAAAGTTTTGTCCTCAAAATTCTCTTAATAAGAATAAAAGAGGAAGTGTGCCTTTCTGTGTGCACTATACCTCCTAAACCATGAAATCTGGACACCTGAAACCTGGCATGTACACTAAGGGGACCATAGGGGTATGCAGCTTGTTTTTTGTTTTTTTTTAAATGCATTAATTAATTTTAATTAATGTAAATGCTTGAAGCCTGCAGTAATATCGTCAGTCACTAGGCAGCAGTCTTCACTAAACAGCGTATAGCCGTGTCTAGGGGTGCCAGCGAACTTGGCTTCACTCAGATGAAGTGGCCAAAATGCATCCAACTCTGATAGATTTATAAGGCCTTGCTCTATCAAACAAAGGGCTAGTCCCACCCATAAGAAGTTGGGTGCCTTTGCTAGTAAGATCCAGATAAGTGTTTAAATTTACTTGTTTCGCACTGGCAAGCAGGTTCAGTTTTCATGCTTTATTTCCAGCCTGATCTTTGATGTAAGTGGAAGATTTTTTGCAAGGGCAGTGTGGCGGCAGGAGGAGACTGACAGTGTTGCAGTGAAGGAGGAGAACAAGCAGAGAGCAAAGACTTCTCCCACCAGGAGTTGCTAGTTCCTTTTGCAGCTTTTCCAATCTACCTTTTACAGTCCAGTTGCAGGGACTGTAAAAAGTCCATGTTTAGAGCAACATTGCTGAAGTCTAATGCAAAAATATAAGCGCTGCATAACTTAAGAAGAGCTGTGCTGGGCTAGACCAAAGGTGTATCTAGTCCAGCTTTCTGTGGCCAGCCAGATGCCTATGGGAAGGCTTCTTGGAAACAGCCCACTTGCTGCATCAGCCACAGGACAAAGCTACCCATCCTTTGTCTGTTCTTGTTCCAGTTGTGCAGACATCCTGGCAGAGAATGGAGAGGTCCATGTGGCACTTTGCAGAGGGCAGGGCGGCACCCCTGCAGACCAGCCAGTGAGGGAGTGGCACAACAGCTGGCAAGTCGTGGCCATGGCAGCAGAGGCAGGATTTATCCTGAGCGACGTTCATCCATTTAACATCAGAGATGCTTGTGGATATAAATGCACAGGTTACAGGTAAGCTGCAGGTACTGTACAACAGTTGATGGCATCCCAGATATCATCTAGAGTGTTGCCATAGTAACCACCATATTCGCTTCTGCTCCTACCTCTTGAGATGCCTCCTGCGATGGAAGAAATGCCATGCATGTTGTGTAGGCTAGGAAAATCATACACAATAGCCTTTCATTTGTAACTTGGATACTATAAAATGAAAGCTTCCTGTTGTTTAAGATGCTTTTTCCTCTAGCAGTAGAGTTCTGAAGACTTTGTTGATATAGACCCAATCCATTCCTTCTATCTCCAGTTAAGTTCTACAGAAATCTAGGGATATCAGGAAGGAATTTGAGATCCTTCATAACTTCCAATGTCTGTCTTTGAAGATCCCACCTTATGCTTCCAGACAATCTAGCATTTATCACCCAGGCATTTTCAGTCTCATTGGTTTACTGTTAGTCAATTCATGTAATAACTTAAATTTTAGGCTTTATGCTTATGCTAGTCAAAAGTGTCAGTTGATGTACCTCCAAACATTCTTGTCTTATTTATAGGAGTCAGGATAAATCTTTCTCTGTAGAAGGAGCTCTGAACCACATATTCACACGGAGTTTGCCTTTTCTGCATCCCAGACCTGTGATCTGTCAAACGGATCTGGAAGGCAAATTGGTTTCCTTCCTAGTTCCAGAGATATTTCAAGACAAGATTAACAGGTATGTGAGTTTCCAAATCCTTTGAATTTATCCACGCGCAACATCGCCACACAACTTATGACTATGGTTGAATGGAAAATTCAAACTGGATGCTATTACCTTATTATTAAGGGTATGCAGCTTACTTGTGGGATTGAAGTCTAATATTAAACTTTGTTCAGTGTAAAAGTGAGTGTGGCTTAATGGATCTCTGCTAGATTCAAGTCCTGGTTCATGGGATCTCTTTGTAACCTTGGGCAAGCTGTTAGAAGGGCTCCACATCACAGGAGCAAACAACCCAGTGTGGCTTGGTTGTGGAAGATAGGTTTGCAGCCAGAGAGTCTTTCCACCTGTGAAATGGAATTAATGATGAATGGGCAAAGGTTCATATAGCCCTTTGCACATTTGGGGGCTACATGAATAATATGCCGTTTTATAATAGATATGATTCTTGTGACTTGCCTGATAATATTGATTTCTTATATATTTTAATATTTTAAATAGGTGTTTCCTCGATAAGAATTTGGAGCATCCTGTAAGGACAATAAATGAAAAGCTCATCGATGAGCTTGGGAAATCTTTCCCAATTCAGAAGGTGAACTCTTCCATTTCCTTGGTGTTCCAGGACAGCCCCAACTCCCCTTCCCCTCCGGATGCCTTTTGGATGGTTCCTGTTGCCAAAAGAAACCCAGTCCCAAAGCCCATGGCTAACAAAACTGCAAAGGATACAGAAGCCTTTGCCTTTCCTTCTGGTTTTTCTAGCTGGGGTGGTAGTGATCACTGCCCCGACTTGCTGAGCTGGGAAAGCAACTGGGTCTTGGGACAGTATTACCTCAGACCTTCCTTGCTGCTTTCTCTTCATACTGTCGTACAGCAAGCAGAGTTCCCACCTGGGACTCTCTTGGTCCTCAGTGGACCGGCCTTTAGGAAATGCAAGCTCTCTGCTCATGCTCTGCCCATTTTTCACGAGACGGCCTTTATCTGTGTGGCTAATAAGGGCTCAGAAGCTGTAAGACTTTCAGAAGCCCTAGCCGGAAACCTCACAAGTACTTTAAGCTCGCTGCTCCAGCCTTCGGGTGTCACATTGGACTGCACGACAGACAAACCAGAGACAACACAACTAAGTACCTTTGTAACTACTGAAGCCCAGCTGCATGAATCGAAATATTTTATCACTGTGACCCTTGATGCTTCCGATCCTGACCCAAAGGAAATTTGTGTAGGGTCAGTAGGCACAGCTCCATGGCAGCCGAAGAGCATCGATCGAGAAATTGTTTGTGCTTCGCTGAACCTTGACCTTCTGGCTATGCAAGCGTGTGGAATCTTTGACTGGCGCATGCTCTGGACCTCTGACAAGCGTTTCCTGAACCGGTTCGCAGGAGGGCGTTTAGGCCCTTTCAAGAGCATTTCGCTCTATCCGCCTTCCTATGTGCACGACCTCAGCTTCTGGGTTCCTGAACCGGAAAGATTTAACGAAGCCCAGCTTCACACCATTGCCAGGTGCGTATCTGGAGAAACAGTTGTGTCTGTTCAACTGCTGGACAGCTTTCTGCACCCCGACACTGCACAAATCAGCCTCTGCTATAGGTTCACTTACCAGTCTTGTGACAAAGCGCTCAGCCGCCAGCAGGTGGCAGCCATGCAAATGAAGCTGAGGGAAGAAATACGACGTGGTTTGCACGTGACTCTTAGGTAAAGCTTCATCCTCACTCACCACAGACAGATTTTGCCAGAGACCATAATTCAGGAATTCTCAATACTACAGTGGGTGTGTGCATGTGCCTTTCATGCTGTGTGTTGCATCAGGCCAGACAAACGCCTTTCATAAAGGCTGAGCGGGCTTGAAAGGTTCATAGCACCCGGCAATTTCTCCCATTATGCTCCTTAATGTAATAAAGTTCATCTGTTTTACCCTTGTTTATCTGTGCCACTTTTGGTGGGTGGTTCTTCTTCTACAAAGTTCATTGTTGTAGGCTGTTGCGATTGCATCGAGTCCTAATCGAAGAGCTAGCAGCCAGTCAGAAAAGACAGCAGCTGGTTACATGGACCAGTGACCCGGCTTGGCGGCACAATATAAGACCGTTTTGTGCATTCCTTCTACCCTGTTTTGGTTATATTGAATGGCATAGATCTAAAACCTGGAGAAGAAACTTTCAAGCTGTACAGTTCACATGTTTGAAGGGTAATATTTCTCAAGTGGAGTTCTGGTGTCTTTAAGTGAAGCAATGAGCTATTTTTTAATTATTATTTTAATTGCATTTTATCCTGCCCTCTATCAAAGTAGTTCATGGTGATGTAGATGGTTCACTCCTTTTCTCCTTTGCAATAACATTGTGGGATAGGATAGGATGTGAGATGTGACTGACCTAAGGTCACTAAAGGGACAATCCTATGCATGTTTAAACATAAAAGTCCTACAACTCCCAGCATGCAGCTAGGGAATGCTGGGAGTTGTAGGACCTTTTTTCTGTGAAAACGCATAGGATTGTACCCTTAGCAGTCTTTGTGGCTGAGCAGTGATTTGAACCTGGGTCTCCCTCAACAGAAGTCCAACATTGCTTGTACTCCTTTCGGCGCCTCCTGAAAACATCTTTATTCCAAGAAGCCTTTCTTTAATATGCAGCCTTGGATTTCTGTTTTTGCTTCTTTTAAATTTTGTTTTTAGCTGTTTTATTCTGTTTTTATTTTCATTTTATCTTGTACACCGCTCCGAAATTTTTCAATGGGGAGCGGTATATAAATGTTCTAAATAAATAAATCACTCTCAGCCTCGCTCAAACTGGTGCCCTCCAGATGTGTTGGACTATAGCTCCCATAATTCCCATCCATCATGATGGGAGTTGCAGTCCCAACTCATCTGGTGTGTCAGCACATCTAAGCTCAGCAATGCCCGTACCTGTAGGCGGCAGAATGCAGAGAGAACGAGTGACAAAATCCGGAGATATTTATAACTACTGGCCTTTGAAAGACTCAAATCAAGTGCTGTCTCTTATTTTTAGAGAGGGTTACTGCAGTTGTTACTTCAGCTAAAATAAGAGGCAGTGGCAGAATCCTTTTGAGTCTGTTAAACTTGAGCAGGTCCAGCCATAACTGGAAAGAGAAGAATGGGCTACCGCTTTGGTCTGATGTCAGCCAGTTCTTGACTATTCTAGTAATTTTGTTGTTCAAAAGCTGGGATGAACACAGGTCTTATCTCAACTCAGTCCAATGGCTTAGCCAATACACTACAGTGCTTCACTTTTGCAAACTTAATGATATACTTGGTGTTGAACTGAAAAGTGCACATACAGGGATGCATACCATTAAAGGTGTGAACTTCGACAGTCTTACTAGAGAGTGCCTTGGACTGCAAGAAGATCATACCAGTCCATACTCCAGCAGACTGCTCACTTGAGGGAATATTAAAGGTAAAACTGAAGTACTTTAGTCACAATGAGAAGACAGGATACCCTGGAGAAGATGCTGATGCTAGGGAAAGTGGAAGGCAAAAGGAAGAGGGGCCGACCAAGGGCAAGATGGATGGATGATATTCTGGAGGTGACAGACTTGACCTTGGGGGAGCTAGGGGTGGTGACAGCCGACAGAAAGCTCTGGCGTGGGCTGGTCCATGAAGTCACGAAGAGTCGGAAGCGACTGAACGAATAAACTAGAGAATAAGCACCATTGAATATGATGGGAATTCCTTCCAAATAAGCATGCATAGGATGAGATTCCACTGCATGGTGGCAATGCTAAAGATAATTGTTTAAATTCAGTGGGGCTTCTGAGTAAATCTACATATGCTCAAGTTTATTTTTTTAGTTCGGCGTTTTTCACGGAGCCTGAATATATACAGACATGAAACACATGGAGGCACAAAACTATTTTTGTCTCGTTCATTGGTTTGCATGCAACAGGTGGTGTATGGAAAGCTTTAGTCTATAATAGGGACAGATCTCTTAACGATGAATAGGTATGCAGGATCCAGTTAAACTTTAAGTCATGCAAAACACCATAACAGTATGTTTACTTGCAACTAAATCCCATTTCAATAAGCAGGATTTTCCTTCCAGTAAATATGTATAGGATCTCAGCCTAGCCCCCTCCCCCGTATTTTTCTCCCACCATTTGAGGGCTTTGTAAGCCTATGCGGCAGGGTCTTGCTATTTACTGTTGTACTCTGTACAGCACCATGTACATTGATGGTGCTATATAAATAAATAATAATAATAATTTATTGTCACAAAATAAATCATAATCCTGAGTGTGTTTTCTCAGCAGTAAATCCTACTTTGGATGTGCGACTTCTTGTTTTGTTCTTCAATGTTTTTTGAAGGAAGATGGTGGATATGTTTGCACAATTGGAGCACACGCTCACTAAAGCTGCAGCTTAACAGCTCATCCCTATGCACATTTACTCAGAAGCAAGTCTGATTACTCTGTAGATTACTCTCCCAAGTAAAATGCACACAATTGTAATCTCCCCATCTACTAACATGGAAGCAGTTGTCACTGGAGTCAATCAGGCATACTTCCAAGTGATGTGTTCAGGGGGTGGCATGTACTGTGTAAGGCACCCTCAATGCAAGCAATGCATTTCCCTTGAAGGGGGGAGTGTCAGCGCCTTGGCAAGCACCACGTGACATAGAACATTGCTCAGAAGTGCGCTGCACATTGGGCAGTGAGGTGGTGGCATTCTGGACTCTGCTACAAAAATGCGGAGGTTAAGATCTTCGGTTACATTTTCGAATGGTCCATGTTTGTTTTTAATAACGTTCTTGCATGTAGTAAACTAGCACGTCAGGGGGAGGGCGACGTTCAAATACTAGCTTATTACATGCAAGGTGTACTTTTTTTTTTTTTTTTTTAAAGAGAGCATCCAAAAACTGACAGATGCACACACACCCATCCTCAACCCGGAATGGTACAGCCTAAAAGGCTACTACTACTGCCTCCGTGCTGTGTAATAGGTAGGCTGGACAGCGGCTCTTCGCATCTTCTTTCGGTCCTGCAAGAAGAGACACGTTTACCCGGCCGGGGGAACTAGAGGAGGACTTGCGCCTGCGCGTGGCTTTTGCCCGCACCCATCATGGCGGCGGCCGCCGCCTTCAGCTCTGACGTGTCCCGCTCCTGACTGCAGGGGGAGGAGCGCGCCGGCGAGGCCCGACTCTTGCCCGCACTCGGCATGGCGGCCAAGGGGGCCCGGCAGCGGCCTCGGTGGGGAGCCGGGGATGCGGCTGCTGCCTCCGCTGCCCGGCCGCGAGAGGAGGCGACCCCGCCGGCCCCTGAGGAGACCAAAGCCGAGTAGGTGGCAGATACTGGCAGGGGGGGGGGGGTGAGGAGGGAATAGGGAGGGGGGTCTCATTATGGGGGCGGACTGGCTTTATAATGTGGGGGGTGCGTGTGTGTGTCTGAGGTAAATGGCGGGGGAGGAGTGGAAAAGCCCCCTTGAGAAATGGAAGCTCAGGTAAATGGGTACATTGATGGTGCTATATAAATAAAATAATAATAATAATAATAATAATAATAATAATAATAATTGTGAACCTCCCAGAGAGCTTCGGCTATTGGGCGGTATAAAAATGTAATAAATCAATCAATAAATAAACCTGTAGAAGAAAAGGGGGGATCAGAACTTGATTTTGATCTGACTTTTATACTGTTAGTTTTACTCTCCCCTGTGCCTGTTTGGTGCATTCTCTTCCCCTTCCTATTGTTTTATTATGATTTTATTAGCATGCAAGCCTATGCGGCAGGGTCTTGCTATTTTATTGTTTTACTCTGTACAGCACCATGTATATTGATGGTGCTATATAAATAAATAATAATAATAATAATAATAATAATTTTAATTCTGTACAGATTTTAAGGGTCCCCCCTCAAAAAAAGATGTGTTCTATTGAACAAATATGATGGATTGGATTACAACTCCCAGCATCAGAGTGACAAAGGATCCTGGGAGTTGTAGTCCAACACATCTAGGGGGCACCTGGTTGGGGAAGGTTGCCCCCCCCCACCCATGGCGTCTCAGTCGGCCACTGGCCCAGTCGTTGCCATGAAGCAGGCAGACAGCATTGTCCCCTCTACCTAGAACCCCACAGGAGTCAAAAGAGTGTCTCCCTATCCTCTGCAGCCCCACAACCTATTAACCGCCCCCCCCCACCCGACCTCCACCCCAAATTGCAGCCTCATATAATTGTGAGAAGTGGTTTTTACAAAGGAGCCTTTAGCAACCCGTCCTCTCGTGTCCAGATCTCATCCCTTCTTGGTTATAGGCCAACTCAGGTTCAGTCTAGTCAGTATTTTGATGGATTAAAAATCAGTTGCCAACAACATTCACTGAGCTATCTGCAAATTGGGTCAAATTCGAACAGCAGCAGTTTGAGTCTGTAATTATCCAGCAATGATAGTTCTTAAAATGCATGCATATGGATGCATATTCACTTGTCCGTCTTTCTGGACGTGTAACAACGAATGCTCCATTTTTAAATCCAGAAGCCCCAGCCACCTTGTCACTTCTGTCTAATCCACTCCCCCGGCCTTATATCATCCACGAACTGGGCTAACACCTGTGTCTTTTGGGTCTTGCCTAGGCCGTCTGGGAGCAAAGCAGGGCATGTCTGGGCCCCTGAAGGATCAACAGCTTTCAAGTGTCTAATCTCGGCCAGGTTTTGTGCTGCCCTGCTGAGTAACATCTCTGACTGCGATGAGACATTTAACTACTGGGAACCTGTGAGTGCCTTCCCTTCCTGCAATGAAGTGTCTTGACGGGTTGCAAATGTGTAAATGTTTAATTTAGCTTCTGAATTGCTGCTGGATTTAAAGTTGTGATATCTCAGCTATATCCTCTGGTCTTGTGCGATGCAGAGTTGCAGTCCTGCATGTCCTGGCTTTCTCGGGACAAGAATGGCCATTGCAGATCCAGCCCTTTTCTTGACAAGACTTTGCCTATAACTGGCCTGGCCTTCAGCATTCTTATCTCTGTGTGTACAAGCACATATATGCTACTAAAGCAAGAATCAGGACACCTTCTGACTTGCATTTGCCATGCGTCTTCTAGATGCACTACCTCGTTTACGGTAAAGGCTTCCAGACATGGGAATACTCGCCCATCTACGCGATCCGCTCCTACGCATACTTGTGGCTCCACGCCTTACCAGCCTTGTTCCACGCCAGAGTTCTGCAAACAAACAAGGTAACCAGCATATCTTGAGTTCGTCCTTGTACTGGGTGGGATCTTTCTTCCACACCACTCCAGCCAGTTGCCCAAGGCCTTAGAAAGAGCAGTGACACATAGGCGGCCTTCTAAGCCACACCTGTTTCCTGTTCTATTCCCCAGTACCCAGGAGGAGGCCTTTGTACCCAAGCAGGCTATAGCTGCTGTTCCAGGCTGGGGGAGTGTCGTCATGCTCTTCCCCTCCAGGTTCAGTTGCTAGGAAGACCTTATTGGGCCTGTTCAGGAGACACCTTAAACTATGGCTTTAACCATGGTGGTTAAGCCAGAAAGTCAGGCTGTGTTCAGAAGACACCTTAAACCATGGTTTTAACCGCAGTGAATGAGGCCTTTTGCTTTATTCACCGTGATTAAAGCCGTGGTTTAAGGTGTCTTGTGAACACAGCCTGGCTTTCTGGCTTAACCAATGTGGTTAAAACCATGGTTTAAGGTGTCTTCTGAACAGGGCCAGTGTCTGGGCTGTTGTTCTCGTTGTGCTTCACCTGAGCTTGCCCCCTCCTCCTTCAGTCTGGCCATATGTGTCTCTAAACAGAAGAAATGGTACTTTTGGGGGGCAGGGATTTCACCAATTAAGTTGTCTATCCAGCTGTTCTGCCCCCAGAGCCCTGATATTGTTAACTTTTATTGTGGTTTAAACCCATGTTTATTTTATCATGCAGTGTGAAAACCATAGTAATCTTTCTCATACTATTTTCTTCGTGTGTGTGTCTGTGTGTGCGTGTGTGTTAAGCAAGCAGTCTACTAAAGGAAGCAATGTTTCTTTTTAAACAAGAAAACAACCATTGTAACTGGAGACTGGATTCTGCTTAACACTCAGGCTGTTCCTTTCTGCTACATGGGTGTAAAAGCAACCTACCTTCAGAGTTATGGTGGCAGCAGCATGTATGGCATTTAACACAATTTGCACATTGAATAAGGCCATGCTTAGCATTAGGTTCTGTCCAAAAAAAAACCTGACGTTGAAAGCAACCTTTGGTTCTTTTTGTTAACCAAGTATCCCGTGCTTTTAAAAGTCTGATTAGTCTATCTGGTCCAACCTCTGGCTTTATCATATCTTACCAGAAGGCGAGGAAGGCTGGTTTTAATTGTGTTTGCTTCTAAAAGCATTAAAACTGTAACCATTTATCCTAGGTTCTCATCTTCT
The DNA here is from genome assembly GCF_023053635.1 of Elgaria multicarinata webbii. Classification (NCBI taxonomy): domain Eukaryota; kingdom Metazoa; phylum Chordata; class Lepidosauria; order Squamata; family Anguidae; genus Elgaria; species Elgaria multicarinata. The sequence continues at coordinate 32,147,768 of NC_086182.1, forward strand.
ATTTCCTGCGCTGCCTTCTGGCCTTCCTGAGTTGTGTTTGTGAGCTTTATTTTTATAAGTGAGTACAGAAAAATGCTCATTCTGTGACTTGTGAATAATACATTGTTGACGTGGGTGTTATCACAAGGGTATTTTGTGGTTCACCAAATTACCATTGCATGGTGAACCACTGGGACAAGTACATACCTACAATTCTTGGTATGTCATGATTCAGTTAAAGAATTTAGAGGCTGGAGCAGTTTTCTGGGTTTTCTTACCTAGGGAATGAAACAGTGTTATACTGTCGCATGAGAGAGCTCCACCCTCCAGCTGTCACTCAGAATTGTCGTATCACATAGCTGCTGCTTTTGGTAGCTCTCAGCTGCCATGTGGCTGAGGCCAGGATACTGGGAGACCCTGGGAATCTGAGAAAAAAAGGTATGAGGGAGTAGAGGCGATGGGAGCTGGCTAGAGAAATTTAAGGAACTTATTTAGATGCAGGTTTTAATAATACATAGTAGTGTGGTGTCACCTGCATAGACGTGTCAGTAGCTAGTATCTTAGTGTAGAATTGGCCCGAGGTCATGTTATTAGCTTCTCTTCCTATCACACCAGCAGCTTGGAGGAGTCCAGAGGGCTATAACATACGATGTTACCTTGCACTGCCCATGGGTACATCTAGCCCTCCATGGTCTACAGCAGCTGGTAGGACTTCTCCCAGGTCTTTCCTAGGCCAGACACCTCTCCCAGGAGATGGTCCTGGAGCTAGAAGGCTCATCTAAAGCTGAAGCTGCATTATACTGAACCATTGGCCCATCTAGCCCAGTACTGTTTGTTATGCTGTGAGTTCTCTGCTCTGGAACGATCTCATGTTCTGGCTCTCCTCTCTTTTCCTCAGGGCAGTGTGCAAGAAATTCGGGCTGCATGTGAGCCGTCTCATGTTGGCTTTCTTGGTACTCAGTACTGGGATGTTCTGCTCAGCAGCTGGTAAGTTAAGAAATGAATTGGGTAGGGAATCTGATGGGTAAGGAGGTGTGGGTTTTTTGGGCAGAATTTGCATTGTTTTGTTAGGGACTGGGATGGTGAAGACCGAGGGAGTTACATGGACCAGTGGGAGAGAGCAGAAAGCTGTGTGAGGGTGGAAATCACACTCCCTGCCTAAGCGAACTTTTCCTCCCCCTCTCTTTCCAGTTCCCTGTTTGAGTTTCAGCTAATACTGCATGTACTTCTCAAGTATTGTGTGGACTAGAAACTTTAACAAAAATCAATACTAAGTTGTTCAGGATTCTGAAAAGGGCTTTGGATTTTCAGTGCAGACTTCTGGACATCCAGACTCTGCAGGAAGGAATAGCAATGCACAAGGTGTATTTCTGGACTTAGTTTCAGCAGGAAAAGAGCATGAAGCCATTTATTTTGTTCACTGTGGGTCTGGATTACTTTTTGGAGAGGGGAAGAAATCGGCATGGACTCCTCATGGGTAGCTGTAATAAGTTCCTGCCTTGCCTCCTGAGCTCTCTACATCTCAGGATAGAAAAAGAGGATCTGCTAAGAAATATTTCCTGTGGTGAAGGAGGGTGGAGGGTCAGCAAGGAGATGCTTAGGAAACACCTTTTCCAGTGGAAGGATTCCAAGGGTTATTTATGTTAGGGCTTGTGTAACCTCGAGCAGAATTTGAAGTTCCTCCCCCTGAACTGCCAAAATACTGAGTGAGACCCCTGTATTGTCTGCTTTGACATTGGCAGCAGCTCTTCGGGGACTCATGCAGAGAGAGGGCTGTTTTTCTTGCGATCTGATCCTTTTACCTGGAGATTGAGCATGGAACCGTCTGCATGCAAAGCAAGTGCTCGACTTCTGAGCCACGGCCCCTTCCCCGCGTTGCATGTTCTTAGGACTGTGCTGGGAAAATCCTCCTCCTCCAGTCCTCCTGCGAAGGAGCCTTGATATGGCCTTGTCTTCCCTGTGTTCTACATGCTCCCAGTTCCTGACTCCCTTTTGCTTCTTTTGCATTTCAGCCTTCCTCCCCAGCAGCTTCTGCATGTACAGCACAGTAATAGCAATGACTGGGTGGTACATGGATAAAATCTCTCTGGCAGTCCTGGGCGTGGCTGCTGGAGCCATCGTGGGCTGGCCGTTCAGTGCTGCACTTGGGTAAGCAAAAGAGGATGAGGATGGAAACATCCAAGGCCTGGTAACACCGGGTGGGGACCAAACCAGCCAGAAAGGCAGTGGAAAGCCACTGATGTCCATCCAGGCCTGATCATATCTCCATGGCACTCAGATTCTAATAACTCTCCACATAAGACTGTGTTTTTTGGCTCTGCCTTCCTTGGGGATATAGCTGTGTAATTTCTCTAACTTGAGAGGTGTGGTGTTCAGGGGTTTTGGGGGTCAGAGTTGTTTGAATCCCTTCCCATCCATGCTGTATGAAGCTTGCTCACCTTTTGAAGACTCTTTTTAATTAAGATGTCTTCTAGCTGACGATCAGCTATAAGAAATGTCTGTCATCTCGTGATCTGCAGAGCTCTGAGCGGAGAGCTTAGAAGGCTGCCAGCGCAGGTTATATCTTAAGACACTCCACTGTACGTTATAAGCAGATTTTATGTCATAGTTGTAGTATTTCCCAAGAAAAAGAAGGCAGGAGGGGAGACAGCAAGAAACTTTTATCACTCCACTTTCCTAATAAAAACAGAATTCCCTCTGTTACTCCTAAGAGTCTTCTAACTTATCTCCCGCTTCTCTGCACCACACTCACATGTTCTCACTGTACTTCTTTTTGTCCTGTATTTGTATAGTTTGTTCTATCCCTAGGGTAGGGGTGGACAGAAGACAGATCTACCATATTTCTTCGATTGTAAGACGCCATCGATTGTAAGATGCACACTAATTTCAGTACCACCAACAGAAAAAAAGCTTTGATTCTAAGAATAATAACCGCACCCGCGATTCTAAGACGCACCCTGTTTTTAGACATGTTTTTATGGGGGAAAAAGTGCGTCTTAGAATCAAAGAAATACGCTAGAGCTCTCTCTAATTTGCAATAGAGTGGCATCGATTCCAGACTCCAAATGGTTTAATAATAGCAGCAACAAAATGTCGCACACACACACACCCTAAATTATACTGCCGAAACAAATAAAGCTTGCGGGGAAGCAGGCTGTATAACTAGAAGTGGATTTTTATATTTAAAAACCTGTAAGTGCTACTACTCAGTCTTCTACTCAAAACAAATCGCTGGGCTCTGAATTCTTCAATTTTATGTCTTTTAGCACCAGTCTCCATGTTGGTGCATCTTGGGATTCTATTACAAACAGTGTAGATTCTGCAAGCCTGAAATCTGTCCGCTACTGTTCTAGACAACCCTTTCCAAAAAAACCTCCCCTCTCTCTCTATTCCTTTTGACTGTCTGCTTTCCTGTGCTACTTCTCAGTTCCCACCATTTCTAAATTTCATGCCCTACTCTCTCTGCTGTTCTAAAAAGAGATTATTATTTTTTAAAGAAAAGGCCTTGAATATTTTTTTTTAAAAAATGGTCTATATTCCCAGGTAGGCACTTGATTAAAAGTCTCTGAATGTTTGGGTGCTGGAGGCTAAGGGAGTTTTCCCCAAGGGCAATCAATCACTGTTTTTAAACATCTACGTAGAGATTCAAACAGTTGCTGCAGTTTGTTTGAGAATGAGGGGGAAAGGGGCTTTTGATGACAAAAACATCTTCTCGGTGCTTCTTTTGTTAGGCTTCCAATTGCCTTTGACTTCCTGATCCTGAAAAAAAGGTGGAAGAGCTTCCTGAGGTGGTCTCTTGTGGCACTGGTGGTGTTCTTGGTGAGTCCCCCAAATTGGTTTTGGTTAGTGGGGGAAATGGAATGACGGGAGCAGAGTGTCGGGTTCAGTTGAGCAGTGGTACGCCAGCCTCCGTCTTTCCCTCAGTGAGGACAGAACAGGAGTAAAAGGTTTGTTAAACAAAGAAAACAGCTGTTCAGTGGCCTGAGAAGCTGGAGGAGCACAGGTGGTGTACACCTAGGGTTGGGGAGAGGAGGAGCTGAGCAGAAAAGTAGGGTTGGTGCAAAACTTCACCCAGGGGCTTGGGGAAAAACAGGCTGTGCATTCTTGGTAGAAAGGGAATAGGCAAGGAAGATGTAGAGGTCTGGGGACTGCAAGCAGGGAGCTAAGAGGGCAGAGGGGTGCTAGAATCATAGAATAGTAGAGTTGGAAGGGGCCTATAAGGCCATCGAGTCCAACCCCCTGCTCAATGCAGGAAACCACCTTAAAGCATCCCTGACAGATGGTTGTCCAGCTGCCTCTTGAAGTCCTCTAGTATGGGGGAGTCTGCTACCTCCCTAGTTCATTGGTTCCATTGTCGTACTGCTCTAACAGTCAGGAAGTTTTTCCTGATGTCCAGCCGGAATCTGGCTTCCTGTAACTTCAGCCCATTATTCCGTGTCCTGCACTCTGGGAGGATCGAGAAGAGTTCCTGGCCCTCCTCTGTGTGATAGCCTTTCAAGTATTTGAAGAGTGCTATCATGTCACCCCTCAATCTTATCTTCTCCAGGCTAAACATACATAGTTCACAGTGAACCTACTGTGTCAGCAAGCCCCCCCCCCAAAAAAAAGTGCATGTCTGTATGCTTTGGAGACCCGGCTGGCACCGGTGCTGACCTCATTTCAGCGCTTACTTAAAACATGGCTTTTTAACAAAGACTTTGATGGCTAAATTCACCAAGGCTGCAGTGGGGGCAGGGCAAAACACATTGCGATGATGTCACGACAGCGGAGAAGTCGCAGCGTGATGCAAGGATGCCATTTTCACTGGCAGTCCTGTGTCCGCCGTAACTTGTAGTTCAGCTCTAAGTTCTAGCCGATGCCTCTGTTTCGCTTTGTTCTATAAATATGGGAAATTCAAGTGTTGATGTGAAGTTGCCCAACGTGTGAAACCGGTTTCTAAAGGGTGTTACGGTTCTTCTTGAAGGGCCCCCTGGTGGCTGTTGACAGTTATCACTACGGGAAGCTGGTGATTGCTCCGCTCAACATTGTCGTGTATAATGTCTTCACGCCGCATGGACCAGACCTTTATGGTGAGTCTACCTGTAGGAGTTGGGGAAATGTTTTGGGGTGGTGGGTATACAGAGGTTGATCACACAACCTGTGCTATGAAAACTGGTGCATGCTCTGGTGGGTTTGTTTATTTATAACCTGCCTTTCAGCCCCAAACTGGGCCCCGAAGCTGGGGTTCTTAAAGAAAAAATATTAAACAAGTTCAAACGATGAACCAAATTGTCAGCAAAGCCCTCATTAAAACCTCAGAGAATAAGACTCAACCTATCTTCAACGCCTACTTTAAAACTCTGCAAAGATGGAGCCAGTCTCACCTCCCAAGGGAAGGAATTTATTTATTTATTTATTTATTTATTACATTTTTATACCGCCCAATAGCCGAAGCTCTCTGGGCGGTTCACAAAAATTAAAACCATCATAAAACAACAAGTTAAAAACACAAATACAAAATACAATATAAAAAGCACAACCAGGATAAAACCACGCAGCAAAATTGATATAAGGTTAAAATACAGAGTTAAAACAGTATAATTTAAATTTAAGTTAAAATTAAGTGTTAAAATACTGAGTGAATAAAAAGGTCTTCAGCTGGCGACGAAAGGAGTACAGTGTAGGCGCCAGGCGGACCTCTCTGGGGAGCTCATTCCACAACCGGGGTGCCACAGCGGAGAAAGCCCTCCTCCTAGTAGCCACCTGCCTCACTTCCTTTGGCAGGGGCTCACGGAGAAGGGCCCCGCAGATGATCTTAAGGTCCGGGTAGGTACATATGGGAGGAGGCGTTCCTTCAAATAACCTGGCCCCAAACCTTTTAGGGCTTTAAATGTCAATACCAGCACTTTGAATCGGGCCCTGGACTGGCAGCCAATGAAGTTGTAAAAGGACTGGCGTGATGTGAATTCCACTATTGGGGTTCTCCCAGAGAGAAGCCTCTGCCCCACGTTCCCACCCACCTGCCCTCCCTTTTAGTGGTGGGGCAAAGCTATTCCCAGGGCTGACCCAGTTTGTCGGGCTTCTTCAGACTGCTGTGCCGCACAGTCCAAGAACTGCACCCCGTCAGCCCTTTGCAGTGTTGCAAAGGTTTGCTAGAGCAAATGTCTTGGATTCCAGATTACTTGACTTGCATCCCTAAAAGCTTGGCCGGTCCGAGCCATTGCTTGAGTTGCTGATGCTGTCACGCTGGCTGCAAGGGAATCAAGGGCACCGAAGCATGCTCTCAGATTGGCATTTCTGCACCGAACTGGAAGCGTGGCCAGGAGGGGTGTTTTGGGGGGAAGGTGCGCCCTCTGCTGCCTCTGGCTGGGATTTCTATGTAGTGCTGGTCTTGTCACCGTGTGCAAGGTTCAGGGGAAGGACGTCTGTAGTCTGGGAGTTGGGTGCACATGGACGTATGTGTGTGTCCCTCCAAAACTGCGAGCGGGTGAGCCCCAAATGAGGATGCCCTTCATGCCATGGGCTGATAAGCAAATCTGTTTACAGTTGGATGTCTTGGCTGAGATAAAAATGGTTGCTTCCTAAGACACTGCCTTACCCGGAGTCAGACCACTGGTGCGTCTCTGTCGGTGCTGCGTACTCTGGACTAACAGTGGGCCTCCCAGGTTTCGGGCGGAGGTCTTTCTGGGGCCCTGAATTGGAGGCAGTTCTGTGCGGCGTTTGGCTTCCTGCGTCCGTAACGGCAGCTTGATCTTTGTCCTTCCGCCGGTCTTTCATCTCTGCAAAATGATTGCAGAACGCATCACTGCAAGGCCTTGGAGTGTCTTCCGTCTGCCAGTGCCTTGAGCCTGACCTTTCCACATTTCGTGCATGAGCATGAGCTGGCTGTGCTGTCCTCTGGGGGCCAGTGAATTCCGACGTGTCTTATTCAGAATGGCGCTTATGTAACATCTTCATGCTACGGAGAGGGCTGCTTTAATACCGTCTAGCCTGGAAACGCAACGAAGAGCAGAACGCTGTGGACGTTGAGGCAGCGTTCCGATGCTGAGGCACATGCTCGGAACGGCTCAAGGACGCATCCCTGCTTAGATGGGCATTCGTTTGTTTGTTCTGGCTTTAGATTAAACTTCCATGTCTGTCCCGCCTGTCTTTGGATCCACCTCTCAAGCATGGAATCTGGCGCGTGTTTGTTGTTTTAAAAAGCAAGCTTCTAGATCTCATGGCTGCTAATAAACATTTGAAAAGAGAAACCAAACAGGGCTTGAAAGAGGGTTTCCGATGGTCAGGAAAATAATATTTTGAACAGGGTGTGAGCGGAGGGAACGTTTTGGAAGTAATTTCTGCATAGAAATTGGGGCAGGGCAGGAGTGGCCTGAATGCAGCCCCAGCCACCCCACCCCGTCCTCCCAGCATGGCTCCCCTGAGGGCGAATTCAGTGCCAGCACAAGAGGAGGGAATCAGCCATTTTAGTGCTATGGAGCGCTAAAAGGCTGCAATTATAGCTTAAGAGCAAGCAAAATCGGTCTCTTTTGATGCGCTGTAGCAATTTGCTGCTGATTTCTCCCCCCCCCTCCCTTCCAGGGGCCTTGTGGAATGTACGCCATCCTACAGAGTGGGAGCTGGGGGGGGGTGAAAATAGCCCTTGGACTCCCCAAAGATGCTCACTCCTACAGGAGGGGCTTCCCAGCTTACCTTGCCCATCAGATACAAGTACTGAAGGGACACAGCAGTAGCAATGGCCTCATCAGTGAACTGCCCATTCCTGTAAACAGAAAAGAGCCTTGTGGCTTAGGGGAACTCTCCTGGGTTCTAAGGCCAGTGGGGAGGCTTGTAGACTCTCATCCTCTCTCATCTCACACTATTGCCCCGCTCGTGCTCTTCGCTCCTCTGACGCCATGTTTCTCACCTGACCAAGGGTCTCTACTTCCCTTGCTCGGCTTCATCCATTTTCTTCTGCTGCCCCTTACGCCTGGAACGCTCTTCCAGAACATTTGAGAACTACAAGTTCAACCGCAGCTTTTAAAGCTCAGCTAAAAACTTTTCTTTTTCCTAAAGCTTTTAAAACTTGATTTTGTTCTGACTTTATACTGTTAGTTTTACCCTACCCTGTGCCTGTTTGCATTCTCTTCCCCTCCTTATTGTTTTATTATGATTTTATTAGAATGTAAGCCTATGCGGCAGGGTCTTGCTATTGACTGTTTTACTCTGTACAGCACCATGTACATTGATGGTGCTATATAAATAAATTATTATTATTATTATTATTATTAATAATAATAATAGACTGATGATAGCACAGTTGATGCTAAGCCACCTTGGGGAAAAGTACATCCAGCTCCTGATTGCTTACAGAGGAGCAGGAGTCTTCTCCTCCTCCAGCTCTTCGGCTGTCAGATTTCGCTGCCGGCCCCTCTTTATGTGGGAATGGCTCCAGCATGTGACCCGTGTGGCAAGAGCACCGTGACGCAAGTCCCTGCAGGTCGCTCGGAAGTTCTGCGAGTTGATCAAACAGGGAGACGCGTAAATGGCCTTTGCGGCAGGCGGACCCTGAGTCGTAACAGCAGGACTGGATCCGCCGTCAGCCTGTGCGTTTTCTGCTGGCCAAGCGGTCAGTGTGTTCCACGGAGGCCAAGGCGTTCGTTGGGTGGCGCTTATGAAGCAAGTGGCTGGCGGCTTCCCTCGGAGCTAAAGTAGATATTCCCAAAGGACGCTATTCCTAAAGGCAACCCAGGGGCCGGCGTGGGCCTCCCGACCCGTGGCCTCCACCGCCAGGGGCCCGTGCATCTTTGCCAGCTGCTTGCTGGTCCAAAGGGCTCCATTTCCTAATTTCACAGTTCTCTCCCGCCTTCAGGGAGGCCAAGGCAGAAGAACTGGTTCGGCTGAGCGAGAGTGACATGTTCAAGGCCACCCAGGAAGCTTTCACGGCTGAGTGGGGATTGCTGTATTTCATCATGATCGCAGCCTGCAGGGAACGCGGTCCGGGTGGTACTGTGGTTCTCCCACGGACTCCCGGCAATTACCTTAAGCACGTCGTGACTAGCTGTCAGCCAGGCGACTCACTTTGAGCTTTCCAAAGGAAAAGCAGGATGGAGGCGTACTTAATAACAAATAAAGCCACCCTGCGAGGCGAGCCAGCCTAAGCGGTGGCGCCTGGTTCCCAAAATCAGCACCAGAGCTTTACGCTTGAATGGGGAATTGAGCCCTCAGTGTCCCAGATCCAATGCTCTGAGCCCAGCCTGCCCCAAACTACTGCCTTCCAAATATTTTGGGCTACAACTCCCATCATCCTGACCATTGCCCCATGCTGGCTGGAGATGAGGGGGGTTGTAGCCCAAAACATCTGGTATTTATTTATTTATTTATTGAATTTTGATACCACCCAGTAGCCGAAGCTCCCATAGTGGTTCACAAGTTTGGGAGAGGCTGCTCTTTAGAGGCCCTGCCCCAAGGAGATTACAATCTAAGATTTGACAGAGGGGAGGCGAAAGAAGGAGGGCAGGAAGTTGGGAGGGAAGGGTAAACTGCTGAAGAATTCGTGTTCCGATCTGTTCAGTTGCACGTACTTATTTGGGGGAGGGGGTGAGCCCTAAAACAAGCGTGACCTCGTTCGTGGCAATACGGGCTCCAGTCATGCCGCCTGTGCTTTATGGCGGCGTGACAGTCCACGTGACAGTGGCCGTGCTTCTCCGTCGGTGCCTGAACAGCATTGGGTTAACATATGCTCTTGTCCCTGGCTGCAATTCACGCCTCTTCTCTGTTGAAGGCTGTGTGCTGCTGCCTGCCCCCCCCCCTTTATAGTGGCTTCTCAGGGTATGCTCGCTTGCCAGGGAAGAGCGACGAAACCCTCGTTCCTCCTCTGTCAACCTCCTGCACCACCTTACGGCGGCCTCCTTCCCTCCCTCTGTGGGTACCCCTGGGTCTTCAAGCAGGGGGAGAGCCAGGGCGGAGGGGGGTTCAGGAGAGGGCGCCCACTTCGCCGCCTTCATTGTGCAGTCAGCTGCTGAATGAATTGTTCTCAATTGGGGCGGAACCACAAGCGCTTTCGTTCCTCGGGTGCTTTTTATAGCACCACATACGCAGTGCAGCGCGACCCCAGAGGTATTCTAATCCCTTGAACATCCTGCGCTTCTGCCAAACCTAAATGGGGAAAATATGTCTTTGCTGAAAATTAAGCAGGGTGGGAGGATCCATTCGGCGTCTTTTTGGCCGTGGGGAAGGCGTCTGCTGCCGTGGAACTGTGGGGGGCCTTGTGACGAATGTGCTCTCCGGTCCAGACAGGTTAAAGAAGGCAGAATAAAGCCCCACAAGTTACTGGGCACACTGACTTGAAAACTTAGGCTAAGGAAAGGGGGTAAATAAAATATTTGCAGACGCTAGGCTAGTTAAATTAGCAGGTCACGAAAAGCTATTCCAGACATTAGCCAGCAACAGATGTATTATTCATTCTTAACATTTCCGTATCAGCTTATCTGCTAAAAAGCCGTCAAGGTGCTGTTCAACAAATTAAATCAATAAAACAGTAAAAGCAAGGACATTAAAAACAGCAGTAACAGTAAAAACCACATATTTCAAAAGGCTAAATTGAAAAGATGAACCATTTCAGCCTTTCTAAAGGCAGAGAGGGAGCGGTGGTGGTGGTGGTGGTGGCATTCTATTAGCCCGCAAGCAAAAGCTCTTTCACGGGCACCCTATAAACAGGGCTGTGCAGGTACTATGCCCTCAAAAGGGCCACTCCGGCTGATTTTACTAACCAGGTTCATAGCGAGATCAGGGTCCCCTTAAGCAAACCAGTGTTCACCACTGAGTGTGTTCTCAATAAGGCGCTGCAGTCTATTCCGCCCAATGGCAAGTGTCCTTCTGGGATGTTTTCAGATCCTTCTCTGTCCCAGCTGCATTTTAGGTGAGTAGATAAAAAAAAACTATAGGGCAAAAAGAGCTAAAATACATAAATACACCTATATTTTAGGTGAGTAAATAAAAATACTGTAGAGTAGAAGTAAGCTAAAAAGAAAGTCGTGTGTGAGGATGGATGGCCTAATGGCTATTATCCGTGATGGGTATAGAGAGCCTCCGAGTCCAAAGGCAGCCTATCTTGGAATAGGAGATACTTGGGAACGATAGCGGGGCTTGTGGTCTTCTGGCCCTGCATGTGGGATTCCCAGAGGAGGCTTCCAGTAGGCCACTGTGGGTCTCAGGAGGCCGGTGTGGGTGGGCCTTTGCTCTGGTCCAGCAGAACTGTTCTTTCTCTTGCTAAGAGGGTCCAGAATTGGTTGATTTGACAACGTTGCTATTGCCCCAGAGACCATGTCCCTGCACTAGTGTGTGTCTGCTTCTTTGTTTAACGAGCCACATCCTGGTTTGGCGACCTTCCTCAGTGGCCCAGGTGGGAATACAGATCCTTGAAAAGGTTTCCTACAACTGCCTCCTTTTCTTTCCCGTAGGTACGGAGCCCTGGTCCTTCTACTTTGTGAACGGCTTCTTGAACTTCAACGTGGCTTTTGCCCTGGCGCTCCTGGCCTTGCCGTTGACGTCCCTCATGGAAAGCCTGCTGCAGAAATTCCATGGTAAGTGTTGTCTGAGGCGGTGGCTGTTGTCGGGAGAGCATGCTTGTGGGCACAGCTTTATGCAACGGCTCTGGCAGCCAGTGGGTGGTGCTAGAAGGCCCACCAGAAATTGGTCAGTGGCCCACGTTCTACTTTCTGCACCCCATCCCCCCCACCGCCCTTTGGATTAAAACAGTGGTTCCCAAACTTTTTCAGGTAACCGCCACCTTGGTTCCACAAACTCATGCCCAGTGCCCCCTGCGCACGGCCCCCTTAAATGGGAAGCACCCGCCACAGGCTTGCCAAGGGAGGGAGGGAAAAGAGAGCGAATGCCTCTGTTTTGCGGCCGGCGTGGCAGGGCACACCAAGCAGGGTATGCCTCTTCATTAGTGTTTTGGTGCTTTTGAAACATTTCAACTCACCGTTAAAAGGACTCTTCTTAAACGGTATTAATACATGTGTGGATTTTCCCCCTATATGGCTTGGGACCAAACTACCTTCTCCCATAAAAACGTCCCTGGGTTTTAAGACCTTCTGGAGAGGCGCTTCTCGGAAAAGACCACCTCGAGCGCCCCCTTGCCTCTTAACGCCCCCCTATGCAATCCCACCGCCCCCTTTGGGAACCACCGGTTTAAAACATGACAACCTGTACTTCTGGGAACACCCAGTAGAGCGCACCGATTCCCCGTGTTCTGCAGAGGGCCTGGCTGCCCCGTGGGACCTAGGCAGGCCTCTCGCCAGCCAAGCCCAGGAGCGGAGGTTGCTGTAACGACCCATTTCGTGCCTTTCTGCTTAGCAGATCGTGTCCCCAAGCGGCAGGGGGTCCCTTCGATCGCACGCCTCGTTCTCCCGGGCTTGTGAAACGCCGTGCAGTCTTGATTTGTTGAACACCCAAGCTTTTCCTTTTGGGGGCAATTCAAATTTTTGACACATATCGAGCTGCTTCCGCAACCCTTGCAAATTGGAGTAATTGCCGTTATTTTCAAATAAATGACTTCCTGCTTCATTTGAGGGGAGATGAAGGGTGTTTTCTTTTGTTTCTCAACAGAAGAAGAATGTACTTTGAGAGTTCTTGGCATACTCTGTTGCTACTGTAATGAAGCGATGGAGGGTTTGGAGGTGCCCTTCCCTAAGCAAAGCATCTTTGGCCTCAATATCTTAAGCGCCTGAGAGATTTCCCCTTTGGATGAACTTGCACAGCACCTAGCAGGTAGCTGGCATTCCAGAGAGCTCTCTCTTGTTTTTCTCCCCCTTCTGCCGGGCTTATAAACCTGGAGGCATTTCATACGTGGGACTTGAGAGCATGCATGTTAGTTAATTATCTATTTTTGCTTGGAATCGGATGGCTTTGTGTGCACTCAAGGGCCGCGATGTGCGCCTGGTGCTCCATACATGCAGAGCATCCCGACACTGAAGAGGAATGGAAGGAGCCCCTGCTCGTATGGAACTCAGGATTCACCCCTGAGTTCCATTAAGCTTTGAGTCATTCCCGAGAAGAACCCAAGAGTTGCCTTGCTGGTTTAGGCCACGGATCCACCTAGCCCAGTGTTCTGTTTCCAGCAGCAGCTGGCCAGACCTCTCTGAGAAGCTGGCATGCGGGGCGTGAAGACAGGGATCCCGCCCCTCTGCCATTTTTCTGGTCTTCCGAGGTCTGCTGCCTCTGGAACATATGAAACCTGCATCAGCTTCTCCACCTCTTAGCCCTTGTCACAGAGAGCTGAAAGAAACAACCGAAGAGGAAAGAGCTACAATCTCCGGCAGGGGGTGGGGTGGGGTGAGGTGGGGTCCTGAGTCCTCTGCCTAGGTGGGACCCTCCTCCTGGGATCCTCCATCAGCCAACCTTTTGTTTCTTCCAGTTCAGAATCTGGGCCGCCCTTACTGGCTGACGCTTTCTCCCATGTACATCTGGATCCTGGTCTTCTTCAGCCAGCCTCACAAAGAGGAGAGGTTTCTGTACCCCATCTACCCCCTTATTTGTCTCTGTGGAGCTGTGGGACTCTCTGCCCTCCAGGTGCGTGACGGGAGGGAGGGGATGATTGGGTGGGGCGCAAATGGAGAACGGGGTGCCTTCCTAAAAGCCGGCAAGGATTGCTAATTCTCGAGAATGTTCAGGCACGTTTCCACACGTTACATTTTTCCTACATGGGAATTAGGAGAAAACACTTTTTTTAAAGCATACCTAATCTCATTCAAACGCTGTATGCGTTTTGCCACAACTAGGCGTGTCCAGGCGTTGCTGGTGCTCACGGAGGTGTGCATCCTTCGCAAACCAGAAACGTATGTGGCTTTTCCCCCTTTGTGACGGTGTGCGCGTGTTTCGTGCGCTGCCTTTCCTGGACCTGTGTAGAAATCACATGTGTGGAGCAGCCATGAGAGGCTTCTTCTTTGAATCTTTCTTCTGCCTCCTTAGTTATCAGAGCGATCCCTTCTCCAGCCTGCCCTCTTTTAATCGAAATGACATTCATACCTTTCTTTTTTTTTTGTCCTCTTAGAAATGTTACCACTTCATATTCCAGCGCTATCGTCTGGAGCACTACACGGTCTCTTCGAACTGGCTGGCGCTGGGCATAGTCTTTGTCTTCGGGCTCCTGTCCTTGTCGCGTTCCGTGGCTTTGTTCAGAGGTTGGTTTTGGAGGGGCTGCCCGCACCCCCTATTTATGAGTTGCAGGAAATGTCTGGTCCTCGCCTGCAGCGATCTCTTGGGTGCACCACCTGCGTGCTACGTGGGCAAGGCATTCTTGGTGGCTGAATCACAACTTTGGAGTTTCCACTTCTGGGAGAGTTACCATAGTCTGAGTCCAGGTTTCTTTCGCCAGGGTGGGGGTGTCAGACTTTATTTCCCTGTACTGGTGATAATGATTAATACTGCTGGGAGGGTGAGATTTTAACATGTCTGCATCCCCCCTCTCCCATCCTTTGCTTTTATATTGATTTAAGGGTACCATTACCTGCCTAGAGCCTTGGGGAGTAGGTGGGCTGAAAATCCATAAAAGCTCTTCAGCGTGTCCTGAACTCGTTGCTAAGTCGTCCAACTAGGATGTTTAGCAAATCACATACAGGAGCTGGTATAGTGTGGTACCAAAGAGCGTGGGCTACAAATCAGGAAGTCCCTGGTTCGAATCTCGCCTGTGCCGTGAACCTTAGGCAACTCATTCTTGCTCCAGTGGCCCCATCTGTCATTTTGCAGCAAGGGCCGTGGCTCAGTGGCTGAAGAGCCCTTGCTTTGCAGGTAGAAAGGTCTCAGGTTCAAAATCCGGGGATTCCAGAGAGGGCTGGAAAACCCTTTGCCTGAAACCCTGGAGTGCAGCTGCTGGTCAGTGCAGGAAATACTTACTAGATCATCCTTCCTCAACCTGGGGTGCTCCAGATGTGTTGGACTGCAACTCCCAGAATGCCCCAGCCAGCTGGCTGGGGCATTCTGGGAGTTGCAGTCCAACACATCTGGAGCGCCCCAGGTTGAGGAAGGCTGTACTAGATGGACCAGTGCTGTGACTTGGTTTAAGGCAGCTTCCTCAGTATAAACTCTGTGCCATGTTTCTGGAGGCTTCACCTGGTTCTCCTCAGGTAGGTCAGCGGGAGGATGTCGTCACTAGCTCCTACTGGCTTTGAAGGGGTTGCTGGCATTTTCCTGCCCCGGAGGTCCTGCCAGGTGTTCTCATGCTGTTTTACCCGTGGTGTCTCTTCCCTGTAGGCTACCATGGCCCTCTTGACCTGTACCCAGAATTCCACAGGATCGCCACTGACCCAACCATCCATACGGTGCCAGAGGGGAGGCCGGTTCACGTCTGCGTAGGGAAGGAATGGTACCGGTTCCCCAGTAGCTTCCTCCTGCCAGAGAAGTAAGTTCCTTGACAAAACACAAGCAGACCTTATTCTGTAAAGGCCCACAAGGCTTCAGGTTCACATACACGTACCCCCGACATGTGGATGCCAAGAGTATAGGTGACAGCTCTTTTTTTCTGGATTTGGATTCATAGAATCATAGAATAGCAGAGTTGGAAGGGGCCTACAAGGCCCTCGAGTCCAACCCCCTGCTCAATGCAGGAATCCACCCTAAAGCATCCCTGACAGATGCTTGTCCAGCTGCCTCTTGAATGACTCTAGTGTGGGAGAGCCCACAACCTCCCTAGGTCACTGATTCCATTGTCGTACTGCTCTAACAGTCAGGACGTTTTTCCTGATGTCCAGCTGGAATCTGGCTTCCTTTAACTTGAGCCCATTATTCCGTGTCACACATGGCTGGCTGGAACAAATCCCCCACAAGGAAGGGTTACACCATCTTATGGCTGCCAGTACCTATGGAAAGGACGAGGGCCAGGCCTACTGGTTTCAGAAGGTGGGAGAGGACACTGGGGGCTGAATAAGCGATCCAGGGGCGCAGAGGTGGCAAAGGGCTTCTGCGGCTTGCATAGCTCATGGCCCCTCCCCACGCTAGTATCAAGTATGCAGGATAGCAACACTTCGCGGAATCACTGGCGCAAAGAAAGAGGCGCTATGGAAATGAGGCCAGTTTGTGCCAAATTTAGGTGTCTTGACATTGAATTTGGATTGGCAGAATTTTAAGAGTTTGGGCCTTCTCTTAAAAAAAAAAGGAAAAAAAGGGAGGGACGTTGGCTACCAACTGACAGAGTGTTGCTATTTTTTTTTATTTATTTGTTGCATTTGCATACCGGCCCATAGCCGAAGTTCTCTGGGCAGTTCACGTAAGGTTGTGTCAGAGTCTTCCCGGCAACGCGACGCTCTCGTCAGCCTACGCTTCTAACTGCCGCCGCTGTTTCAGGACAAGGCAGCGTTCCCTGCAGAGACGTTGCTGCGGCTGTAAATTCAAGGTTCTACTAACCTAAGGGCACCTCGATCATAAAGCGCCAGACGGGTGTCTTAAATAAAGGGAGAGGGAGAGAGGACGAGGCATGAAATCCCAGCCCCGTCACAAGGGAGCAGTTATGAAGAGGAACAAAACTCTACGTCAAAACTGCAGCACCGTGAAGACGAGCTGAGATTAGTTCTTGGCTTGCCGGTGATCAGGGCCCCGGCGGCCGCCAAAGGCTGCGTGCTTAAAGTCACTGAAGCGTAGGTTAAGGAGCGCGGAGAACCAAACGCCGGCCCCATGGAAGCTCCTCCTTTCAGGGCAGCACTGGCTCAGATGAGCCCGGAATGATATTTGACTCATAAACATTCCGTGTTACTTGCTGGTGAAATGTGGATTTGAAAAGGTCGTGTGCCAGCTCCAGCGTGTCCTTTTTTCCTTCTTCCTGACAATGGGGCTTTGTTCTGTCTGCGTTCCCGGGAACGCTTTTCTCTTCCCCCACCTCCCTGACCTGCCACGGCTGCAGCGTTCCATTTCTCCGTGTTTTGCAGCCCTCTAATGTAAGGGGTGGGGGAAAGCTGCTGGAATTCGTAACACAAAGAGCAGTTCAATGACTTGATAATGGGATTGGAAAAAATGCACCACCACCATTCCCCAGTTTCCCCACTAAGGCGACAAAATCCAGGGAACCGTATGCGCAGCCCAATCCCCCATGGTCTGCAAATCCCAGAGGGGACGTGAGCCATTGCCTAGCTGCCCTCTGGCAAACCCTAGCGGTGTGCACGGCCTTCCTTTGGCTAGGTCCCTGCCTGTGTCTTTTTGTGTGCAAGTTAACAGGGGCGGCGGAAAGGTTCTCATATGGTCTCCCCCCCCCCCGTCTTACTCTTGCAGTTGGCAGCTTCAGTTCATTCCCTCAGAATTCAGGGGACAGCTGCCAAAACCGTTTGCCAAGGGACCAGCAGCCACACGCCTCATTCCGACGGACATGAATGACCAAAACCGGGAAGAGCCCTCCAGATACGTAAGTGGCGGCACGGTCTCTTTCGTTTTGAATACTTTGGTGGCATCCCTGCCCCACCCACCCCCACCAAAAAACCCGTCATTCTGCCCCTGCCTGAGGTCATAGCAGGGGGGGGGGGAGAGCTGGAACTTCCTGTTTGACGAGTGGTGATTTCCTGTTTGTCCCTGCATAATTTAGAGCAATAGCTGGGAAATCGCAGCGGATTTAAATAACTTAGAAAGCGCTGTCCGTTACAAAAACTGGTTCAGCTATTGGTGCCTCGACTCGCAATGTTTCTAGCAAATTTAACTTCTGGGGCCACGTTGTTACGGGAAGCAAATGAGGGAAAACAAAGGGGACCTGTAGGAATCCAGGCTGATGAAACTGACGTGAGCTGCTGCCATTCAGCATCGATCAGAGTACATTTGCCTTGATCAAGCAGAACTGACACTTCTGGCCATCCAGACCAGCCTTCCTCATGCTGGTGCTTTCCAGTTTGAACTCCCAGCATGTGGGAGTTGTAGTCCAACCTGGGCACCAGAAGGCCACTGAAAGTGTCAAGGTTTTTGAGGAATCTTGTTTCCACGTATGAGTTAAAGTCGAGGGCTCTTTTGCACACCTCCGCTTCAGCTGCACAAGCGCACCCTGGCTGTTCCTCTTACATGGTTGGGGCAGGCAGGGCTCTTTTGTACCTGCCAAGAGAGAGCCCTGATGTTTGGGGCTGTGTCCCTCTTTTCCTACAGTTTGACATTTCCAAATGCCACTACCTGGTGGATTTAGACACCCCAACCGAGGCGCCCAGGGAGCCGAGGTACGCAGCTAACAAAGACGAATGGATCAGTATCGCTTACAAGCCCTTCCTGGATAGTTCGAGGTAAGAGACCGTCTTACACGCGGGAAAGGAGGGTTATAGAGGGCAGATTCTTCTTAGCAAGCATTGAAGACCTCTGGGAAATGAAAGCAGGGAACTTGTCCCCGACGGCGGTGAACCTGACCACTAAAATGGCTGCCCTTCACTGCACAGCCATCCTGCACCTGCTCCATCACCCACGCATACACGCTTGCTTTTGCTGGCTTGGAATGGCGATGGCCTGCACTCCTGGGGAGCTGGAAGCCTGACGCCATTTCCAGTCGTTCCCTTTTGGAAGGGCTCGGCACGATGTTTGAGCCACGCTTGAGGTCAGCCCAGTCGCGTCTCCGTGGTCAAGAAGGAACATTTCCCCCCGTAGAGAGGGCTGTTAGCAGCCAGCCAGCAGCTCTTCTCTCCTGCCTCCCCTCCTGCCAATCAGTGAGCTGTGAACTGCTAAAACCATTACCGGGGCGTGAAGTTAATCGCATCCCCTCGCTTCTAAATTTGCCTCCCCCCCCCCCGTGTTCCCTTCTTCCTCCCTGCCCACCCCACCGCGGAAATTGCTGAGCGACGCCTGCTCCGGCCACGGCTTTGCTCCCTGTCTTTCCATGCCAGGCTTCCTCCTTCCTGAAAAGATTTGCCAGCCCAGGGAGCTGCCTTGAGTTGGGAAAGGGGGAGGGGGTGTTCTAAAGGCTCAGTGCAATCCGCTCCTTCTCCCCTTCTCCCCGCCTAGCGGTGGTGGAAGCTCTGTCCCCAGCGCTTACCGCCTGTCTGACTTGCCCGGCGTTCCCCAAGTTTCTTTATACCGTATTTCTTCGATTGTAAGACGCCATCGAATCTAAGGCGCACACTAATTTCAGTGCCACCAACAGGGGAAAAAAGCTTTGATTCGAAGAAAAAATAAATTTCTCCAATCAGCCAGCAAAGCAATTTTACGGTACATACACGCAGCGGAGGGGGAGAGGAACAGGGAGCGAGCGAGACACAGACACGCGCGCGCGCACCCACACGCACACGCATAGAGGCAGGTTACATGAATGGGAAGCAGGAACCAATTGTCCCCTGCCTGGGAACGGACAGCCGCACATGCATTCAAAAGCTGGTCTGCACCATTCACACGGACGGGACGGGGTGGGCGGGCGAGCCCAACCAGCGCTGCTCAGGTGATTCTTCCGCTTCCCATCTCCTTAACAGAGGCGAGGCCGAGCTCTTTGGAAGCTCGCTGGCCTGCCGGAGCTGGGGTCCCTCCCAGCCGGCTCCCGGCGGCAACGTTTGAGATGCTCCGAGACGTTGCCCCTCTCCCCCCCCCCCGCTTCTCTCTCCACTCCCTTCTCTCTCGCTCGCTCTTCACCCCCTACCCTCTTTCCCCGCCTGTCCCGCTGCAGACTCGACAAATGTAGTTACCGTATTTCTTCGATTCTAAGGCGCCATCGAATCTAAGGCGCACCCAATTTTTAGAGCTGTTACTTTAGGGAAAAAAGTGCGTCTTAGAATCGAAGAAATACGGTATATACAAAAATACAACGCGTGATTCAGAATTGTTACCTTTTTATATATATAATAGCTCAATGAGTGGGTGGTTGGGAAGCAGGCACTGCGAGAATTTCCCTGGGGAAGGAGATGTGTTAATCGGTTCCCAGCTTGGCAGAGAAACCGGATTGTCGGCTCCGGGAGACGGCAGAGGGGTGCAACTGAGAGCACCGGCAACCAGGGCTGGCAGCAGCAAGCAGGCACCTGTGTCTCTGGCTACTTCTGCTGAGTCTAGCTGTGCTGTGTTTTCCCTGATCTAAAAGCTTCACGTGCCTCTTCTAGGGCAGAGTTACAGGAAGTCAGAGCTTTAAGCTGATGATATAGGGTGGTATTTGTGACCCCGGCCTTTTTGCCTTTGCAATGGAATTACACCCCCCTCCCCCCCCCCCCAAAAAAACTTCTCCAAAATGGAATTCAACCCTCGGGCTGAAAGTGGTTCTGAACCTCTGTTCTAAAGACATTAGGTGCCGCAGGTCGCATCACTGGGTGCGTGGAGAGCAAGCCCCTATGCTCAGAACGTTTTGGGACGTGCACTTCAAATAACGCGTCGCTAACAAAGATAGTCAAGACATTTCCAGAAGTGAGATGAATGTCTCCAGTATCTTAGTTTCTGCAAAGGAAGTGGTCCAAACTCAAGTCTGCCTGGAACACACACAACCCCGCCCCCCCTTCTACGCTGCACGCACCCAGGGGGATTCGTATCTCCATTACTTCATATGTCCCAGGAGAGAGGGGGCTCGCAGTTGAAAAGAGGTACTGGGGCTTAGTCCTGGCATAAATGCACTCTCTAGATCTTCCCAGAATCAGACATCCTTTCCTTTTTATAGGAAACGGTGGACAGTCCTCCGCTGACTTGCGTATGGCATAAAGAGCTGGTCTGCTGCCCGCTGTGCTCATAGTTCAGAGGGAGGGAGGGGGGGAGGGGGAAGAGAGAGAGAGAGAGAAAGAGCGCTCTGGGGGATGTTCGATTTTGGCCCTCTCTGGCAGCTGCTCCTTTGATCCCAACACAGTGGCTCCAAATAGAGAAAGGGGGGAGGGACTATTGGCTATTTTCAGGGACTGGAATTTGACCGGCGAGAGGGATGGTGGAGGGAGGTCACGTGGCTGTTGGCAAACAGACCCAAACCTCAGGCCGGCTGCCCCTCTCTCAGCCAGGCTGACCCCTGCCGCAGTGCAGCCCAGCTGCTGAACCCTCAAGGGGACAGTGCCTGCTGACAGCCTGCCTCCTTCCCCGCCACCCGCCAGGCCTTGCATCTGTCAATCAGCCCTTCAGCGCTAGGCTGACCACGGCTGCAGCCCAGGCAGCCTTCAGCGCCCTGGGTGCACTTATCCACAGGTGGGCCCGTTCGTTTGTGTGGCTGCATTCTACCACCGTTTGGAGCCACCGTTCGGGGCTTGGAATTGGCTGCGTAAAGACAGTGAAAGGCACCCAGGGGTGGCGCTAGAGAGCCGGCCGGGAGGGTGGGGGTTGCTGCTGCGCTGCCTGGCTTGCCTTCCTCCTTCCCGCAGCAGCCGCTCCGCTTCCCTGGGAAACAGAATGACCCCGGCTGCTGCTGGATTCACGCTTGCTCAACCAGAGGCTTCTGGGAGACAATGAGTCCCCCATTGACGTCAGCAAGAGCCGCAGTAACTCTCTGTTGGCTCTGACAAATGGTGCTGCTAATTGAATTAGAGAGCGCTCGGAGCCATCGACTAATTATGCTACTCAGGCTGCAGCTTTGTCCGGGTCCATTTAATTCTGCATTGGCTGAGCGCTCCAGTTCTGGTGGAGGAAGAGGCCGGGTGGATTAGGGCTCCCGGCTGAGGAAGGAAAAGCAATGTTCACCTCCCTCCCTCTCTCTCTCTCACACACACACACACACACACACACACACACACACCTCTTATAACAGCTGCTCAACTACCCTCCCCATTCTCCTGCTCCTGGAGGGCAATTTTCCTAGTCAGGAATGTTTGGGGTCATTGTCTTTTCATTTCCAAACTCAGCTTTTGCTACAGATTTAAGGATCCCCAGAAATCCCTACATTAACCTTCCCCAAGGTCCACATGTGCTGGCTGGGGGATGCTGGGAGTTGTTGTTCAACACATCTGGGGGGCACCAGGTTGGGGAAGGCGGCCCTCCATCCTTTGTGGGTGAGCCCGTTTCAGTGTCCAACGATAGATGTGGGATCGCTATGTTTGCTAGGTGAATTTATAGTGGCATGTCGTACATTTCGTTGAAACCTTCCTTGGTTTTCCAGGTCTTCAAAGTTGTTTCGGGCCTTTTATGTCCCCTTCCTCTCTGATCAACATACCACATACATGAACTACACCATCCTGAAGGCCCGGCGCTTGAAGCAAGTCAGGAAAAAAACTGGAGGCTAGAGCCTCCCAGGACCCAAAGAGAACCAGCCAGAGAAACTGGCTTCTGCTTCAGGTTTCGTAATCCCACCCGTCCACCCCTATTTTTGTAAGTGCGGCACGGGGTGGTGGCGGTGAGGAAAAACGTGCTTGTGAAGGTTTCCCGTTTTTGGCTGGCTGTTTTGCAAAGATATTAAGGAGACTCGACCTGCCGTTGTTTGGAGTTCTGTGCTTTACTTCAACCGACCAATCCCTGGTCTCTCTTGCTGAGGAGTTGACAGGAGCAGAAAGCGCTGTCTGTGAAGAATGGCCCTGGCCCTGGCTACGGCCTGGCTGCAAGATAGCACCGTGTTCTGGGCCTTTCAGCATTTCCCCTCCACCGCAGAACATCCTGCCTTCCCCGGAGGGAGTGGTGTGTGTGTGTGTGTGTGTGTGTTTTCCAGAGGCCTTTTTGGAGAGAGAATGCAGCAGCAGCAGGAATGCAAATGCTGCCGCGTCGGTCTACAGGGGAAACAGCCCTCTTCGACTCAGCGTGAGCAGGAATAACTTGCACTTTCGAAAACTGTGACTTTTGTTAGTGGACCGTGACTTCTGTGTGAGTGGGTTTTTATTTTAAAGACCTCCATCGTCTTTGTTGTCGGCTGCTGCCAAATCGCCGGTTTTTAGAAGCTTGCTTTTTACTCTTATTTATATCTTAGGCTCTTCGTGAAATGTCTGACCTCATAGCATTCCTAAATTTACAAAGAAGCGGAAAAGAGAGCTCTCCTTTTTGCTACACACCCTTTGCTGTTTCATTTGGCTTTACTGTACGATAAGGCTGTCTTTGGTGTTTATTAAAAAATTGGCTTTGGCCTCTCCAAACGCAGCGTTATGTATTAAGAACTTCTTCTGAGTCCTGTACGTAGAGTAGTGAGAGTGTTTCTCTCTCTCTCTCGTCTTCCTCCCTCTGTGCAGTTTATCCCACCCCCTCTAGCCGCATTCTCTGTGAACTCAAAAGGACATGAAAACCGTTCGCGTCACGCACGGGACTAAGCCCTCGGTGTTTGGTTTCATGATGTGAAATGGAGGCCGGCCCTCCAAAGCCGGAGCTGGCATTTTAAGTTTCCAAGGAGACTGGTCTGCGCCATGTGATCGATAGATGGTACAGCTGAGTGAGACACAGGAGGCGCTGTTCATCCTCAAATAATTTCTTGCGTTTGTTAGTTACAAAATAAGTTCCCTCTAGTTTGAGAGGGTGAAAGGTGCATCAGCGGTTCCCTGTGCCAGTCTACTTCAAATGTTTGAGTCTCCCCCCACTCAACAACCCCAGGATTTGGTAGTTTCTTGTGCCATCTTATAATTCTAGTTGAAGGCCCTCTTCCTCATTCTTACCCATTTCAAAGGGGCCCTGTGGTTTTCCGACCAGGCGAGGCACGATAGCACTCTTCAAGTATATGAAAGGTTGTCATGCAGAGGACGGCCAGGATCTCTTCTCGATCATGTTAGAATGCAGGATACGAAATGATGGGCTCAAGTTACAGGAAGCCAGATTCTGGCTGGACATCAGGAAAAACTTCCTGACTGTTAGAGCAGTACGACAACGGAACCAATGACCTAGGGAGGTGGTGGGCTCTCCCACACTAGAGACCTTCAAGAGGCAGCTGGATGGCCATCTGTCAGGGATGCTTTAATGTGGATTCCTGCACTGAGCAGGGGGTTGGACTGGATGGCCTTAGAGGACCCTTCCAACTCCGCTAGTCTATGATTTTATGACTGTTGTCCTTTTGCCCCTTCCAGATAACACTGGCTTCCCCCTGCTTACATGCCAAAGGAGGGCTCCTGTGCTTTTGAAGTTCCACACAAAAATCAAACATCCGACCCCCGCACTGCTGGGAGTATCTTATTACACAAACCAGTGACTTCTTAGACTAGTTTTCACACGTTGGGCTAAACGTCCACGTGGCCCTCTGCCCCACCCTTCCCATCTTCCCAGGGAGGAGTTGTACGGATGCTTTGCCATATACAGAAAGGCAAACAGAGCAGCTGGGAGTTTTGTAAGTCACGACGTCTCAAGCCGCTGTTCTGGAGAGCGGAGCGAGCCTCGCAGCTGGTTTATGCAACACGGCATGAATCATGCCATCAACAAGCTCAGGGCCTATTATTAGATTAGGAAACTGCAGCTTCGAGACAAGATTTGCTTATGAATATCGGTTATTTCTGCCACAGCTCTCAACGAGGAGACATTGGCGTAGACCGAGAAAATGAGAGGGGTCTTTGCTTCTCAGGATTTCCTCTGCTTCAGCTCCACTAACCTTCCAGTTCAGATCCCATTGATCCTTATCAATATTACTATCGGCCACTAATATCTACTTGCCGTGAAAAGCTGACGTTGCCCGCTTCAAATTTTGCTTGGGTGAACACGGAAGTCTTTGTGTGTATCTCACTGCCTGCCAAATACTGTTCAGGTGGTATCGTCGTTTTCCTTCTCTGCTACCATGTCTGGTGCGGAGAATGTAAACAGGGATACATTTTTCTCCCTCTCTCATAATGTTCTAACCCAAAGGGGTCATCCCTTGAAGCTGATGGGTGGGAGATTCGGGACAAATAAAAGGAAGGACTTCTTCACACAGCACATAATCAAACTATAGAATTCACTACTACAAGATGTAGTGATTTCCACCAATTTGGATGGCTTTAAAAGGGGGTTGGATAAATTCCTGGAGAAGGCTATCAATGGCTACTAGTCCTGGTGGCTATGGGCTACCTCCAGTATCAGAGACAGTATGCCTATGTACCCCAGTTGCTGGGGAACATGGGCGGGAGGGTGCTGTTGCAGCCATGTCCTACTTGTGGGTCCTTGGTCGACAGCTAGTTAGCCACTGTAGGCTGAATGCTGGACTAGATGGGCCTTGTTCTGATCCAGCATTAGGGCTCTTCTTAAATTCTTAACTCCCCAAGATGTCCTAGACTAGCCTTCCTCAACCTGGGGCGCTCCAGATGTGTTGGACTACAACTCCCAGAATGCCCCAGCCAGCTGGCTGGGGCATTCTGGGAGGTGCAGTCCAACACATCTGTAGCACCCCAGGTTGAGGAAGGCTGTCCTAGACTGTGCCTTTTACTTCTTCAGCACAAAGAATTGGACATCTCGGGACTCTCACAGATACTATCTTAAAACCATCGAAGTGCTGTTGACAACAGGTGGATTCATCCCAATAGGTGGGCTGTGCCTTCCCTTTGGCCTGCCTGGATCTATCGAACATAATAACACTTCCAGTTGCCTCTGGCTTACTAATCCAAGCAATGCAGCCATGGACGTCAGACGTTGAGCTGCAAGAGGCCAGGGTTTCTCGGCTAACATGCTGAGCAGGTTAGAGGCTCTTCCTATGGCTTTAAACATGTCAGTTCCTGCTGGGCTAAAGATTCATGGCCCCAGTGAGGTGAATGCAGAGGCACTTCTGCCCGTGTTACAGGGGCCAGGCTGTTCCAACGGAGCCGCTGAACCCCCACAAATGTCTTCCATCTGCTGCTCAGTGGCTGCAAAGCGATGACCCCTCTCTTTTGCATTAACAACACTAGATTGCATTTTAAGCCCTATCCTGCCTCCTGCTAGCATCATCCCCCCCCACACACACACAAAAGATAGCTAGGGGACCGTTTCCATTACTAAAGGATAACCCTATTTAGGTCAATTTCCGTAATTGTTTAATTTGGTTGTTTTGGTATAAAAGCAATTGGTTTCACAAATCAATCAATAAAGCCACAATAAGGGCGTTACACTGTAAGGTATCAGGAGATGTCTTGTCATCTTTCTATTGCCACGCCAATAAAGGTTTAAAATAGCAGAGAAATAGTTATTGAAGGCTACATAAAACATGCAGAGCTGTCTGCTTTATTGCCCGGCCCAATACAATAATTAAGTTTGACAGACAGCAGCCTTGGTGTTTTGCACCAAAGGAGCTGGAGGTGGCCCATCCGGGGGGCTTTGGCTACTGAGGAAGGAGTCTGCCAGACGCGTTCACCTCTTTCGATGGGCAGGGGAGCCGGAGTGCAAGCAATGCATGCAGGGGCTGGTTATCTGGTGCACAATGGCCATTCTTGACAATCTAAACACCCTCATACACAAGATCACACACGCTCCTTTCTGATGAACATGGAATAATTCACCACCCTGCGAATATTTGGCCCTGGTTAGGCCTCATCTAGATCAGCCTTCCTCAACCTGGGGCGCTCCAGATGTGTTGGACTGCACCTCCCAGAATGCCCCAGCCTGCTGGGGCATTCTGGAAGGTGCAGTCCAACACATCTGGAGCGCCCCAGGTTGAGGAAGGCTGATCTAGAGTATTGTGTCCAGTTCTGGGCTCCACACTTCAAGAAGGATGCAGAAAAGCTGGAGCGTGTTCAGAGGAGGGCAACCAGGATGATCAGGGGTCTGGAAACAAAGCCCTATGAAGAGAGACTGAAAGAACTGGGCATGTTTAGCCTGGAGAAGAGGAGATTGAGGGGAGACATGATAGCACTCTTCAAATACTTAAAAGGTTGTCACACAGAGGAGGGCCAGGATCTCTTCTCGATCCTCCCAGAGTGCAGGACACGGAATAATGGACTCAAGTTAAAGGAAGCCAGATTCCAGCTGGACATCAGGAAAAACGTCCTGTTAGAGCAGTGCGACAATGGAATCAGTTACCTAGGGAGGTTGTGGGCTCTCCCACACTAGAGGCCTTCAAGAGGTAGCTGGGCAACCATCTGTCAGGGATGCTTTAGGGTGGATTCCTGCATTGAGCAGGGGGTTGGACTCGATGGCCTTGTAGGCCCCTTCCAACTCTGCTATTCTATGATTCTATGAATGTCAACAGCGATCGCTTCATAAACAAGCCGGAGAGGAGACAAAGATTTCTGAGGCAGTGTTCCAGTAAGAGGAACCACCCGTCAAAACAAGCTCAAGCCAGCAAGAAACATTTTGCTAACAGCTTGCACGGAAGAGCAAATATTGAAGGGTTGACGGAATGAAGCATTTCCCATGTCCTCGTGGAGGCGAGTTTTTTGGCATGCAAGCGGGACAAATGCTTAGGAAAGGCAGGCCACGCGCGGAGAAAGTGAAGAGCAGGAAGAGAGCTCTGCAAGTCCGTGAAGGCCTCTCATTTGACCTCACCTGCTTATGACCCAGCCTCATCGCTGTGGGTTATGCTGACCAGATTAGATTGATTGGTGTGGTAACTCTCTGGTTCTTGACACTCAAGATGCCCAATCCCGAGGTCTGCTCTGCCAGGCAAAAGTGGAGAGGTTTAAGTACAAGAATCCTTGGTGCAAGTTGGTGAGTTCTGGTGTTGAACCAGTCTTACCCAGGGGGCGGGTGGAGGAAGCAGGATGCAAGAACAGAAATCCCTACACCAAACTGCTCTTTTCCAGGAAGCATTTGAGGCATCTCTGTAGTCCCAGTACCCCGTTGTTACTAAGACAAAGTACACGTAAATGAAATAACTGCTTATTCTTGGCCTGTTTGCTCCTACCTCCACCCCACCAGCCCCAGCCCCAGCATTTCCTCCATCGTTTCTTTGGGTCTATTTTTGATTGAAAGCCCCTTGCAGGTAGGCACATGGCAAACCTGTTCTTTTTAAAGCACCATGTACTTAAGAGGTCAAAGCAATCCAAAGTTAAAGGAAGCCGGATTCCAGCTGGACATCAGGAAAAACTTCCTGACTGTTAGAGCAGTACGACAATGAATCAGTTACCTAGGGAGGTTGTGGTCTCTCCCACACTAGAGGCATTCAAGAGGCAGCTGGACAACCCTCTGTCAGGGATGCTTTAAAGTGGATTCCTGCATTGAGCAGGGGGTTGGACTCGATGGCCTTGTAGGCCCCTTCCAGCTCTGCTATTCTATGATTCAAGTCACCCCACCACCAAGCCCTTTCTTCCACTCCAGGACTGGTATAAATGTTTGCAGCTGTGAAAGCGGAGTATCGATCTGACTTTTAATCAAGTAACCACACACACACACAAATTGTATAGAACCAAACCTTGTAAGTACAGGTGCCAAGAACCCAAATGGGCGACAGTTAAGTTTACTAGGAAAAAGAGATTTGAGGAGCTCTGTAGGTCCTCGAGCTACTAGAGGTAAAGATCAGCCATAGCTTTGTGCATTTCTTTACCCCAAAGGAAAAAGAGGGGAGACGGTACAAAACGAACAAAGAAAGGCAAAACCTCTTAGGTGCAGAAAAATGTGCCTTCATTTACACAGTGGTTTTATTTAACCCAATAACCTGCTGAGTCCTGACCATCTGGGGTGGGATTCTGAATCCGGAAGAAGGGAGGCCACCACAATCCAAATTAGTACACTGTGCCACAAGCACAAAAGAATAATTAGGAACACCACAGCCCGGACATCCCAAGTTACAAAACGTGCATGTATGAAGCATTTTATCAAGGAATTCAGCATCTGTAAAACTATTCTCTCCCCGCGCCCCATGCCCATGTACCCTTTTTACAGTCAGGAGTTCACTGGTGAAATTTAATTTCCTAAATAAGAAGAGCCATGATCAGACTGAGCAATGGGTTCACACAGCGGCCAACCAGTTGTCAACCGGGAACTCACAAGTAGGACACGGCTGCAACAATGCTCCCCAGCATTGCCCATGCTCCCCAGCAACTGATGTACATAGCACACTGCCTCTGAACCTGGAGGCAGCACGTAGCCATCAGGACTAGTAGCCATCGATAGCCTCCTCCCCCAGGAATGTGCCTACCGCCCTTCTGTTGTTTTCTCTTAACCTCACACAAGTAAAAGGTTAAACGCCAAGACCCTGATAAAATAACGGCACGGTAGCTGGACCACCTTTTAAAATAACAAGGGAGGCCGGGCGGTTCCTCCCCGTCCATTCCATCTTGGCTGCGACAAGGTTTGTTGGTTCTCAGTGTTCAAATTACTTCCACCTCCTAGTACTCGGAGAACCAACAAGCCTTTGAAGGAGAGGAGAGGAGAGGAGAGAGCACATCCCTGAAAGGCAGCAGGTGAGTGGATTTAAGGGAGCAATTCGGCCGAAAAGCGCACGTTGTTGTTTTTCGTCCGGGAGAGGCATTGTGTGCCTTTTGCTTTTTTTGAAACGCACACACACATGCCTTGACATCAATGTGGCTTCCAGAAGGCTTGACCTGAGGCTGCCTCTTGGGCAGGCACCAGGCAGCGTGAGCGGGAGGGCAGGAGCCAGCGACGAGGGCATTGCTGGGCCGCGGCTCCTTTGGGTAAATAGAGGGTTGCGTCATTGCACTTTGCCTTGTGACCAGGCAGCCGGGAGGAATGTGAGGAAACTTTGCCAGGCAGCTCATTGACTTGGAGTTGGTTTTGGCTCGGTCCCAGTCCCGGCCTCAATCAGCATTCAGAAGAGCTCTTGTTTTCTTTTGCATTCCCATCAGAGGGCAGAAAGGCAAGCCCTGCAAAGGCTTCGGCTAGCCCCAGGATTCTCTCTGTCCACACGCAGGGCCTGGCTGCTTCTGTCTAGAGCCGATGCTGATGTCCCCCCCCCCCCCGTGACGTTTTCCACGGGGGACGATCTGGTGGTGCAGCAGCCAGGAAAGAGGGAGCTCAGCCAACTGCCTCCTCGCATTAATCTTCATGCTGTTAAGAAGTCTTGCTCGAGAAAGAGAAGGAAGAAAAAAGCTAGTTTGGGGGCCTTTCACTGCTGGTAACTCCACCAGAGATCACCTCCCCCACTTTTAAATCCTCACCTGCTGTCAAATGTTGAATGCAATGTCATTGGGGGCAAGGGCATTTCTTCCTCTTCCTCCTAATTTTATTCACCAAAGCACAATAAAAATTGATGGTGCTGTATACATTTAACCATTATGCACAACTTTAGACAATCACTCTTACGCATTATTATCATTCCACCTGATAGAAGTGTACATTTATCTGACCCATTCTTTTAAAGAAAATAATATAAAACAAAAGGGGGGGACACATAGAGTTGCCACACTAATGCATGTTAAGTATAAAGAACAAAAGTTCCCTCCGCTCCAACTCATCCTTTCCTTCACCACTTGATGTGACCCACGTGGTGCCAGGATCCACCCCCCTTGGTACTGACAGGGAGAGAACATGCAATTCAGCCCTGCTGGCCGCTTATCAAAAATGTGCTTGTTTTCGAGAATCCACCAAGCCGGGGGGGGGGGGGGGGGCGGTAGGAAGGTTTTGGACTTTGAACTGGCACAAGGATAAATAAATAGCTGATAAAAAGAAGGAGGTTCAGGAGTCAAACAGGGCTTTGAAGTGCACTGAGGCCATGAGCTACGAGGAACAGGGTGAGGAGGAACAACAACATTTTACATCAGGGTAATCATAATATTTTGTAACCTGCAGGAGGAGGAGATAAATTTTTCCTTAGCCACAGAGTTCCTTGCTTTGTTTCTGGGAGCCACAAAGCCAAAATATCTTGGGAAATGGCTGAAGCATCCTGGCTTTACCCAAAGCATCCTGGGAATGTCAGCATCAATGGCGGTGAGGGTGGTATGAGAACTGGCAGAGATGCATGAACCCTTTCCCAACCTTCAGCTCCGGTTGTTGTTTATTCGTTCAGTTGCTTCCGACTCTTCGTGACTTCATGGACCAGCCCACGCCGGAGCTTTCTGTCGGCTGTCGCCACCCCTAGCTCCCCCAAGGTCAAGTCTGTCACCTCCAGAATATCATCCATCCATCTTGCCCTTGGTCGGCCCCTCTTCCTTTTACCTTTCACTTTCCCTAGCATCAGCCTCTTCTCCAGGGTATCCTGTCTTCTCATTATGTGGCCAAAGTACTTCAGTTTTGTCTTTAACACCATTCCCTCAAGTGAGCAGTCTGGCTTTATTTCCTGGAGTATGGACTGGTTTGATCTTCTTGCAGTCCAAGGCACTCTCAGTATTTTCCTCCAACACCACAGTTCAAAAGCATCTATCTTCCTTCGCTCAGCTTTCCTTATGGTCCAGCTCTCGCAGCCATAGGTTACTACGGGGAATACCATTGCTTTAACTATGCGGACCTTTGTTGTCAGTGTGGTGTCTCTGCTCTTAACTATTTTATCAAGATTTGTCATTGTCATAAACCCTTCCTACGAGAACACGGGTGGGGAGGAATCCACATTTCTCCTGACACGGAACTTAGTGTCTATGTGAGAATACACAACGTACAAACCAGCATTCAGAAATGGGGTGGAGCTACATTAGTTGAGTCCAGCCTCTTCAATACAATAAATACGAGCATAAAATAATGGCGACATACCAATGGCCAAGTGGGAATTTACCACGATATGCATGGAATTATTTGGCAAGGTGGTTCTTTAAACCCAAATCATCATCCAAAACTCCTGCAGGGCTGGGAGCGTTGTGGTCAGAGGGCACGGAATCATTAAAGAACAGCCGGAACACCCATAGAGGTAAGTTGATATATTTAAAGTTATTTACAGTGCAATCCTATCCATGTCTATTCAGAAATGTCCCACTGACTTCAATGGGACTTCCTCCCAGGCAAGCAGGTGTAAGAGTGCTGCCTTAATTGAATTAAATAGTAAGGCCATTTTATTTGGTAAACATTTCTTAAAAATAAAGCACCTCTAATGTTTAATGAGCCCACTGAGTAATTGGGTAGAATCCAATTGGGGGGAGTAGGAGAAGGAGAAGGAGGAGAAGTTCATTCAGAATGCATTTTGTCAAATTTCAAAAGAACCTGTTTCCTTGACAACGTCTGTAATCCTTGCTCTGGCAGGTGGGCCCTTCGGTTGAAGGTTGGGGGAGAAGAAAAGTAAGATATAGTAAGAAACGAATAATCTGGTTCAACCAGCAGATTGAAGGATGCTTCCTGGGCATCCAGTGTCTTGAATTCTGTCCCCTTTGACATTCCAAAGAGGAAAATGGGCTCACGTTCTACAAAGTGTTTATCTGGCAGTCCTAATGCTAACCCTGTTTATTGTCTCTCCAGTCACAAAAGTAATGTAAAACCAAATAGGCCTAAAACCCATTTTACAGATGAAGTACTGAGGCCAAGAGAGAAACCTGCCGACAGCCAAAGTCTGAGCCTTGGGGCCAAGTAGCCAGCCAGAAAGCAGGAAATTGGCTGCAGGAGGCTGCCCTACAATGCTCCCTTGGAGTAAAAGCTGTTTGAAGTGTCAGTCACCAGGTTTGGAAGCTGGAATGGCAATATGGCTAAAAATGCACGCTGTGAATCCACAGGTCTCCAGTTTAAATTTTGCCTCTGCAGTGAGTACACTAGGCTGGGTTTAGGGCAATCCACTGTGTCAGCAAACCCCCTGTATTAGGGGGATAACTGTGGCCCACACCTCACAGGGCTATTGCAAGGTGTTCTGGATCCACGAGCACTTGAAACGTCCGGGAGACTCAGGATTATTGCCGTCGCTGGGTCAAAGCGGCTCCCACAACTTCCGGTCCAAGTTATGTTCATGCACAGAAAGGAACTTGGATCGTGAAGAGCTGGGTAAAAGGATCCATCCAACGCAAGGAGCTCAGTAAACGGTCCTGACTGAATATGTGCTGATTTCCTTTGGTCCCTCTGGAAACATTCCCCAGTGGGAAATTTATTCATGCCCTGGCCGGCTGGCCGGCCCCTGGTGTGCGGTGCAGCCGCTACATGAAAGGCTGCCGAGAGGTTTATGAATTATTCACGCTAATCAAAGTGCTGCTGTAATGGTAATTGTGGGGGGGGAGAGAGAGAGGGGGGGTGGAGGGAGCACACAGGGGCAGCGGCATTGCCTCCTGCTCAAGGTGATTGCAGGCCAAGCACCGAGGAGCGCTGAACAGTGTCTCTCCTTGGAGCCGTTGCCGTGACAACACATCTGCCTAGGTGATTGCTACTTGTTGAAAGTTTGAGATGAATGAGCAGCCGGAAAAACGGTGCTGGGAAGGAGAACTGGCGGACTTAACCCTTCCCACACTCGACAAAGCCATGCAAAGGGCCTCTTATCACGCCACTCTCGCCAAAGGGCACTTCTCAAACCTCCAAGCGCTGCTTTGCTGCTGCAAACCGAAAAGCCCTGCATAAAACGCAGGACCGTTACCTGCAGCATCTCCATCCAGGGACCCATCAGCCACAGAACGGCCGGAGCCAGTATTCTGTGCCTTGCCAAAGCCAGAGGTGTGCGTATGTGTGTGTGTCCAGTTTTGGATGCCCAAACATGTGGCAGTATGGAGTCTAAAACTCCAAGCTCAAATCCCAAGAGCCGAAGGAGTCAGGCATTGTTTTGTACATTGGTTTAGTCTTGCTTACATTTATTCTAGGTTACCGAAAAACTGGACCAGGAAAGAGAGCAGGAGCAAGCAAGAGAGCTCTTATCAGAGGGCTGAAACAGAGACACACAAACAGATTCACCGTCATTGAATGTGGAGATAGATGAGATTCCATGTTTGTACAGGAAGTCTATGGGCAAATGGGATGGAGCCCTTGGAAACATAACTTCCCTGCTCAAAACTTTCCACAGCACCAGTGAGCAGGTTCTGCGTCACTTTGCCCACCCACCCCCTTCTGCTCATTTGAATTCCTACTCCAACGTACAGGACGTTTTGGGGGTTTAAAATAAAAAAGACCTGCGGGGCAAAAAGAGGCATCTGGTCTGTGTAGCGTTCTTGCTGAAAGGGTAATGCATACTCTGGTGATTTCAGTGCATGGTATTATTTACCCGGCTGACGTCATCGGCAGCTCATTCTCTGCTTCCATTCTCTCTAGAAGCCTCCAGGATATGAGGCACCTGATCATTTTACTGGCTTGAAAATGCTAGCTAACCCTTTACAGTGCACAGCGCACGACGCAGAGAGAGAGAGAGAGAGAGAGAAAATAAAAGCGTCATCCTGGATGGTTTGGAGACGCAAATACCCTTTGCAGTTTTAACAACTTATGCAATTCTACTTGTTGCAAAAAAACCCAGCAGCAGATGGGTTCTTGCCCAAAAGATAGGTTGCTGTCATTTCTGTTCAATATTTTTAGATTAATGTAAGACATCCTACAAGCATTTTCTGGAAATCCCAAATAAGTCACTTTTCTAACATAGGATGAAAATACAAACTTCAGACGATCAGGCCATTAGGACAGTGTGTTCAGAAAAAGGAACACAAATCGATTTACCTTAAATGCTCTAGTTTCAAACTAACATCTGCTGCAGAATTTTCATACTGAGAAACCTTTCCAAAGAACAGGCTGTCAGGATATAATGGAAAATGATGTGAGATACACCATCTTTTCTTTTGCAGGAAGCGACTGAATAGGATTGTGTAGATAGCTCCATATTTATTGAGCCATGTTTACTCCGTACTTGTTATTGTTAGCAACGTGTGCGCTGTTTTTAGGTGCTATGAAGAATCTTTAAGACTTTAATTTCAGGTGAGAAAATTAGTTACAACCCAGGCTTGAATGAGGAATGCAGGAAAGCCCTATGAAGAGGGACAGAAAGAACTGGGCATGTTTAGCCTGGAGAAGAGGAGATGGAGGGGAGACATGAGAATACTCTTCAAATACTTAAAAGGTTGTGACACAGAGGAGGGCCAGGATCTCTTCTCGATCCTCCCAGAGTGCAGGACACGGAATAACGGGCTCAAGTTAAAGGAAGCCAGATTCCGCCTGGACATCAGGAAAAACTTCTTGACTGTTAGAGCAGTACGACAATGGAACCAGTGACCTTGGGAGGTTGTGGGCTCTCCCACACTAGAGGCATTTAAGAGGCAGCTGGACAACCATCTGTCAGGGATGCTTTAGGGTGGATTCCTGCATTGAGCAGGGGGTTGGACTCAATGGCCTTATAGGCCCCTTCCAACTCTACAATTTTATGGTTCTATAAAAACAGCAGGCTGAGGGTCCTGCTAGCAAAACCCTCCTCCATATCCTCTTAAGGGATAGAGCTGTGAATGGGTAGAACACCACATCAAGCCCAGTCTCTGGAATGAAGTTAAAATGGGACAAGTGTGTGCGTATATGTGTGTGTGATCTGTCCCATTGGCAAAAGCAGGATACTTTTAAGTAATTCTGGCACAAAATTTCTCTGGGCAAAAGTTGTTTGAGGAAGGAGAGCATGATCTCCCTCCAGCTCCAGAGAAAAATCAATAACGTATTATATTTATTATAGTTCTATACTGCCCAATATCTGAAGCTCTCTAGGTGGATATCCCCACATTTGCAACTCTTTTGGTAGGAGGATACCCTGTGAGTGACACACAGCAATCTTAAAAATGAAGTATTTCTCCTTTCCTGTTATAATTGATGAACTGTGGAACTCCCTGCTATAGGAGACAGTGAATATTTGCATTGAAGTAGGACTGATATTTGGACAGAGGAACATTTATCAGTAGCTTGCAAGCCCAGCATGTTATGATTACTGACTTATAGGATTGAAAGAGCTGGTGGAAGGTACCCAAAGAACATCTTCCTTTTGGTTCACTCATGGCTGATTTAGCCTGCTGTAGGATGACTTCCTGGACACATTATTAATGCTTCCTTCCTTGCTCATACCATTCTTTCCATTTCTTAAACCATTTTCTTTCATCACAGTACATGGAGACACTACATTTTATGTAACTGCACTCAGATGCTGTTGCTTATCAGGTATCTCAAAATTTACTAGACACATCTTCTGATTAGTGTACGGCTTCTCTATAAATCCCGGCTCTGTATTGCATTGAAAAGCCTGAATAAAATTACCTTTCCATAATTAATCTGTGAATCAATTTGCAATCCCAGTGTATCAAGTGAATTGAATTATTCATATTCTAACAGGGGGCAGGTACAAATAAAGGAGCATCAATCCAATGTGCAAACTCATATTTTGCAAAAATCCGTATCTTCCTCCTGGTGACAATATGACATGAATTACACAACTGTGCAGCTTAATTCTTTGTTGAAGAACCTTGGTAAGAACGCGGGTTGTTCTTCATGGAAGTTGCACATCCCAGCCAATGGTGGCATTGGAGTGAAAATCTTGAGGGAATGAAGGACAACATGCTTTTCTGGGGGAAGGTAGGTGAGCTCTGCCCCACACATTTCGTTTCTGGAAGAGAAATAATGTATTTCACCTTAACACTCCCATTCTAAACCTAAGAGGTGGGTTGGAAGAGCTTCTGGTCAGAGTTTTCACTTCACTGCCACGATCATCCAGTACGGTCGACGCAACCAGTCATCCCTGCAACACATGCCCAATTTTGTTCTTTTGGAGTGGGAAGAGGTGAATTCCTGGCTTTGCTCAATCACAGCGACTTCGCAAAACAGTCCCAAGAGGAAGAAGGTGACTCTACACTGGGAACAAGGGGGATGCAGGCACCGAGAGAAGCTGGGACCCTCAAGATACGTTGGGCTACAACTCCCATGACCCCCCCCCCAGCTATCTATACTGGCTGGGGGATTATGGGAGTTGTAGTCCAACTCAGCTGGAGCAGACACATCCGAAGTTGCTGGAGTTGTGGGACCAGTGTGTGAGTGTAAACCCTTCCCATGGCCAGTTTCCAGAGACCAAAGTGACTTGCGAAAGCATTTCTGTGAAGGAAGCCCCACAAGAATTATTTCCCTGGATCTGTAAGCACAGGCGCCTTTGCTAACAGCCAGCAGTCGTCGTATGCTCAGAGGAAAGCCTGCCAAACATGGAGGATGGCCACTTCAGCGCACCAAAAACTTAAAAAGCGGAAGGTCCATGTTCTTTATTTTGCATGAATACACTGTAATCGCTTGTACAGAGTCCAGCATACCAACTGCATGTAAAATACTACAGATGGGGGCACCAAAATCGGCGCTCACAAAACTAGTGCATTTCTCCCAAAGCGAAGACTAAACCCTTTTAACTCTTTTTAAAAAAATACATTAAAGAACGTACCACACACACACGTATTGCACTTTTCTCCATGTGAAAATTTTTGTTTTAACCCCAGGTACATCTCACCAAAGTCTCTTCAAAGGAACTTGCATTAAAACTAATAAAGCTAGTAGTTGCTATACAGTAGGAGACACAAACCTTCTAACAACAGACACAGCAGACTCGACAGAAGCGGCTGTTTTGAAGTAGCACTAACACAAAGGGGGAGGCAGTGCTCTAGGGGTGCGTGTGAGTGTGGTGGAAGGAAAATGGGTGCTCCTCGGTTATGGTAATAGAAACGACACCAAATGTTCAGAGACACGGGCTGGGAAGTGGCAGGAGGAAAGGAGGGAGAGAGACGTCGGGTCTAGTTTTACATTCAGAGCTTCCGGCCCCATAAGCAGAGGTACGAAGCGATTGCCTACGGAAGGGATGCTTAGACTCTCTCTGCCCCTAGATACCTGCCTGTAGCCACCTCCGACAGTTGGGCTACAAGCTGTGCTCTGGGAGAGCTGCATGAAGCTAAGGTGCACCAGGCCCTCGGCAGCTCTGCGAGGCCTAGTTCCCTGGTCTTCAGTAGTCCTTGGCAAGTCCACACAAGCGGAGATGCAAACAGGCTGCAGCCTGCCTCCAAGCACCCGCGGAATGACCTCCTGCAAAGAGATGCCTGCTTCCAGCCAAGGAGGACCATCAACGCAAGGGGAAGAGTTTGGAAACCCACAGAAAATTGCTTTAGGGAGCCATGCTATGGGGCCCCTGGACAGCATCTGACGGGCCACAGGGTACTTCAGATTCTCAGCTTTGAGGATGGAGGAGGGAATCAGACCTCCCGGCCCCCTCCTCCTTGCAGCCAGCGTGGAAAGAATTGCTCCGGCTGCTCTCCCAGGTTGGGAACTCAACCTTGGAGGACAAGGGGGCATTTCAGTGGGCAGGCAGGGGAGGAAACTGGAGAGGCTGGGATGCGAGCTATCCTGTCACTCTTCCAGCCTCCTTCCCCTCCCTTCTGAAACGCCTTTGCTAGACAGGCAAAAAAGCCCATCTAGCGATCAAGGCAAGGTGGGGACGGGGACAGGGAGGTGAAAATCGCCTCCATAGCTCCTCCTGGTCTGCATAGGATGACCGTACCCCAACACAATAGGATTGCACCCTTAAGAGACTCAGTAGAGGTAGGCAACGTATGGCCTACAGTTTCTGTCCAACTCACTGAGGTTTTGGTTCACACAAACCAGTGTGTAGCGATGTCCTGGGTGAAAAGCCTTGGTGGGCTGGCTGTGGCCCAAGGGCTTTATGTTGCCTACCCCGGTTTAGAGAACCCCTCCTCCACGAAGCACAGAGGAGAGATGTGGCTGGCTTCTCTCCTCCCCCTGGAATAAAATTAGGGCTTAGCAGAAGGGTGGACAGGTCTCCAGGGCCTGCGGGGTTTCCTCTTGCTGCTTACAAGGAAATAAGGCTGTTTGCATCAGCTTGGCTGACATCTCCCCAAGCCCATCTGAAGTGCAGGGGGTGAAACAGGAATGATTTTTCTTCGGAGAAAAGCACTGCAGTTGTTTAAGAGGGCGACAAAAGGTTGTTCCTCCTGGCAAAGGAAATCTGGGACTGCAAAGTCCTGCTCCGAAGAAAACGGGCCATCCGCAGGAAGGAATTCCACAAGGGAAGAAGTCAGCGTCAGCACTGCGTGGGGGGAATGCGGTGGCACACATGCTAAAGTAGGTCGGGGTGGGAAGGGAAAGGAAGAAGTCCCCCCCCCCCCACTAAGATAAGGCCCAGTTATCATCTTGGCTGGGCCGCTTCAGGCCACAGGTGGGATGCTCCTCCATACCAATTTGGGATGAACAGGAAGTTCTCAGCAGAGACGTATTGGATGCCAAATTTGGGAAGCCGACCTAGACATCATCTCAGCAATGCTGATGTTTGTGGGGAGGGGGATTGGGGGAGGGAATAACCTCGGTGGTGACGTGTGTGTTTCTCTTCTTCTTTAAAACGTTTAAATGCGTATAGAACCAGCAGCACCAGCCCTCCTGCCGGCCACCTCGTGGGGTCTCTCTCTCCCCACCCACCCCGGAATGACACAGACACGCCACCGTCCCACCTGCAGTCTGAAGCGTGACAGCCCAGGCATGGATCAAGCCCATCAGTGAGAAGAACTGGGTCGAAGATGGCCTTAAGTCAGATCACCTTTGCTAGTCCATTGTTCTTTGTGCTTAAACAAATCTATGTTGTGCTTAAACCTTTTATCTGCTCCCACCAGGATGTTCGAGAACACCAGCGCCTTTTCCTCAACGTGGTCATTTTTTTTTAAAAAAAAAAAAAACAACTCTTATGTGACAGTTTTGAGAAATTCTCTATATCCTTCCTATGGATTTGAGGCCGGTATGTCACATCCCAAAGGTCTCGGCCAAACGCTTGGTAGAGCAGATGCCTGTTGATACTGCTTAAGAAATCAACAGTTATTGATCCTAAATATTGCTGTAATACTTTTTTTTTTTTTAACATTTCAGATATATAGATGAACAAGTCATAAACACTCCAAGAAAATGTTAAAACCTGCATTCCACATGGTGGAACTTGGGCTCTGAAGGGACTTTGGTGTCAGCACAGACATCAATGGGGTATTTTCTACTTCAGAGAGAGAGAGAGAGAGAGAGAGAGAGAGAGAAAGAAAAGGAGTCTCAAAAAGAACCCAGAAAAGGCACAGCACTATCACTTCACATGGGTTTTCTGATAAACTCATCTTGTTTTGTCCTTAAAACGCTACATCCCTAAATAATTGTCCAAATATACAAAGCCTAAGAAATCACCAGCAATGCACACTGTAAAGTCCAGTTGCTTCTTTCAAAACAGAAAAGCAACCAAGGGCAGCTTATAACAACTTCTCCAGTGATCAGCTTCTCCCCAAGCTTCCATGAGAGGCACCACAGAGTTGCCTTCGCACCCCTACGGTCTTTCCCCAGGCCATTCGCCCCCCCCCCCCTCACCCTTGCATTCTCTGTTCACTGATCTTTGGAGGACCTCCCAGCACACTCAGTTCCATGGAAATCCTGGACATTAGCTTCATCTTTCGTTCAAGATAGATATATGGACCCTTTCATCAAAGATCCAGGAAGTTGTCGTGGTGCGTATAAAGACTGGGGGATGTCCTGGCAAGAGTCACCAGCCAACAGAAAGAAGTGGAGACAGAGAGGGGTGCGGGGTGTCCTCTTGAGGGTCGTCTGCAGTCTAGCTCAACGTCAGCAGTTCAGAGGCAGGTAACGTTCCGGATTTGGTCTAATGTCAAACCAAAACGGTGCCAAGTTCCAATGAAAAATGTATTGCTTTTATTGCCAAGAAATATGGTCTGTCCCATATTCACTCTTCTTCCTGAATTCTGCCAGGCTTCCTCTGACAGGGGTGACATGGTTAGCAGAATACCAACGATTCTGGAAGGCTGACCCACCCTTCCTTCCTTCCTTCCTTCCTTCCGGCTGTCGGTCTGTCCTTCTTTCCGTCCTTCCTTCCTCAAAGTGTTGCCTCTTTCCCTTCAAAGTTTATTCCTTCTTTCATTGAAAGTGCAGTATTCATCTCCAACCCACTGCCAGCAAGCTTTCTCACAGAGCGATATTCAGTCATTCCCTGCTAGTACCAACTAGGTGGGTTTGTATATTCATCCATTAAAGTTTCAAGGGTTGGTAATAAGCCATGAATTTTAGGGATAGGATGTTAAATGGAAATCCACACGCCTTTGATGTCCTTCACTTCGACCAACCAACCAACCAGCCTTCCGCCCAGAACGCTCCCACGCCTGCTAGTTCACCAAGACATAGCCGCCATGCTGGGGGTCAACGGTTTCCATCATTTCACAATCAAAGAGCCCCGGCAACTCCACCAGGCCTAAGGCCTCGTAGCCGGACTGGGACCCAGGAGGTTCGGAGCTCCTCCGGTGGTCGGCCGCTGCTACGCTGCCGTGCTGCGCTGGGTCCAGGGGATACTGATGCTGACTGGCATAGTCCGGTTCAGGCGGGCCGCCGACAGGCAGTTCGCAAGTCTGATAGGGATACTGCTGCTGCTGCTGCTGGATCCCGGGCATCTGCGACGGCAGCCGAGGCGGGCTGTGGATGGCAGGCGAGGAGGGCTGGTCCAGTTGCAGCTTTTGATACTGACTAAGGAAAGGGTCGTATTGCATCTGTTCCGCAGCGGGCTCCATGACGGGGCTCAGGGGCTGCACCAAGCTGAACGGCGGAGGGGGCGGCTGGGGCGGCGGCGGCTGGTGCTGCTGCTCTTCGTGACAGGGGAGGGGGAGCTGGCTGGACCTGGGGTACGTGCTCTCCGCGATTTGCATCTGGTTGAAGTACGCTTGCAGCTGGGACTGCTTCTGGAGAAACAGCCGCTTCTGGTGTAGCCTGAATCAGGGGAGAGACCCAGAAACGTTAGCTCGGCCTCTCCCGAAAGCCACAACCCTTGTCCCGTCACGCCAAAAGTGAAGGCGGGCGGCGTTGGTCAGGGTCTTCGCATCGGGGAGGGGGCTGCAGAGATGCACAATGGGCTCCCCCAGGTGGTGCGGCGGTTTGTTTGCACGTGATTGGTGACCTCTGGATTGGGCCTAATAGAGTAATAGAGATATCAACACTACTTTGAAGAAAGCTTCCAAGTCTGGACAGCAGGAGAGCGTCAGCCTGGGGCACGAGCAGCGGTAAGCCCTGGCGGAGTCGTCCACCACCACCACCACCACCACCCCGCCTTCTGAGGCCGGCCCCCAATTCAATTCTGAGCAAGGGCAGGGTTCACCCACCCATCTCAGACTTGTCTTCGTAGAGCTCAGCATGCCGGTCCCTCGCTGCCAAGACTCAAAGGAGCAGAAAGGAGCAGCTCTCCTCTCTCATGCTTAAAGAGGGGCGGATGAGTGGGGGGGAGGGAGGGAACAGTGCAGGGCGAATGGATCGTGCTGGCTGAGGATGATGGGAAGCGTGGGCCACAGGCTAACTGGGAGGGCTCCTGTGACTTTTGTGGTAGTTTTTGATGGCTGCGCAGGGATCAGCTCTTGGGGAAGCCCCCCCCCCCCGCATCTGCACTCTGCCGGTGGGGCTGGTCCTGTTGTTTGGAGCTGGTGGTTGTCCCGGTGTCAGTCTGCTCACACTCAGCCTTTCCTCACTAGGCTCCCTATGACTCTTACCACAAGATGAGATGCCCACATCAGCGGCACCTGCCTTCTGGCTCACCTGTGCTCCTGTAACTGCTGTTCAAGGCTCCGGGGTAACTCCTTGCAAAAAACCTGGCAGGCGTTCTGGGCTTTTGAAAGCAGGCTGGGCTTCTGGAACAAGGTTAAAGAAAAAGAGGTGTTGTTCCACCACATGCACAGCACTTTACCACCCTGCTGGAAGCATTTAAAAATCAGGGAATCAGCTGCCGGAGAGCCACAGCGGCTGAGTTGGTTGGCCCGGGGGGGGGGGGGGCTGCCCACTCCCGCACCCCTCCCCTGAGAAAACGGACGCTTTGGGCGGAGAGGTGCACAGAAGACAACGCTGCCACCTCAGCCTCCCCTCCCCTCGCATCAGAGAACACGAGGAAGGTGCGGAGAAGAGAGGCTTATTTCTGCCCTGGTCCATTTCA
This sequence comes from Elgaria multicarinata webbii, assembly GCF_023053635.1. NCBI lineage: Eukaryota > Metazoa > Chordata > Lepidosauria > Squamata > Anguidae > Elgaria > Elgaria multicarinata. The sequence goes on from NC_086182.1 coordinate 32,190,159, forward strand.
CCTGGGGCAAGACGAGAGGGAACGAGAGGCAGGGGCGCTCCCTGCAGGCTTCAGTCTAGTTTGGACTGGCGTAACGCTTCACAAGTCGGCACTGTACCTGGAGCCGGTGCTGCAAATACTGCGTTTCTAAGCTCTGCCGCCTGGAGAGCAAGTGGGGGTGCAGGCCGTTCGGGAAAGCGGAGGCAGCGTCCTGCTGCTGGGATGCCTCTTCCTTGGGAGAAAAAGAGGAAGGGGGACGGGGGGAGATGAAGACACTGTGGAGACCCCCCTCTGCCCTCAGGCATCATAGAATCATAGAATAGCAGAGTTGGAAGGGGCCTACAAGGCCATCGAGTCCAACCCCCTGCTCAATGCAGGAATCCACCCTAAAGCATCCCTGACAGATGCTTGTCCAGCTGCCTCTTGAAGGCCTCTAATGTGGGACAGGACACAACCTCCTTAGGTCACTGATTCCATTGTTGCACTGCTCTAACAGTCAGGAAGTTTTTCCTGATGTCCAGCCATGTTCTGCTTCAGCCCAACCAGGAGCCAGGCAACTGGCTAGAAACCTGGAAGCAGGAGCGGGGGGGGGGGGGGGGAGAACACCTGTGCCTGACTCTCTTCCGTCCACCCAGAGCCAAGGCTGGAAAGGGGGGGGTTCAAAATCCCCAAGGTGCCGTCATTGCACTTGCAGCTGGCAGGTTTGCGGCGGAGGCCTGGACACTCGCCAGAAGAGTCAGGAAGGCACCTTCCAGAGAGTAACATCCACCTGGCCTGCAGAGCTCCCAACTCCTTCTCAGAGGAGCCCCCTCCCACTTAGGTGCATTAGACCCTTGTTCCCACACCACCGTAAACACCCCGGTTCCAAGGCACCCCTTTTCCCAGCATCCCAAACATTATGAATCGGAGGAGGGGGGGTGCGCGTGACCAAATACAAAGTAATAAAAACCAGGTGAGAGCTAACATCACGCGTGCATCCAGCTCAGCTTCTTCCTCGGCCTCCTGGGTGGCCTGGTGGCCCGGTGGCCCAGCACGCTTGCCCCCTCTCCCCCAACGCCTTCCAGCACCTCTAGACTCCTCTTTGGTGCGGAAGCGGCCGAGGAAGGCTCCCCAGCGCCCCGACCGAGGGGCTGGGGGCGCTCGCCAACACCGTACCTGCTGGGGGCCGCTCCCCAGGCCTTGCAAATGGGCAGAGGTGAAATCCAGGGCAGGCTCTTCTTCCGACCTCATCTGTTCGTACAACAGCTGGACTTTGTTCAGCTCTAGGATTCCTTTGGTTCGGGCCAGATTCTGAAGGTGCTGTCGGAAGGCTACAATTCCTAGGTCAAGAACAGGCAGAACAAAAAGACAATAATAGGCCGTTACGGAGAGTTCTCTGTTTTAAAACTTTTACATTTTGTTTAGGGTTTTCTCTTTGTTCCTGCGCTGCTCTTCATGTGTTTCCAACACACACACACACACACACACACACACACTTCTTTTAAAAGGCAGCCATTAGAAAACACCAAATGGTTGTAGGGAAAAAATGGTGATGAACACTGAGGCTATGATCCTACACGCTCGAGAGTAAATACTACTGAACTCAATAGGATTTACTTCTGAGTAGACATACGCAGTACGATGGGAACTTGAGTTGTAGATAGAAGCAACCCTCCCTCTCCTTGCCCCCTTCAAAAAATATTAAACAACTGGACATTCCAGATCTGGGGGGAAAAAGAAGGGTTCAAGAGAAAATCCGGCATGAGGAACGTTGAGGTGATCGTGTTCAAACAAAACCAAGGACGTTTGGGGGGGGAACTCAAGGCCCGCTTTCACGCTCAGAATGCTAATTGGCCGATGGCACAGGACGGAGCGTGGCTCGCGCAGTCCACGTGTGACGCTTTCAGGTTAAAATTACCTGAAAACCTGCAGCAGCGTATTTCTGAGCACCCCCACCATATCCACACACGTGGGGCACCCACCCACCCAGCCAGCCTGCCCCAAAGCACGTGACATGGCAACAGAACGGACCCGTTGCCAGCCGTTACCTTGTGTCAGAGATGTGTCCGAAGCTCTGCGTCCCTCTCGGAAACTGACCGGCGAGCGGTTGTGGGCCTCTCGCTTGTGGGAGGCCAGAGCCTGCATGGCTGGATTAGTGGGTCTCAGGCCTATGAAAGGAGGGGTCATCCTTGGAGCTGGTGGATTGGCCAATACCATTTCCTTCAGGGAGGGGGTGTCTTCCAGGAAGTTAAGATCCCTCTGGATGGATCCCATGTCATATTCAGAGTCGACGCTGCTCAAGGATTGGTTCTCGTCCATGGAAAAGACTTTCCCTTTAGAAGCCAGGAGAATCCACAGTAAATAGAACGAACAGTTATCTACCAAAGCCAGAAAGCCTCTGTGTCTAAAGCCCCTACTGACTAACTGGAACATAAAAAAGGGCCTACAAAGGGCCACACCCACACCCACCACTTTCTAGCTCTGCAACGGTCAATTCACATAAAGCTGTGACTCTCCCATCTGCAGAGGTGTCGGACTAACTCCCCCATCGTCCTGCACCAGCAGAGCCATGGGCCACGTTGGCTGTAGTCCAACACATCTGGGGTCACCGCGTTGGGGAAGTCTGGTCTAGGCTGTCAGCGGTGACCTTGGGGAGGGGGCAATGTCTTCCCGAGTCTACCAGGGGGAGCTTTGTGCTCGGCTGCCTGCCAAGGCAAGAACAGCGAGCGAGGCACAGCAGACTCCCAAATGCAGCTAACAGGAAGTGTCAGGGTTAAATTTCAAGCCTTCGCTAGGCTGGGCAGGAGCGAAGTTCCCCCGAGGCTGGTTCTGGGGGTCACTTCCACTTTCTATTTCAGTTCTGTGTCCACTTGTTCCAAAACAAACAGTTTGCAAATTGGGCCTACGAAAAGGAAGCAAACTCTGCCTTTTTTTCGCTTCAACGTAAGGAACTGAACACTGAAGAGCCCTTAAACGTAGCAACACTAGATCTCTCAGCCCCTGGATAATGACACACTGGGGGAACCTCACTGATACTCTTTTAGGTCCGAAAAGGCATGGGTGAGGGGCAAATACTGAGCAAGACCCCCACCTACAGCGGCTCGGGGACCCCTGGGGGGTTAAGCTTCTCCTTCCTGTTTAGCCTTCTATCGTTCGTCTTCAGTTCCCCCCCCCCCCCTTCCTTTAAGCCTACTGTGACGGGCAGGACCGCTAAACAGCTGCCTTCCAAAAGTCAGCGGAAGCAGGAGGAAGGCCGGCGTACTGGGTGGGCAAGAGCAGCGTTTGGACCACGAGATGGTGCCAGGTGAAGAGGAAGCATTTGGGGGTGGCTTGCTCTGGAACGGGCCACTAAGACCCATCGGCTTCACCTAAGAGCTGCTCCTGACGGAGAGGAAAACTGCTAGAACGGGTGTGTTGGTAGGGAGCCACGCAGCTGCCTGCCATTTTGGACTCTCCTTGGGGGCGTGGCTCTGGGGACTGTCACGATGAGCGCCTTCACTGCACACGTCACCACCACACCACTGCCTTTCAGAGAGTCCTGAGCTTCTGCACATGGTCTCAGAGTTGCTTATCAGACCGTGGCGGGGGGTGGGGGAGAACACATTGTGTGCCCCGGCCTTACAGGGCACCTGAAAACGTATCTGTTGGTTTACAGCCACGACCCTCTTAGTGGCCCAGGCCGGCTGATTGCTCAGCAGCAATTTTGGCGGGATGCTGCTCGCTGCATCGCCGCTGATGGTTTTTCGTTTTTTTTTTTTTTAAAGCAGCCAACACCTGGGTGGAAGGGCTGGGATTTCCTCCTTGCAGGCAACGAACATGTCCTGCACACAGCTTCCAAGAGGCCGTTTGCATGGGAAAGACCGAGAGTCACTCTCTCCAGTTGTCACCATGGCCACTTGAACATCCGCGAGCCGGACACTGTTTGCTCTTCCCAGCCTTTGCACACTGTCATGAGATCGCTTGGCAAAACAAGCAGAAGCCATCTGTATGTTTATTCCTCTTATCTTCCTACAAAGCAAATCCATTGTTGGCTCCAAGGTAATAAAACGCACACACACACACACAGGGCTTCTCTTTGTTGGCCCGGGCGTTCGGTGGGATGTAAAACGGAGCCAGAGGCCTCCGATCCACCCCTGAGCTGCCTGCAGCCCTAACTGCGCTTCCCCCCGCCAGGAAGCCTCACACAAATCCCTGCTTGGCTCCTGGGGGGGGGGGGGGGCACAACGGGAACCATATGGATGAAGCTGAGGAATCGTATTGATTGATTGATTGCATTTTTATGCCGCCCAATCGCCGAAGCCCTCTGGGCGGTTCACCACGTGGCCCCTGTCCTAAGGCAGGTGGCCTGTGGCAACCCTTCAGCACCACTCTTCAGTTCTTCAGCACCTGTACCTGTGCCTGGCATGACAACCAGCTGATTGGTGACTTCTGCCAGAGTGTGACGCCTCTTCCCGCAGCGCGTGGCTTGCAGGGCCGCAAACGCTCGAGCTGGGTCCTCTTCGGACTCCCCCTCTGTCTCGATCCCTTCGTCAATGGAGGTTTCCATCATGCTGCTCGGCAGGGGCTGGCCCCCTTTCCTCCCCATTATAGGGGGGAGAGGATCCAAAAGGCAGCCGTTCACCTAGCACCAGAGCAAAAAAAGGGGACACTCAAACACACACAATATGACCCACGTCTCTACAGAGGCTCCCTGGCATTCGGCATCTCTGCGAATCAAGCGACAGGCAGTTACACAACAGAGGGGCAGGCTTCCCCCACCCCCCAAAAAAGAGCAGATGCAATCTGCCACCTCCCAGGAAGCTGATTGTCAAAAAGTCAAGATTAGAACTGGCAAGGAACATCAGAAACAAAAACCAGTGAGGTGACCTTTCTGAGGGCCACCTTCTCCTGGTGAGAATGGGCAAGCTCCCCAGTTCAGCAGAGCCTTTTCATCCCTCTACCCAGACCGGTAACAGAAGTTAATCCAACATCAGCCGTCTTTCCCCATTCTCTGGGACCTGCGTGGCAACTTCATTCTGGAACAAGGAATAGAGGTCAGCCCAAGATGACCGTCCAACTGAAGACTGCAAGACCTTCTCCACAGGAACCAGAGACCAGGGGACACAATTGACTGGGAATTCTCCTGAGCAATCCCGTGAAGCAGAACAGGCAGGTGCTCTTATCCGATGGGGATCTGCACAGGAGACGCTCCCAGAAGGCCGTGCCCCAGGTGTGCTGCTCTTAAAATAAACAGCTCTTCCAGCCAGTGGATGAGTGACCTCGCTGCTCTTGACTAATTCCCAGTCATTTAAGCAGCTGCTTCTGAATTCCATCAAGAAAACTGTCTCATGGGATCAGCTTCAAAATTAGTTAATTGCTAAACTGCTGGCACTGGGCCAAGTGTCCACTTATCTAAGAGCTTGCACGGAGGCCTAAAAACCTGTGTGAGTTTTACTCTGGTTTATCATGTGGGAGAAAGTTTCTTAGGCAGCACTTCAGCGAGGGGAGCAAACTCTCCGTGAACAGGCACCCGACAAAACAGGCACCCTGGCCGTGAAGCTTGAAACAGTACGTCGCAGAGGGTTTCAGCATAGAGAAGGAATCGCATCAGCTTTGTGTATCTCGGTTTTGGTCCTTCCAACTTCCAGAGGGGTTGTGGACCATCGGGGTGAATTCCACATGTGAACAACCGCGTTGCAAATCAGTGTGGAGGAGCGACTCTGCAACGTGTGAAGGGGGAAAAAGAAATGCAGAGCAAGTATGCACGTGGTCGAAGGGAGGTTCTCAGGTAAAAAGGTGATCACCTGAGCTTCACCCTGTCATGAGTCTGTTGCATCAACTCCAGAAATACCTGTCGGGCTGCTCTGGTGACTGGTTTCAATGCAAGTGATTTTGATGCAAGTGAAAGTTCTCTCTAGATTCTCTGCCTTGTGATGGATCTCAAGGATCTCTGTGATGGATCTTTCATTGTCTTTAGGTGCAGGGTGCTAAATGATTCACTGTTTCTTCGTTTTTTGCTGCTGCTTAAAAAACCACCTAGGTCTAATCGTTTTAAAGGTTTTTTTTTTAATTTTAAAAAATCACCTTGTACAATAACTCTTTGGACGCTCCTTAGGCCCTTAAGCAAGGAGGGGCAGCCCTTCTTGCCTCGAAAAGGACTCCCCTAGCGACACAAGGCACAGGGGACACTAGTCTGGGATGCTGACAACGATCGTGGGGCCACCACCACCACGACCTCCATTCTGTACTTGCCTTTGCCCCAGGAATGACTTTTTGTTGTAGCTCTCTGTACTGAGAGGCTGAAATACAAACAGAAGCAGCTCCTGCGTGTTTCGCTAACGCAAATAGCACAGCCCTGCACTTTGCCAACTGCTGCAGGCATGGACATTTCAGAGGCAACACAGATCTCGCTGCCAAGCTACAGGGGGCTGCACAGGCCATCAATGCACCATCAAGGCACCTCCAGCTACAATTATGTTTATGACATGGGGAAGGGCATCAGCACCGCATGCATTTCCCCAGCTCTGCAACGCCTTTGCCTAAACACGTTGAAGGGGGAACTAGGGCTATATGCGTTGCTGGTGTGTCCACCCCATGGGCCAAGGGTGGGGAACCCAATTCCCATCTGCTCCTGCCTGCATGGCAGCTGGAGCTGCTCAGCAGCTGGAGGGCCCACAAGTTCCCCACCCCTGTCTCAAGACATGACAGAGGAGGAGCAGGCTGTGTGCACGTCTGTACATGTGAAGACATCTCTGGGGGAAGCTGCTTGCTTCTCCGTCATAAGAGCAGGGAACAAGGCCAAGGTACCCCAGATGACTGCAAGAAATACGGTAAGCGGTGTCAAGCCCTGCTGGCTAGATTGGATCTGACAATCCAGCAGAGAAGACAAACAGGTTTAAGACAACACCTCCTGCATGAGCAGGTCCTGGTATTTTAAGCAACGCAGCTGCAAAATGAGAGAGTGAGCTCCATACTTTCTCCCTGGAGGCAAAGTTGCGTTTCTCTCAAAACTCTACAGCTGCTAACTCAGCAGTGGGGCTTCTGTTAGGTGAGGCGGGACCCTTTCTGGAGCATCGAGCCAGCTGCAAGAAGTTCTGTAGCTGGCACCAGGCTACTATCCGCGTCACAAGAGCACGGAGTTATCTGTTAGCAGCAGGGCTGGGTAAGCAGCAATTGCAATCACAGCCAACTTAATTAAGTCAGCAGAGGTGACACGGAACAAATAATTTGGTGGAACGGCGTCCCCGTTTCAAGACAGGTTTCCCAGCTTTTACTTTTCAGATGGTTTGTAGTAAGTCAAAAGAAAACAGCTTTTGACTTGCCTTAATAGCTGTTATAAAGAGAAATCTTCCTGGATTAACGGGCCTGAGTTCTTTTTGCCATTCCAAAGTGTACACGGGATTAAACCAGAGCTTGCCAACATCCACGGTCAGGATGCCACATGATAAGAGCCCTGTTCAAATTAACCCAGCCTTTTCAGAGACAGCCCGTTCTACACACCACGAAAGCACGGGAGATCTCCCAATTCATCTCTTGACCTACGTACTCAGAAGTCTTTTATAAGGGTGAAGCACTCTAAGCGCCCTTGTCTTGGGATGCTTTTAGGTGGAGGATCATTTGGGCGTCGGGCATAGTGATACACACCTGACACCCAAATACATGGGTTTATTCCTGTGGCAATTCCTCCTAGCCCAAATAGCAAGCAAAGGATTTCTTGGATCGCCTTAGGCAGGGTAATCAGTGACCTCATGCTACTTGGGTGACTTTTCTGGGCAGGCTCCAATTCGTGCTCTTCTGTTTTAGTACTGCAACCCAAAGCCAGCTGTAGGAAATGCAGCCGTCGTAACAAGCGCATAGGAAAATATATATAAACCATGCAAAAATGAAGCGAATTATTATAAGCCACCTTTGCGTCATCTCCTGTTAAAGATAGTGGGCTAGACAGGCCAAGTCCGTGCTCCTCTGATGTAAATATAACAACCTCCCATACTGGCAATCAATGAATCAGACAGAATAAAAAACATGCCAATTTTAATGAGGCAATGAATGTGCAAGAACAGATTGCGTTACTCGCTACGTAGGTATACACACACTATATAAACATGCATTGGGCCAATTTGTGCTCAAGCCGCAAGAGCGCCAGAACGTTTCTCTCCTGCCAGCTCACATACATCTTCGTTATCTCCCACTTTCCTTCAGGACCCATCAGCACAGAACTCCGAGTTTGATGTGTGAATGTGCAAAGCTCATTGGAGCAACTGTCTATACAAATTTTCCTGTATGAGCTACAGTAAGCAGAACCAAAGGAGAGTTCTGCTGAACTACAGATTCTCCTGGGTAGGCTGTGAATTTCTAGTTGCAGGGTGGGAGAGAAAACAAGAGGAAGGCATAGAGACAGAAAGGCTACTAATATTTTTCGACAACTTGAAGGTCCCAGCAAGCTTGTTACTACTCATGAAATGAACTAAAAGCAAACGCTAACAACCCCGTTTCAATTAAAGCGTCGTGCTGCGGGCCAAGTTTCCAGCGTCTCACAATGTAAACAAGGCAGGAAAGCAACTGCCATGATAGCTGAAAAATGACAAGGAAATTCTCGGCTCAAAGGAAACTTGAGGGCTAGTCGTTTTCAGCACACATTTGCAAGTTGACAGGCTGTTCGAAACGTGAGGAAATCTAAGACTTGCTGCAAACCGGCCGCAACACCATGCGTCTAAACCGAAATCCATCCAACGGTGTCCTTTCCAGCATAAATGACAAAGAGTCTTACGGCATCTTTATGATTTAGCTTATGCTACAATAAATCTGCAAGTCTTTAAGTCAGCCTTGTTGCTCAGCCTCTGAAAAGTAGTAGCTTTCAACTTTTTTTTTTACTCATTTGCTTTTTATTCACAAGAGAGGCTTGTAAAAACTTAAGGGCAGTAGCTGGCTGAGGAGACTTGGAAAAACCCCGCCCCCCTTTCCCAGACTGCTCTGTGCTGGACATGCAGAAGGCAAAGGCGCTTCTTGCGTGCCCAGTATAGAAACAGGGCGGGCTGGTGGCGAAGGCACGGATCACTCCCGGCTGCTTGATTTCTACACTAGACATGCGGCAAAAGCCATCACCTCCTGCGTGTGCAGCCTAGGAAGGGCACCATCCTTACTGGCTTTCATATTGCAACCAGCACGGAGGCGGATTCGGCAGGTGAAGGAGGGATGGGTTGCTCTTTCGCCAGCCTGCTCACTCCTCGTCCAGAGAGAATTTCACGCGCTCACCTGTGTGAAATTCTTGGTCTCCAACTGCAACCAGGTGAGTGGTTAAAGAAAATACTACTTTACATTAGGCTCGTCATTGTTTATGCTGCAACAGATTTAACATGACTGGCGCCCTCTCTGCAAACCTTTCGGCATGAAGTTTCACATTTTGCAGAGAAGGAGGAAACGTCTATGAAGTAAGTTAAGAACTGTCAGCACTTCTGCTTGAGATCTACTTAGAAAGGAGGCATCAGACAGAGAATACTAGAACCGAAAAACATGGTAGGTTCCCTCACACCACAGCTGAATTCTATCATCTCTCTGTGGCTTCCCCGTATGTGTTCCACAGCGACGGCCAAGTGCTAGGTGCATTTTCACTACGCGCTTCTGACCACCTTTTCCATCTTTCTTTTCACAAATTTTCGTTCCAAATTTCCTCCCGTTTAAACGTCTTCTCAACTACCTTGTCGAAGGCAGAGTTGTTAACAAGGCATTAAACACTCGTGAAAAATGAATACAGGAAGATCCAGTCACAAAAGAAGCCTTTCCTGAAATGAACTTCCTTCTCTGGCTTTAAAAACATTTGTTTAGAGCACAAGTTAGTATCTCGGAAGCATGTGAAGACCTGCCAATTCACCTGTTCCAAGAGAGCCTTTATCTGTCATGTGGCAAACATCACGTTCACAGGAACGCTACGCCAACTTTATTGTTTATAAAAAAAATAAAATACCAACGTTCGCTCCTGCCTTTGGCTCACAGTATATTTCTCACACGGGCCCCTGCATTAACACAGTCCCTGTTCCTGGGTAAGAGGAAGAGCTGCCACTCGGAGAGGGCCTTTCAACAGGCCTGGCTTTTCAAGAAGCCCTTCCTGGACACTTAGTCAGGTGGTTCAGGTACTATGTTTATATTGTGGCATTGGAAACCGCACCGCTGGAAATCTGAGGTCTTTTCTACCCACACGATCCGCCCTGGAAAATACCTGTGGGTCTCCCACTTCCTTTTGCTATGAAGTAGCCAATGAATCCCCCCTCTTACATGCCTTTTATTAGCAACCCACTTCTGATAGCAGAAACATTTCTGGTGGTCAACCACAGCGAAAAGAACACCCGCACAAGCACCATAAATAAATGGGAACCGTTGTGCAATGCCACAAGGAGATTTAACACTGCTTCTGCCATGAGCGAGCTGCGAAAGGCGGCGGCGGCAGCCACAGCCCACAGCCCAAAAAAGAAGAAAAAGCCTAGTCATGGGTTTGTTATTTTTTTTTTTTTTGTGATTTGAAATATTTCGACCTGGCTTTTTTCCAGTGTGGCTTTTCTCCACCTCAATTGACATTAATATGAATCAACACTGCAACGTCCTGCAACAGCGTTCCTCAACCTAGTGCGCTCCAGATGTGTTAAGAGGGAGGGAGGAAGCAGCAGCCAGGCACCTCTCCATCATGCCTGGGTCCAGCTCCAGCTGAGAGCCCCCTCCCTCCTGCTGTCAACTGTCTCTGCAGAGGCCACCAGTGAGGGAGAAGCAGCAGCCAGGCACCTCTCCACCGTGCCTGGGTCTAGCTCCAGCTGAGAGCCCCCTCCCTCCTGCTACCAACTGTCACTGCAGAGGCCACCAGTGAGGGAGGAAGCAGCAGCCAGGCACCTCTCCAACGTGCCTGGCAGGTAACAAATAAACAAATACATTATTATTATTAGATTGGTGCTGCCCCATCTAGAACAGGCCAGCTCCTTGGTCAACTGTACTGCCAGTCACCAGTACCATCACACAACTGTAGAATAAACTGCAGCTCTTCTGCACCCACTTATCAGAGATCAGCAGAAAAATGCTTCTGTTATTCCACACTTGCCTCAATGGCCAGTACCTTTGCAGCTCCACAGTTCCGGTAGACTCGAAACGTGGCATTTGAGAAATCTAAAACATACCTTTGGCGTGTCAATTCTCTCTTCCTCCATGAAAGCGGATTCTGCATGGCAGGCAGAAGGGGGGAAGGAGAAGGCTTCAGCGGCGGAAGTCGGCGGGAGGCCGGGAGACCGCAGCAACCTTATGTTCTGGGGACGCAGGTTCACAGGAGCCACTGCAGCCTGGGCCTGTAAGAAGTTAAGGGAAATGGGGAAGGAAGAGCAGTTGTTTCGCAAGGAAAACACAAATGGAACCAGGGGTTTAAAACATGGGATGGAGAGGGCGCAGTAAAAACACCCGAGAGGAACTAAGTGGTTGGACACCAACAAGTCTAACCTGAAGACAAGACAAAGGAAGACAGAAAAGACCAGACTGCTCAGAGCAGGTGTTGTCCCCCCCCCATCCCATATTGCCCCACATGGCACTTGCATGTGAGGCAGAATGTTCTTGAGAATGTTTCTGTTCTGCCCAGAGCTCTCCACGTTTCTGTATTTCAGGCTTTGCATGCCCAGACCCACACACAGGACTCCACAGAGGCCATAAAGAACTAGGGCTTCTCCGAAGGCTAAAGTTAAGTTGTACCTTCTCTGTTATTTTAAGTGTGTGCTAGTTAATGCTCATTATACTGGCGTCATGCTGATTAAAGGAAGACGGAGAGGCAGCAAGGAGGCTGCCACATCAACATTACCCACCAAGGTGCAGTGCAGATCCCAGGCCTGCAGGCAGACGTTGTTCCCTTGTCTCCAGCATCGCACACTTGGATTAGATAATTTAGGGGGGGAGGGGAAAGGACACACACAAATACAAGTTTGTGAAATAAGAGCAGCGTTTGGGGATCTACTGGGAGCTCCAACCTACCGTTAATTCTCATATTTTGCAAGGTCCATGCTTACTTTTGAATGAAAGAAGTTCTGACGCCATCTAACATTTTGCTCCTAGTGTGTGTATGGCTCACGCAACATTGAGATGCAACGACGTCAGGGATTCCATCGTTGCTTCTGAAGCAGAGGCAAGGCCAGCAGGAATGTCATGCTAAGCATCCCCCAGCGCAATGCAGTCAGCATGTCTCACCAACGAGTTTGAATGCGTTTTAACAACCTGCCTGCTTTCTAGACAATCAGTCGGTTTAGGAGGATGTTAATGTGGGCCAGTGCGGACCCTGCAGCTCCAGATCTGGCACTGTTTGTGACTTGGATGTCACACCATCTCCCCAAGGCAGAATATGGCATGATTAGTAGGGAAAGCCATTAGTGAGTTAATAAGCATGTCTATAGCACCTTGAAGCGGTCAAACAGCTTCACATACGTGACATTAATCCTTACAGTGACCTTGTAAGGAAGGTCAGTATTATCATTCCCATATTGTAGATCAGAGCAGGGAGGGGGGAGCGGAGCCTGAGAGATGTTGGCCTACCTAAAACCATCCGGAGAGTTCGTGGCAGGCTTGAACTTGGGTGGGTGGGTGGGTGCTTATCTCGCAAGCTTAACCGATATGCCAGCGCTTATTAAGGAGCCTTGAAACAGAAGTGTCTTGCCTTTACCCATATTTTGTTGCATCTGGGAATGCTCAGCTTCAGAAAAACCCACCGAGAAAAGTTACTGGGCAGTAGCCTAGGTCCCTCTTACTAATTCTCTTATCATGGCAACAGACAGCACCAGCCTCTGGAACTCATCAGAGGAAAAATTGATTCCACATCAAAGGACGTGCAATGGGTCAGAGCAGACTTTTGTGACATGCACTGGTTATTTCTCGGTTGGACTACTGCAACCTTCTTCTCTCTGTCCTTCCTTCTTCTCACATCAGTCCACTGGTTTCTGTCCACCACTCTGCCGCTAAGATCATCTTCCTGGCTCGCCGCTCTGACCATGTTGCTCCACTTCTGAAATCTCTTCATTGGCTTCCAATTCACCTCAGAATCCAATATAAACTTCTCCTGTCGACCTTCAAAGCTTTTCACGGTCTAGCTCCTTCCTATCTCTCCTCTCTCACACTATTGCCCCGCTCGTGCTCTTCGCTCCTCTGATGCCATGTTTCTCGCCTGCCCAAGGGTCTCTACTTCCCTTGCTCGGCTTCGTCCATTTTCCTCTGCTGCCCCTTATGCCTGGAACGCTCTTCCAGAACATCTGAGATCCACAAGTTCAATCGCAGCTTTTAAAGCTCAGCTAAAAACTTTTCTTTTTCCTCAAGCTTTTAAAACTTGATGTTGTTTGGACTTTACACTGTTAGTTTTATCCTACCCAGTGCCTGTTTACATTCTCTTCCCCTCCTTATTGCTTTACTATGATTTATTAGATTGTAAGCCTATGCGGCAGGGTCTTGCTATTTACTGTTTTACTCTGTACAGCACCATGTACATTGATGGTGCTATATAAATAAATAAATAATAATAATAATAATAACATGCAAACCTTTTGTGCAAACAGCCAAGATCCAGGATCTAAAACCAGGGATTTATAAAATGGGACTCTCTAAGTGGGGGGAAAAGCGCTCTGACTGAACGCTGGCTTGTGTGCCGGAGTTCAGTGGCAAAGCACCTGCTTTGCACATAGACGGTCTCAGGTTCAATCCCCAGCAGCTGCAGTAGGCCTGAAACCCTGGAGCGCCACTGCAGGTGAGCATCGAGGGCACCTCCTTACGCTCCTGTCTCTGCCAGAACAGGGACTTACCTTGGCGACTGTTTGTTCCGCGATGGTGCTCGGCCGTCGCTGGCGGGGATCCAGCCGTTGCTCCACGGGGAAGCTGCTGCGATGTGACTTGAGCCGCTCTATGAGCAAGTAATAGATAGCAGCAAAGTGGTTGTAGCTCTTGTTTTGCAGGGACTGAGAAGAGAACAACCATCCAAGTGTCAGAGCGTCTGTTACCTTTCACGTTTCTCTGGGGCAGAAGGGGCCCGCCACAACTGTGTGCGTACCGAGAGGGGCAGAATTCCACCTAATAACCTGGCCTTTGGAGACGCAGGCGTGTGTGTAATACTGATTTTCTTTTTTACAAGCAAACTGAACATACCATTAGCTATTAAAAAGACAGGCGATCACAGAAGATCTAATAGAAATGGCCAAGTTCAAAAACTTGGCCACTCGCTCAGTGATTGATTTGTCTGTATTATAAAGTAAAAGAGACGTTAAAAATTCAGTAGGGTGACCAGGGAAAGATTGTAAGGTAGGGGACAGAAGATCATTTCTAGCCCCTAGATAAAATCTACAAAACAGTAAAACATGAGATACAGTTTCCACTTCAATATTGTTGCAGGGGCAGCATCTGTTGAGCACTGGAATTTTACTACACCTGCCATCCAGAAATCTGGAGGGAAGGACATTAAGCCTGGCTAATGAAAATGCTCTCCTGTATTTAGGAATAGTCAACCAGCGCAGGTAAGGCGTACCGAGAGGGGCAGAATTCCACCTAATAACCTGGCCTTTGGAGACGCAGGCGTGTGTGTAATACTTATTTTCTGCTCAGATTCCAGCTGAGCTGCATACTGGTGGGTTGGGAGGTTACTGTCACAGACAGATTCCTACCCCCTGAAGTTCACTACCCTATGTCTGTGACAGTAACCTCCCAACCACCAGTATGCAGCTCAGCTAGAATTGTGTTCTTGGCTCACTTTTATGGAACTGCATCAATCTGTTTTCTGTAAGCACGTCCTACTGTACCATTTGGGTGGGCAGTTGGACAGGATGCTCCCAATCCCTGCCAGCTCAGCGTTCTGCTACCAGCCCAAAGGGGCGGTGAGTATTGGGCGCTGGGGCTCTAACAGCAGCTTTATGAGAGCATCTGCTGCAGTGGTGAACTCATCGGCAACTTATGCCTGGGACTCGAGTCTGCCTTTGGACCCTCGCAGCAGCAACAGCAACAAAGGCCGGCGCGAGCCATTCCAAATTCTGAGCCACAATGGGAAATGCAGCTCTGGGGAAAGAACGGCCCAAGGTTTCATTCCCTGCCCCCTGCTACTTTCTGGCAGGAAGCATTAATACTGCAGACTCCACACGGGCTAAAAATATCGACCATTCTGAAGGAAGTGATCACACAGACTCCTCAGGGAGCATTTTAGCATTTATTTCTGGTAAGAGGCTTGATTTGGAATCCTAGCTGAGAAACCAAAAATAAAGAGGCAATTGCTTGCTTCTCTAAGGATATTTTTTTTTTCTTTTGTCAAATCTCACATTTCAGAAGCTTAAAGCAAAAGGGAGGTTATTTCCTGTTTTGCTCTTCTCATTATCCCCACTATCTCTCAAAACGTGCCCAGTAAATACAATGGAAAATAAGCCCACCTGAACATTCCCTCCTTCTTTAGGCTATGAAATATAGGAAGGCTTGGTAGAGAAGGTTTAGGAAAAACAAACACCTTTACAAAAAGAGAGTTCTTGCCTTAAAACAAAACAAAACATGAGGATGACAACATTTTAAAGTATTTAAAAGTACTCCCTTTAATACTTTAATTTTAAAGTATTTAAAAGAGTATTTTAAAGTACTCTCAGTTTGGCCCATTTGAAAAGATAAAATACCAAATCCAGGTGGGGTGGGGTGGCATGGAGGTAGCCCCTAAAACAGCCTTCCTCAACCTGGGGCGCTCCAGATGTGTTGGACTGCATCTCCCAGAATGCCCCAGCCAGCTGGCTGGGGCATTCTGGGAGTTGTAGTCCAACACATCTGGAGCGCCCCAGGTTGAGGAAGGCTGCCCTAAAAAATAGGTAAGTCCTTGCCGCTTTGTTCAATACTGATTTCGATCCAGAGTCCATATTGGTATGACACACTCTTCAGAAGCATCATCACCATTTGTACCCTGCCCTTCCTCCGAATGGAGCATAGAGCAGCAGACAATATTAATACAACTACTAGAAAAACAACAATAAAATCCTGCTATCACAACAAAACAATGTAAAATATAACAATAACAACGTAACCTATAAACACCAAAACCAACAAATCAGGAGCAAAATATTTTCATAAGTAAGGTGGGTTTTTTTAAAAACTTACGTTTAAAATATTCATGAGTGGAGGCAAATTCCATCTCTCCTAGGAGGCAGTTCCATAAACAGGGGGAGTGCCACCCCACCCCTCTCACCTCATTTATGGGGGTGGGCTGGGGAGAAGATAGCAAGCAAAGCATTTCCTGCAGATCAAAGGGTCCTAGTTCACTAGTAACGGTTGGCCAACCACCAGCCGACTTCGCTGGTAGCATCTCACCTACGGGCACCGTGCATTTTGCTGCCATTGCCAAGAGCTGTACAAAGCCACTGGGGAGCGGTCATTAGGGGATTGGGAGCCAAGTGCCAGGAGTACGCTGATGACACACAGCTTTATTGCCCTGCGGCATCCGAATCAGGAGAGGCGGTGCAAGTCCTGGATCAGTGCCTAGACGCACTAATGGATGAGGGCCAATAAACTGAAACTGAATCCTGGAAAGACGGAAGGCCTTGGGTGAGTGGACCCCGATTCCAGGAAATAGGCTCATTGCCTACTTCTGGATGGAGTTGCATTCCTTCTGAAAGTTCAGGTCCGTAGTTTGGGGGTACTCTGAGATTCATCATTGTTGCTGGAGGCCCAAGTGGGCATGGTGGTTCGAAATCCCTTTTACCAGCTTTGGCTGGTTCCCCAACTATGGCCTCTCCTGGACAGGAATAGCTTGGCCACAGAGGTACAGGCATGAGGAACCTCAAGGCTGGATTACTGCAATGTGCTCTATGTGGGGCTGTCCTTGAGGCTGCTCCAGAAGCTGGAGCTAGTGCAGAACGCAGCAGCTCAGCTGTTGTTAGAAGCTGCCTGTTTTCAGCATGCATCGCCTTTGCTGAGAGAATTGTACTGGCTGTCTATTTGCTACAGGGGCAGGTTTAAGGTTTTGGTAGGAGTGTACAAAGCCCTAAACAATTTGGGACCAGGATCCCTGAGAGCGTGCCTTCTCCCTCACCAACCTGCCTGGCCACTGAGGGCATATGCCTTGTGGTTCCACATGGATCTATGGCCCAATTAGAGTCCAGCAGAAGAAGAGCCTTCAGTGTGGTGGCCCCCTCCTTCTCCTTCTTCTCCTTCTCCTTCTTCTTTATTTATATAGCACCATCAATGTACATGGTGCTGTACCATGTACATTGTTCTTATGTACATGGTACATAAGTTCTTATGGCACTCCCTCCTGTTGGAGGTCAGGCAGGTACCAATGTTTTATTGTTTTGGGTGCCTCCTGAAAATATTGTTCCAAGAAGCTTTCTCTGAATGACTGGTCGTGGTCCAATCTGTACCTGTTCTTTTAAAACGTAATTTCTAATGATGGTTACATTCTGTTTTTATTCTTTTATCCCATTTGTCCACCACTCCGAAACCCTTGGACAGGCAGCAGTATGTAAATATTGTAAATAAATAAAATACCTCAATAGTTTTTTGTTGGTCTATTCCCAAGCTGTGCATCAGTCGCAAGACTTGCTCATTGTATTCCCCAATTGAGGGCTCGTTCTCTTGACCTTGGGGGTACAGGACGGGCCTCTGAACAGGAACCTCTACTACCATCCACTTGTGCTCCTTAATCTGAGCAATTGTCAGCCTCTTAGATGGGTCCAGGACCAGCATCCTCCGGATCAGATGTTCACACTCTACACGGACAAAGAAAGGGTGAAGAGCCCAACTCGATATAGAGCTCATATGGGATCAAGTTAAGAGGTCATTAGTCCAACACCGATTGATACAGGCTATTAACAATAGCCAAACTGCTTAGTTTTAGATGCCAAGTAAATTCTTGTTAAAAATAAAAATAATCTTGAAGTCAAGGACTTTAGTTTTGTACAAAGCACAAAATCCCTCTCTCCCACAGGTGAGCAAATTAGGGGGAACAGCACAATTATTTCTAGCTGCAGGCACAATAAAAGGAATAATAATAATTATTCGCACCCATGGGTCCAACGGATGTTCACAAAAGCACTACAACTGCATTAAGCAGTGGAGACTCAGGACCGAGGCATAAAATATCTGCATTTGAAAAATGATGTAACATAACTAAGGACACAAAGGAGTTATGTGGCAAAGAACGCTGCCTTATTCCACAATTCAAGCTGTGGTGGGTGGGCGCCATGGCTTATCGTGATGTATGAACCCAGGCAGGCTGGCTTGTTGCCAAGGTTAACAAGCCACCCCAGAATTTTATTGCAGCCCATGCGTTCTGGGTGGCTTGTTACCCATGGCAACAAGCCACCCTGCCTGAGTTTACATGTCACAAAAGACTGCAGTACCCACCCGCCACGGCTTGAATATTCATAATGGCAGCCAGCATGCACCGCAACCGATTGCGGCTCATTCACCAGCTCATACAAAACAGGTGGAACAAGCCCATTTGTTCATCACGGCTTAGCACTGTTAAATACGACATCCTAGATCAGCCTTCCTCAACCTGGGGCGCTCCAGATGTGTTGGACTACAACTCCCAGAATGCTGGCTGGGGCATGTTTCAAAATGCAAGTAAAGTTTATTTAAAGCTTACCCAAAACATATGTAACCCAGAACAGCAAGACCATAAAGCAATGCTACCAAAAGCACCTCCAATCCTTAGAAGCCCATGTCTAGGTTTTAATAAAGTGCTGAAGCCTGATTTGGGCCCTATATTTCTTCTTCCAGAATTCTGCAAGAAGCCTATCTAGACTTCATAAAAACGATTCACTCTTGCGTAACTTGGCTGTAGAAGTTGGGTTGCATTTCTGTAGTATCAAAATAACCTGGCTGGGACAAGCTAGACCAGCCTTCCTCAACCTGGGGCGCTCCAGATGTGTTGGACTACAACTCCCGGAATGCCCCAGCCAGCTGGCTGGGGCATTCTGGGAGATGCAGTCCAACACATCTGGAGCGCCCCAGGTTGAGGAAGGCTGTCCTAGCTGCTGTCTACAGCACATCAAAGAGCTGGTTTGTGCTAATATAGATGGCTTAGCAGTGGCTTGAGTGTTATTAGGAAGCTGTTTAGGTCAGTGGTGAATCACGGAGCCAACAGAGCCCCTGACTTCACATCACATTTCATGCATGTTACAGCTGGCGATGCGTCACCCAACTGGTCCAAGAATGGTGCTCAGCTACTCATATTTTATCACATGCTAATACAGCTGCACAATGGAGCAACCGGACGACAAGTTGACCATGCAGCCAGCTGTACTGGGCATTACCAGATTTGTTTATGTTTGTTTTCAATATTTATACACAGCTTCTCATCTGAAATAATTCCTGAAGGGGTGTATAAAAGAATAAAAACAAACAGAAACTACACACACAGATATATACGCATGTAAAATAATATCATGAGGCTGGTACAAAGATAGCTCATGGCTGGGGGAAAGCCAAAGTAAACCGGTATGCTTTCAAATCAATCCCTGAAACATACCAGTGTTGAGGCCTGACATACGTCGGAGGGGAGATTGTGCCACAGGGAAGGTGCCACTGCAGACAAGGCCCGTCTCCCCGTCACCAACGTGAATTTGCAGCCATCCAAATTGACCTTTAGCAACTTTGCTTTCTGTGTGGTCAGAAATCATGTTCTTCCCGTCCAAATTCCTCTCTTTTTTTGCCAGAGGGATAAAATGGAATTCCTTTCAGGACTTTTATTTTATATACACGCACACACCATCCCTGCAGCATATGATAATCAACAACGGAAATCACAGCGAAAGGATCTCTAAAGCTCTGGTACACGTAGATATTACCTTCAGACATGAAATAGGGGATCCGGAATCTTCCTTCCAGCACACGTTGCCTCAGGATGGGGAGCGTTGGTCCATCGAAAGGCAGCGCTCCGCAGACTAAAACATAGAGAACTACACCCATGCTCTGGAAAATGGAAGAGGCATTCTAGGTTTGCCTTGGAAAACATGTAGACCCTGCCCTTCGTCACGCCAAGGTGTGCTAGCCCAGCCACACTAACAATGCATTTCTCAAGGTTTAAACTAACATCTGCATGTTTCAAAATGCAAGTAAAGTTTATTTAAAGCTTACCCAAAACATATGTAACCCAGAACAGCAAGACCATGAAGTAATGCTACCAAAAGCACCTCCAATCCTTAGAAGCCCATGTCTAGGTTTTAATAAAGTGTTGAAGCCTGATTTGGGCCCTATATTTCTTCTTCCAGAATTTTGCAAGAAGCCTATCTAGACTTCATAAAAACAATTCACTCTTGCGTAACTTGGCTGTAGAAGTTGGGTTGCATTTGTTGTAGTATCAAAATAACCTGGCTGGGACAAACTAGACCAGCCTTCCTCAACCTGGGGCGCTCCAGATGTGTTGGACTACAACTCCCAGGCTGGCTGGGGCATTCTGGGAGATGCAGTCCAACACATCTGGAGTGCCCCAGGTTGAGGAAGGCTGAGCTAGACCATTCTCGGCCATCCAAGAGGAGGTTTTTGACACTGGTCAGAAATAAGAGAGGAAAGAATCCATTCGAAGTCACTTCTGCTAGCCTGTAAACAACTCACAACCTAGTGCAGTGGCTTCCCCATCCTCTGTGTGCTTGTGCTCTAACTACCCACTCGTGGGTTCCATTTTATCATCTGGATCTATCTGGCAATGACCTTTTGATACTAGTACTCAACAGCAGGGTTGCCATTGCACGTGGAAGAAGAATTCTTGAGCAGGGCAACGTTCACCACAATGCTATGACAGGGAAATGTACTACTGTGGAACTAGCATCTTCCACGGAATACTTAACAGAACTGATGCCCTATCCTGGATAAGTTGCAGTGCCCCAACTATCCTGTCAAAGGCTATAAGGCATGCTCTATCCAAACTGGAAGACCTTACAAGAATTTCTGCACTCCAGGAACTGCAGCACAGACTAGACCCTGGCTGAGACTGATAAGGGACGTTGGGATCTAGAGGCCAGCTTGACTCAAGAAAATGTAAGCCATCTTTAACAGAGGTGTAAGTATTCTTAATCCACGTCTGAATCTGACTCCAAACTTTGCTTGGATTCTCACTGCTCAGAATACACAAGTCTGATCCTCTCCAGTTCCCAACTTGTAAAAGCTTAGGGGAAGAAATCCCTGTGAAGGTCAGGATAAGAGCCTCAGATCCTGATTCTATGCAAAGCCCGTTAAAGAGTTATTACATAAGAGGGGGGAGGAGACTGGGGGAAGAAGCAAAGTCAAAGTATCAGCAACTTGCCAACTGCTGAGCTCTCATTTGAAAGTGTGCACATTATCAAGCAGCATGAAGTGAACGTTTTAAAATTTGCCCTACAGATTTTAATGCCACCCAGAGACTGTGGTGGTGTAACTAAAAAAAATCCATTGATTTGTTTTTTGTATATGTGTTATATATGTAGATTTGAAATACTTTTTAAAACCACTTTCCTTCTTTTAAATGTTCTTCCCAGCACATTTTTGCATTCTTGGAAGAATGCTCCTTTGGAGGGCTTGGCCCAAACAGATTGGAGTTTTGGGGGTGGGGGCAGATGCAAATCCCACCATTGTGCAGGACACGGAATAACGGGCTCAAGTTAAAGGAAGCCAGATTCTGGCTGGACATCAGGAAAAACTTCCTGACTGTTAGAGCAGTACGACAATGGAACCAGTTACCTAGGGAGGTGGTGGGCTCTCCCACACTAGAGGCATTCAAGAGGCAGCTGGACAACTGTCAGGAATGCTTTAGGGTGGATTCCTGCATTGAGCAGGGGGTTGGACTCGATGGCCTTGTAGGCCCCTTTCCAACTCTGCTATTCTATGATTCTATGATAACAGTGGGAACATTGGCCAGTTTTGCCAAAGATACAGGCTTCCCGTTCCTTTTTTTTAAAAAAAAAGAGCCTTTACATTGCAATGCAAATTCTTTTCTTCTGGTTTTCACAGCAATCTGGGGAAGTCAATAGCTTCCACAAATATTTCCCAAAACTCCAGCTGTTCTGGCACATCCTAACACAGCATTGGGTGCTGCGAATGACTGGGTGTGTATAGGGTGTGTACAGAGTTCATTTGGAAGTTACTGTGCAGCCGATGCAACGAGGTGGCTATTGTTTCCCTAATAAAGAGCAAGGCTCGTTGGAATGTGTTGATTTGTGAAACAATGTGGACCTCTTCACATGGCAGAACGTAAGCACTGATGTTCTGCCTCGTTTCTGAAGAGAACGGAGACGAAGGGCCAATTCCCACACATGGCAATTTTCACTCGTGGGAGTGCATCACAATAATACACCCACAGGGGGAAATGCCACCATCAGGTGGGCTTAAGCCTGCCACAAACAGGCAGAAGGTATAAGGCCTTCAGATGTTAATGTTTTCCCCACTGGAGTGGCTTGCGGGAGGCATGCTCCCATGACTGCAAACTGGTATCAGAAAATGCCAGGCTATGCATCTGTGAGATATTCAGTCTGACAGGTCTGAGCCCCCAAAACCTGCAACCATGACAGACTGCAAAATCATGCTGCGTGTGCATTGCTAATACCAGGAGACACTAAGACCCAATTACAAAAAAGAGAGAGAAATGAATGAATGAAGGGCAGCTTGCTTGGCAATGCCTTAAAAAGTTTAAGGAACCTGGCCCAGCTCATTCTGGTTTCTGGATGCCCTTTGCAAGATTTTCTTGCCACCCTACATGTCCTTTCCCATTAGAGTAGCATAAAGCGAACGTGCGTGTGGATACAGATACACACACACACACACACACACACACACACACACATTTACTTTAACTCAGCCACATCCACTAGCCTGCAGCAGCAGCAATGTTCAAGGCAAACCGCCTGTCCTCTCAACAAAAAGAGAGGGCAGTTAGCAGCCATGTGCAAATGACTCAGACAATCCCTCTGGACTTATAAAGACTTTGGTCTGAACTCTCAAGGAAGGAGGAATTAATGTGCTAAATCACAGCATGGGCACTTGAGCACAGTCATGCATGGATTCAGTAGGGAGCTGGTCAGCTTTCTGCATCGGCTGAATAGATGCAGATTTCAAAGGCACAAGTTCGCAGTTTCAACGCTGTTAGGCCTTTGTGACGTGTCTAAAGAAGCCAGAGCAACTTATCTATGGGCTACGAGAGAAAGGGAACATAACTAAAGGTTAGCAGGTTCTTTAGAAAAAGAAGCTTTACTTAATACGATGAAAATACCCAAATATCCAGCTGTGGACCCTCGTATTGCTGGCCTTCAAAGACCTCTGGAGCTGCGTATGGGGGGCTTCCACACCATGTCGTAAGAGGCTCGCCACTTTTGTAGAAGTTTCCAAACCCAAAATCTGTGAAGGGGAAAAAATGGGTAAGAGATAACTTAGTTCTACTTTGAAGCCCCGTTACGCACTAGCCAACAAAATGAAAAGGGGCCCATAATATTAAGCCCAAGAGCCCTCTGGGCTCTTTGCATCTCCAGTGACGCTGTTTAGGCGTAATCATACACAGGAAAAAATCTCTCCTTTGTCACCTCAAGAGAATTTCTGTAACCGCTAAATAAGAGCTGAGGTCCTGCAAAGCAGTCAAAATCCTGGGGAAGAGAATTCAAGTGCTTGCAGTCTTCTTCCCCCATAACGTGTTAACCAGACTCCCTTCCGTAAAATAAAATAAAAAAAGTTATATTATATTAACTTCATAGCAAGTGCTGCCAAATGTTACCCTAGACAAATGAGAAAGAGAAATCTCCCTTTTTCTTCTTGTTACAAACCCGCCTTAGGAGTTGCATTCAACAATCAAAGAACGGGTTGCTGGTCTGCCTTCTAGGCCTTCAGTTTGTTTCATAAGGGTCTGCATTAAAGATTGCTTGCACAGTTATTGCGCCTGAGTACAATCATGTATTGTGATTTATCTGTGGGGGGTGCGGTGTACACCCCTGGCTTTTCTATTGTATCAGTCACAGATGTCCAATTCAGGTTGTGTTAGACAAGAGGTTAAAGCAAGAAATGACATGTAATTCTATAACAACAGGCACACGTTTTGTTTGATCCTGTGAAAAAGCATTGTTCCTGGAAGTCAGGGCGGGAATCAGATTTTAACTCTGACCCTGAGAAAAACTGCTGTGATCTCAGAGTATGAAGCTGCCATTCAGCGTCATACTCTGCTCTGTGTGGGTCTCTGCCGTGCATTCTAAACTCTCAACAGGAAGCTGCAACTGAATAACTGCTACACTCGTTGGCAGCCTCCAGCCCAGCTACACATATGATCCGCTCCCAAGGAGTGACTGAAGTCGCCCTGACGTAGAGAGCCTTAAAAACAGCGAAAATGCAACATGCATTGCAAAAACAGCTTAAAGGGGCAAAATGAACAGCTCAAGGGCAAAGAGGAGGTGAACAATTAAGTCGCTAGAGGAAGAGGACACAATGGAGAGAACACAAGGAGTCTCTGTGTGCCCTTTCACATTTTAATGTCACCTGCATAGCTAGCATGATGGTGGAAACAAAGGAGCACGAGGGCGTTGATTTGCACCAGCACGGTATTCCTGACTTAAAAAGCCTGCAGGAGACAAGCAAGTGTTATGTTTCCAATTCTCTCGGCACTTCATTCCGTCAAATACTGGTGCCAAAAGTATAACGTACATAGATTGCGTAGCATTCCTAATGTAAGATCTGTACAGCACGGCTTCATGCACACTTACTATTAGCATAGCACGGTGCTCAGCCTATCACTTAATGGCCTCTCTAGAGGAGCTGCCCTGACTACTTTTCTACAGAGCGCCGAGGTGGCACAAGCTAGATTTCCCGCTGTGTCTTTGCAGAAAGGAACACGTCCCAGAACATCAAGCCAAATGCCTTCCTGCATGCAATCATTTCCTTGTGAGGTTTGTGGAACCTTGTGAGAGCCTCTTAGAGATTTTGGGAACAGACGTTATCAGCAGATAGCAAAATGCTGCCATCAGGAGACACTGTACTGAACCAGTATCCTCAAGTCTTCACTTTCCCCCTGCGATGGGCATCATGACTTTTGCTGGAGAAAGGTTCCAAAGTTACCCCACACATCCTGTGCTACTAGACGGAGCTGGAAGTGGGATTTAAAGATGTCTGCACCTCCACATAGCTTTTTGGGCTATCCTAAAACCATGCAAACAGATGGAGTCTCTCTCTATGCAATCCAGTGTATGGAGGCCTAGTGCAAACATTCATTTGTCCTAAAAAATCATCCAGAAAGCCTGTCCTCTCTTATAGTTGGTCAAATGGGCTAGGCAACCCCAGTGCCCTCCAGATGTTTTAGACTACAACTCCCATCAACCCCAGCCAGCAGAGCCAAAGATCGAGGATTGGGGACAGTGTAGTCCAAAATATCTGCAGGACCTACTCTTGCCCCAGAAAGAAAAACAAAAAGATGGCCACGTATGGTTAAACAAATAAATGTGGGACCCCATGTTGCAGGTTGTACTTAAGGGGTCAACTTTGGGTCTGAGAAGGTTCAAAGCGACAGTGATGGATGGAGAGGGAGAACTTGAACAAGGACTGCCGGCTTTTCACTTTCTCCCCACCCCTGAAAACAGAGAGTATGGAAGCTCAAATAGGACTCCCGTGTTATGGAGGCCCCCAACAAACCTAGTCTCTGGTTTCCTCTCCCAGATCCCAAGACCTGCTTTTTGCTTCTGAGACTAAGTACTAAACATACCAGATTGGCCTGAACATTAAATTTGCTCTGTAGACGAAGGCTGCCATGTCCTTCACATGCTCCATTGTTGTTATTGTGTGTGTGTGTTTTTTTAAAAAAGGTTTCAAGTTCCCAAATTAGAAAACACCTTTGTCCAAAAAGAGCAAATGAATTAAAGAAAATGGATCTGTTTGTTAGCAGAAGTCAAGTTACTTGACTTCATTGGGGAGACGTCTGGATCTTTTGTTATTTGGTAATGTGAGCAAGGCTGCAATTGCGGAGAGGTGCTGATAAAAGGAAAGGAATAAGGGGGGGGAGAGAAGATAAATAAGCCTGCCCCACTGCAGGAACTGAATACTGATCACTGATCGCCCAGGTCTGACGTCAATGTATGTTATACAGTCCACCAGCAGCAGCAAAGTCTACCGTGCACCCTTTCAAAATAACAGTCTCTTCTGTACCCATTTTCCTTCGAATGACCCAACTGCAATCAGATCTTGGGGATCTCTGCTGCGCACAGCGTCACTCTGATGTTCAAACTGCTCTACTGGGCTTAACCCTCTTGGCCTTTAAAGAGGCTAATGTGGACTTTATGGAGTTAGACTAAGAATACACGAAAGAGCATCTCTGCAGGCTCAAAGGTGCTGCAATGACCACCAGGCCCACACTGCTCTGTCCTTTTGTAAAAGGGCCTCGCTGAAGCAAGAATACTGTATTACTACCTTCACAGGGCATGGAAGATAGATAATGTTCACATAACTCCTTATAATGCTGCAAAATCTAAGCAGAAGAGTATTTTCTCAGAACAGCCAAGTAGACGCTATCCTTTCCCAAGGAATCTGAACTCTGACAAAAAATATTAGCTGTCCTTTCTGCCACACCCACCCCATCCCACCGGAGTACTGACATAGAATTCAGACAACCATTTAATAATAAACCCACCGGAGCACATATATTAGAGGTTGCTCATTCACTCATCCACATTGTCCTCACGAGTGTTAAGAGAATTTCACCAATCTAATGTGAACCGCCCAGAGAGCTCCGGCTATTGGGCGGTATAGAAATGTAATAAATAAAATAAATAAAATAAATGATGACGAATCTGGGGCAGCGGCATGAGACCGATAAAAATCACCACACAAATAATCAGCGTAGGAACTGGCTACATGAACCACTGCAGAAAGATACCATGCGGTAGTTTGTTATCTGCATCCAGACACTGCATTTTTGGTTAATTTCCTGGTCATTATTATTATTTTATTATTACTACTAGCAGTAACAGTAGAAGGAGTAATTTGTTTTTGTTTATAAATAACCTTTTAGACCCCGTCAAAGCAACGTACCATTTTAAACATTGCAGTAACACAATACAACCACCACAGAATAAAAACAGAAACAAACATTCTTTAAAACAGGCCAAAACTAATCCACCAAAAGTCTACCGAAACAGTAGGTTTTACTGCCTCTCTAAAGCTCAGTAGGGACGAAGCCAACCTAACTTCCTTTGGGGTGGGGGTGTTCCACCAAACTAGTCTCTCTTGGTAGTTGATAAATAAACTGATGCTGCCTGCCGCAGAAGAGAGTAGGGAAGGTTCTTGTCACAACATAAAATACACAAGTTCATTGATACAAACAAGATATACGTTGGTCTTTCCCTCTGTACTTTTGCTATCCTTCAAACCTTCCTTTTCTTCCCTAAGAGGTGCGTAAAAGGAGATCTGGAAATAGTCTAATTTTAGCTAGCACTGCAAACTATATAGTCTGAGGAACTGAACACTTCCCCATTTCCCAACTTCTGCTTTACAATGTAAATTTCCAGTCATAATGGGATGAATATATATATAAAATGGTGTTCAAAGCAGTTCTTTATATGTCAGTGATCCATTTGCTTCAGAGGTACAAGAACAAAATTCTGACTATTCCACCTTCCCTGCAAAAGAAAATCTCATTCCAGTATTAAGTAGCCATATTACGGTAGAAACGAATTTTACCTTCTTCCAAAGCTTTCAGTGTTAAGATTAGTGCTTCAAAGCTTTATCATCCACTGAACGTCACTAAATTGTTTCTCAATATAGCACTTGTATCCCATTTCTTGCCCAATGTATATTGCCTAGGATCTACTGCAGCCTTCCTCAACCTGGGGCGCTCCAGATGTGTTGGACTGCATCTCCCAGAATGCCCCAGCCAGCTGGCTGGGGCATT
This sequence comes from Elgaria multicarinata webbii, assembly GCF_023053635.1. Lineage (NCBI taxonomy): Eukaryota > Metazoa > Chordata > Lepidosauria > Squamata > Anguidae > Elgaria > Elgaria multicarinata. The sequence continues at coordinate 32,217,934 of NC_086182.1, forward strand.
CTGGGAGATGCAGTCCAACACATCTGGAGCGCCCCAGGTTGAGGAAGGCTGATCTACTGGCATGCAGGTTCTAAGTCCATGGTTTCCCAAGTGTCAAGAAACCCTTTAAAGATAGGAGCAATTTCTAAATGAAGGAGAAAGCCTTCCGTGAGACCTATCAAGTCAGCCCCAGGTATGTGTGTTCGCTCACCATATGTGGTGAGTTAGTGTTTGACAGCAGCACTGTGCTAACTTTAGTGCAAACTTTTCTTTTGCTGCAGCTGTTTTCCTGCCGTTGTCTATCCCTACGTAAGTAAATGCTAAGAAGTCTTAAAAAGCCATTATTCCCTCCTCCTTGGAGCTAAACACCATCTGGAAACATTGCCAGACATCTTTTATTCCAAGAACTCCACAGTTCTATAGAACTCTCAGCAGCTTAAAAATGTTCTGCCTTAGAGTGTCCCTCGTTTTTGAAATTCTGGTCTGGCAATCCAAGGATCCTTCGCATTATACTGAGGCAAAAAGAAAATTATCCTATGCAAGGAACATCTGCTGTGTCTAAATTTGTAATTAAAATTAAATCAAGCGTGCTAAAATAACTCAGAAAGTTTCCATTTTGAGCTTCTTCTTCTTCTTTTTAGTCCTGAAGAATTATTTGATTAATTTGATTGTAACCTGCACATCTGGAAGTGCTAGCAAGTTGTCATGACACTATGAAAATTAATAAAACCCTACAAAATTACTGCCTTTTTCCCCGAGGGAAAAAAAAATACAAGTAGGGGCTATTTTTAGCAAGACCATAGTGCCTATTACACCCATAACACAAAAAGCGTGATCAGGCAAGCTTCTCCATCTTTCTTCTTCCTCTACTGTTGCCACAGGAAGTTGGCAAATGTCACCTGGAGGAGAGAGAGATTTACACCTCAAACCCGAACGACGACAAAAAAAAGAACAACATTTTTGGGGTACCTGCTATTTTAATATTCATGTTATTATCAAGCAGGAGATTTTCAGCTTTGAGATCACGGTGCACAATCTTCCGGCTGTGACAGTATTCGACGGCAGAGAGAATTTGCCAGAATTTGCGCCTGGCCTCAGACTCACTCAAACGGCCGTGGTTAGCAAGGTAATCTGTGGAAAGAAAGATGAATTTCGAAGGGTTAATCACATGGAAAGTCTCAAGACGCCTTTTTCAAGCACTTAGCACAGGTAGACAGTGGAAAGAGTATGCTGACCTCTTTCCCAAATTATCTGGCAAACCATACTGTGGTAGAATCATAGAATGATAGAATAGTAGAGTTGGAAGGGGCCTATAAGGCCATCAAGTCCAACCCTCTGCTCAATGCAGGAATCCACCCTAAAACATCCCTGACAGATGGTTGTCCAGCTGCCACTTGAATGCCTCTAGTGTGGGAGAGCCCACAACCACCCTAGGTCATGGGTTCCATTGTCGTACTGCTCTAACAGTCAGGAAGTTTTTCCTGATGTTTTGTCGTACTGCTCTAACAGCCAGGAAGTTTTTCCTGATGTCCAGCCGGAATCTGGCTTCCTGTAACTTGAGCCCGTTATTCCGTGACTTGCGCTCTGGTATAAGGCAGCTTCTGAAGAACCCCCTGGGTTCTCCAGAACAGTTTTGAAAATCACTTAACCTAGCCCACTGCAGACGTGTGGATGATGGGGGAGAGAAAGAAGCCATTAGTACAGAGCTGCCGCCGTATTACAGTGGTAGTTGCTCACTGTTTGAGGTAGCATGTTTGTTCTAAGGTTTAGTCACTAGGAGGAAGTCCTTCCACATTCTTGTTTGTGGCTTCTGGCTTTGACATGCCCCCAAAACAAAAGACAACTCCTCATCTACGAGAGACTGACTGAACATTTCACCCTTCCTTCACAGTACATTCTGTACTGGCTGTTTACTAGAGCAACCAGGAGTCCTGTCTTTGCATGGGGCCTACCTGGGATTTCTTAGGCACAGCACGAAGAGAGAGAAGAGGTAGTCTGACAAGCATTTTCCTTTCCTTACCAAAATAAAAATAAAAAGGGGAGGGTGCAAAGGAAGGGAGCAATCTGGTATATTTTCTATCCAGTTTCAGTATGCTGAAATAAAGGGCCTCTGTTATAGTCCAAGCAGGCTGAAAAAAATGTTAGGTGCCAATATGAAGCTTTGGGTAACCTTCCCTGATTTTCAGAACTATGGAGTGAAGGAATAATGAGACAGTAATATACAAATGGGTGTCTGACAGCACACTGATGGGGCTCAGTAACTTGCACAAAATCCAGTAGAATCTGATGCCATAAACATTAGGATGCAGCTTAGCTGAAGAGAAATATTATTCACATAGGAAACAAGACCCGGAGAAAGACTTTGCGTGTGGAGTTTTGAACACAAGCTTCCACGGCGCTTGACAGCATTCTTTGTACTTCAACTAACACTGTGTCTCTCTCTAAAGCCAGGGGAGAAAGATGCAGCTAATTTTAAAACACATTCCTGTTCATCCCTCACTGCAATAAATGGCGGCATTTCTTTATAACAAAGAGGAAATAACTTGAAGTCAGATGTTTCTCTGTTTGTCCCCTCCTGGAAAGGAACCGAAACATCTGCATGTGCGGCCTCCAGAATGAAGAGCCTTTCTTAAAGCAGGAGTTGGCAACCTAAGGTCTGTGGTCACGTGAAGCCCACAAAGATTTGCTTCCCAGAAGCTGAAACACAGAAAACAGTTGCAAGTGAAGAAGGGGACTGGTTTGTATCGCATAGCAGTTTGTATTGTTTTGTGGTTTAGAAGGCTATGATGAGAAATCCTACTGATGAATTGTAGATTCAGATTCTTGTATAACCAATATTTCTGCTCAAGCGACAAGGATATAGCAGCTACAGATTAAAGGATATATATATATAAAGAATCTCTTGCTTGGGAATAGCACATTTCATTGGCGAAGAGGAGAAATAGCCTATGAAACTGAATGAATCAACAGCAATAAACACTCAGGCCTCTAAACAATAAATAGGCCATATCTTATGGGAGTAACGCTGTCGGTCTAACTCTGGGTATACACTCCTTAGATGAAACATGAAATATTTCATTATTTCCTCCCCAAATGATATCAACATACTCAGCAGGACTTCTGTGGTAAGAGGAATGAGAAGAAATGCAAGACAGAAATGGGGATTGACCAAGCCAGCCTACTAAGAGATCAGCTATTACATCTACTATCATAGTAAAGTGTTCCTTTAGCCATGCACTGCTAATCAAAAATATATTTTTATTTATTTACTTATTGCTCTCTGAGTGGTTCAAAAAAATACATAGTTGGTTTTGGAGTGGTAGAAGAAAGCTTGCACTTGGGGGTGCTCCCATATGGCTGGTACAGAAAAATTAAGGCCTGGGGAAAAATAGGAAGGGGAGTACTAGAGATTTCTGATCCCCCCCCCCATTTTTGCCCCTAGGGATTCTTATCTCTAGGCTAGCATATTCCTTTACCTGAAGATTCCATGCCCATTCTGAGTCCCCCCTTTTTTTGGGGGGGAAGAAAGGTGGTATATTATCAAGCAAAAGAAGAAGTATTTAAGAAGTGCTTGAATCATTACTACAATTTAGGTGATCTCGGCAGGGACAAAGTAATGCACCTCTTCACAACTTGAATCCTTCCCAGTTCCAAACTGGCCCTTCATCTTCCAAATTAGCGCTTCATTAGCCCTTCAATGCAGCAGTTGAACAAATTTTCCAACTGTCTTATAGACAGGCTATTATCTTTCAATTATTAACTGCTGACTGAATACCTGTCTTGAAAATAACCATTCACAAGCCTTCATGTGTTCAGTTGCCCTGTAACAGAATCAAGGTTGCTTCTCTCTCAGTTCCTTCTTAGAAATGAAACAGCTCCATGCCCTGCCTTCATCTAAGAGAAGAACTCCCAACCCTTGATTATTTGCAAGGGTGGGATAACAGGCATCTGAAAATGAATATCCGGTTCTTAATGACCACAATAACAACTTTCACATGCAATTGCTTTATTTCATCCCGGCATGGCCATGACAGAACTTGTTTTAGGTCTGCCACATATTCTCACACACTACTGCATGATTGGAAAAATTACGAAGCAAAAGAGTCAAGCTCATATTATTCTAGGGTAACTGAATAAAGCTCCAATTTACCATCAAAGCAGATCTAATACTTCACATTTCATTTATAAGGGCATTTTCAACAAAGTATCGCATTGCAATTCCCTTTTCAATCCATGGTTAAGTCGTCTGCCTACCCATGTGGAGAAGCAGATAGAAACTATGCTTTGTAACTTGCATTTTTAATACCAGGCCTGAAATGCTAATTCAATTCGATGATTAAACTTCTGTGAATCAATTAAACAAAAAATAGGTCCGCAATTAATTGGGCACTGCCCTCAAGCAAACTGGTTCCAATTCAAAGTGTCATCTCTTCTTGTTTTCTGGAGCAGAGATAAACTTGCATCTCTCTGGTGGATCCTTGCCTTGGAGGGCCCAACAGGAAGTAACAAAGCTGAGATCAACATGAAGTACTGTTTGCTTGTACAAAGTAAGAGTCAGACTTGAGTGGTGGGAAATGCAAGCAAGGTCTTGCATACTACGTGCCTTGTCTTCCCTGGAGGAGGACAGTGAGGTCAGTACACCCGTTCTTTCTTCTGGGAAGTGGGGCGGGGGGGGGGGGGGGGAGAAGAGGACGAGACCCAACAAAGCATCAAGGTAAGTATTATATCCTTTATCTTTACGTCCTTAATTATTATGTGTGAGAGTTGCATTGTCTGTGGTGAGGAGTGGGTCGCACTGCTCCCACTGAGAACACGATGCTATAGAACAGTGGTTCCCAAACTTTTTCAGGTCACCGCCCCCTTGGTTCCACAAACTCATGCCCGGTGCCCCCTGCCTATACTATAAAAATCATTATTCCGAATAGCAGTTTTCAACGACCCACTAAGGAAGATAATAACAATAAAAATCAAAACAGTAACAACTAATTGAATATTTATTCAAAATCCAATTACATTTTTTTAGTTTATTCAATTAAACATAATTGATGAACTTGATCCAGTGATATCACCTTTTCAAAGTCTTGATAGTCATTTAGAAAGAATATTAGATATCACATTTAGTAACTAGGGTAGAGTATCTCACTATTCTGCAAATTCTTAATGTGATGGATGGGCTTGATGAAGTAATACCAGTTTCCCAATGTCTGGTTTAAAGTCACTTAACATGAGTCTTAAATCACCATGTTTAGTAATCTGGAGTCGATTTCTTTGCTTGGAGAGAAGTAGGCAGACCACACTAAAAGCACATTCCACCAAATATGATGTTGGAAATGCAACCAGGAGCTTCTGAACCACTCTCCATAGTGGAGGATAGTGATCAGAAATTTCCTTCTGTAACCAAAAATCCTGGTATGGAAAAGACCACCTCGAGTGCTCCCCTGCCACCCCCCTGCCTCTTAACGCCCCCCTATGCAATCCCACTGCCCCCAAGGGGGCGGTACTGCCCACTTTGGGAACCACTGCTATAGAAGGAACAGTGCAGAGGAACAACACCTCTGAACTTTAAGGCCTTACCAGTGACTAATCCCACCCCATCGAATTTAGACTTTTAGTCTGAGGGGTCGGGCAACCTCTACTGGTCTGGGGCTAATTCCCACCCCCCTCAACCCAATTGGGTTTGCACCCTTCCCTGCTGCTGCAATTGCCACTGCTAATACTTCTGCTGAACTTTGGCAGTACAGGAATGGCAAAGAAGCAGCACTTTCCCTTCAAAACAAGGAGTGCAATTCCTGGGATGGGGTGGGTGGGTGCATGCAAATCTATGCAAATGCAAATCAATCAACTGTCTTGTCTTTCATATTCAGATAACAGCACTACTAAATGCTCCATTCCAGGTTCCATTTCGCCCCTTACCCTCAAGGAACTTAACTGTTCTTGCTTTTCCAGTCACCAGGAGGTGATGAATGCAGACTTAATAATTATTAGATGGAAGACTGAAGTGCTTTAAGATGATATGGACAAAAAGCTGTAATCCCCATGATGCTGGAGGGGAAATTTAGGAGCAGAGAAAAATATTTTACATCTTGGAATATGCGTAACGAGGTTTAATACGCACAGAGGAGGAACAAACATTTTCCTCTGGCAACATTTCAGAAAAACAAAAAATATGTCAGAAGAACACATCAAATTTACTGTACCAGTTAAACTGTTAGTTTGTGGCACAGAACGTAATGAAGGGAACTTAGCTGGCAAAGAACCACATGGAACCAAGGCTGAGAATCCAGTGCAACCCAGTTGTTATAGAATAGTTGTGCTGGACTTTAACTGTATGCATTCCAGACTAGTGAATTAGGGTGCACAATACAGAGAAGTATTTGGCTCTCAATGTCATTGTCACTTGCAAAAGATGAATCAATACTAAGCCTGTTGTGGTCACGCAAACCTGTTCAGCTCAAATCCTCATAGTATTTTGCTGGTGGATATTTAGATTTCTTATAAGTGTATATTTAGTAATAAGAATGACAATGACTACACTGGATTAGAATCTCACTTGCTTCTTAGAGAAATTTGACGGGGATTTTCCAAAATGTTAGCCTTCCTTTTTACAAAGTGTTTCTGTAATCCATGCAGGTAGCAAACGCTCAGAACCCTCATCCTTCTGGGAGCTCTGCAGGCAGGATTTAAAGAAAATGGATGACTTAACAGGGTAGTTAAGTCATCCCAGCCTTTTTAGAGCTTTTTACAGTCAAATATGCATGCCATTTTTGCATCATTCTTGCAACCACAACAAAAACGTTCCAAATGTTGAGTATGCAAACATGCGTATTTCTTTGATTAAAATACGAAGTTAGAGCAGTACATTCACACAATCAGGTGTAACATTAGAACTCCCAGAAATGGGGTACTAATTAGGGATAACGTGTACCTCGAAGTTATATAGAAAATGTTAGGCTTTAGCGTCAAATTATATTTGAACAGTATACAAAAGCCCTGGATTCCTAGTTAGAATCCTACTGTTATAAGCACTGTATGAATGACTAAGACAATATCTCCCTCTTGATTTATATTAGAATGCAGTCTTATGACAAGAAACAATCCCAGATGGAGATGTGTGCGTGTATGCATGCAGGGAGACATGATTTTGGTAATAACTACATAAGATGATTTTATAAACATCTTTAAAATTAGGTCAGTGCTAAGAGGTTTCAATGAGAAGTCTCAGCTGGTATCGGAGTCCATTCAAAAACAACCTCAATACTAAGGGGTCACGGGGATGAAATGATGGAAAGTATCAGTTAGAACATAGCACATTAAAAACAACAACAGCGAAGTGCTGTTCATCAGTTTGCTATTAATGTGATGGATTTGGGGGGGGGGAATCTACATTTTTATATGCTTTATGCTCTTTACAGCATAGCCATCAGTACAATGCAATCCATGTGGACAGTGCTTTGCATGGTAACAAAAAAGCAGCTCTCAGGCAATTAACTTTTTTTAAAAATAATAATCTAAAGTTCAACACAGGAGAGTCAATAGAGATTGGGGGAAAGTAATGGCGGCGAGTATAAACAGGGGAAGAATATGTTCTGCTGAGTTACAGATATTTTGGCTTAGTTCAATAGGGGATGAGAACTAAGGGATTGTGCCAAAAGCTTTCCACGAACGGAGGGGTTTTTTTTGGCAAGAGGGATTTCAAGGAATAGAGAGGCAGCATCATAAAGGTGTTATGAGAGGCAGTTCCAGGCAGAAGAGCCAGCAAGGGCAGAATCCCTTAGGGTGCAATCCTATGCATCTTCAGACAGAAAAAGGTTCTATAACTCCCAGCTTGCCCTAGCCAGTAGTTATGTATCTACTATGTTTTTATCTGCTTCTGGTTTTTATGTTTTGGGCCTTTGGTAAATCACCTTGGCTGCTCTAGAAAGGCAGTACAGGCATACTAAAAATAAATGAAATAAAAATAAATAGCATTAAGAAAGAGACAAAACAGATGCCATCCCATGCACACTAAATTCATTTCTGGGGGTTTGTCATGTTAGGTTTTTTTTTGCAGAAAAATTCTTCGGGCACCTTTAAGTTTTACGTTTTTGTGGACTACATTGGATGCATGAAGATCTTGAGTTACAGTGTGTGTGTGTGTGTGTGTGTGTGTGTGTGTGATAGACACACACATGGTTGTATGGATTGTAAAAGTATGGTCAGAAGGCAAAGAAGTGGACTGTAAGCCACGGTAGGTTATGCCATATGTTAGTTTTTAAGGTGCCACAAGACTTGTTGCTTCCATTGAATTAAGTTTCAGTTGTTTACCAATAAACATGCATATAATCATACTATTTATGCAGCTTCATGTGAAAACTTACAAGAAAAACACGCACCATTATCCAAGTGTGTTTAAGAAAACAATGACTTCAGTCCCTGTTACATCGATGCTTTTTGGTAGCATCCTCCTCAGCCGTGCAGAAAGGGGCTTCTGTGTGTAGTACGGACAGAGGCCATCCTCATACACAGAGACCCGGCTTGTACATCACGGTGGCAAATCGTGGGTTATAACAAACTATATTGTTAACAGCTGAGTCTTTAGCCCCTACGCAACCCATTGGCCTGGGTTCTCATGTCACGCTGACAATCTCCACCCAAACCAATTGGAGGTTTTTATAGAGAACGAAAGTGAATCACACACAGTGCATGTCCCGGCAAATAATTCCTATAAGTATCAATAGAAAAGCCACTGAAAATAAATGTACTTTTGGGGGAGGGGACATTGAAATCAGGCGTCTGTTTTATGGACACTAATTGGTTTCAATGAATCTTTCCCATTTTCTAAGATGTTCTTGTTTTTTTCAAGTCTAAAGCTTACGCATCTTTCACCAACTTAAAGTCTGCTAATTAATAATCTTAATCTTTTTTCTCTTAATAATTAGGACCTATACAACAAAATTACATTCCAAACCAAGTGTTCTAACCAGGAAGTGCAATTTGAAAGTAAAATGAAGGCCGACATGTTCTGCGATTAATAATTTGTTAACATGGTCTTTCATTAGATAGATATACTTCAAGCTTTGCAGCAACATTTTGGCTACTACATCAAAAAGCTCCATTAATTCTCTTTTTGCTCACTACTATAAGGCATGACAAGGTTTTCTACATTACTATCCTTCTCTGTCTTTCAGGTGCTGAAAGAAGATTTATTCTTTCATTCAAACAACTTTTAAAGTTGTCATCTTTTTCACAACTAGGGTTCATTTACAAAATTGAAAGAAACATGACACAGGTCAAACTACGTGGTGGCTTTTGCCAGAAATAATGAAGAGGTAACACACGTACATCCGTGCGCACACACCAATCTATTTATGCCAAATAAGAATTGCTTGCTCCGAAGTCTTGATGTATTTTGAAACAGGAGGGCACATTCTTATGCTGCAAAACCAAGGGTTATGTAGCAGTTTCTCGTGCTCCTGGTTCAGCACTTCAGCAACCCAGAAGCACAGGAAACATGGCACAAAGAAACAGGTATCTCTTAAGACCAAGTCTTTGTGCAGCAGCATGCAATAATACCCCACAACTGTGTCTCTAACCCAGGCAGAAATATACTCACACATATACATACAGATGTTTGTGTGCGTGCGCATAATAGAAGGTGGGGGAGAGATCTCACATTCAGGTTTTTGTACAATAGGTTATAGATACCTTTAACTGTTTGAAAAGACTAATGTAGAACAGTCCAAATGTTGACTTCCAAACAATTCTTTTAAAAATCTGTGTTCTACTAACTGACTTGACCTTACTCTAGTAATTCTTATTTCTAGATCTTTCAAATGACTACTAGAATATTTAGTGTGGGCAAAGCATTTTCATGTATACCAGTAAGCAAGAATTCCTTTCAGTCAGGAAAAAAACATACTCAGGAAGATTTGGGAGATACATTAGCTATGACTTACACAAAAAGGAAACTTACACAGATCTGGTATGTCCATGAGTTATACTAACACAGAGAGTTGTTGTTCCCTTTGGATTACTACTACAGATTGTCAGGACCAAAATTTTATTGAACAGATGTTTATTTATTTATTTAAAATATTTATATCCCGCCCTATATCACTAAGATCTCAGGGTGGCATACAGATAAAAACATACAGTATAAGACAATAAATATACACAGTTAAAAACAAATTAAACCATGATCCAAGTTAAAACAATATATAATTTAAAAGCAATAGATACAGTTAAAACAGTTAAAACAATGTGCCAGTGAGTTTAACCATCAAAGGCTTTGTTAAAGAGCCATGTTTTTACTTGGCGTCAAAATGAACTCAATGTTGGTGCCAATCGGGCCTCCAAGGGGAGGGCATTCCACAGAGAAAGCCCTCTCCCTTGTCCCATCATAACGTATATGTTGCATTGGTGGGATGCGGAGAAGGGCTTTATAGAGTCAAAGCTCTCCATAAAGGATGCAAGTTGTGGCCCCATCGCTAATAGTGGAATCTATACAACAACCTCCTCGCATGATGGTACAGGATGAAATGAGAAATGTAATAGTGGCTTCAGATTTGCATTAATGAAATCTGGTATGCATTGCATACACAGTGAAGTGCACTTGGCATTTAAGGTGTGGTTTTTAAGATGATGCTAATTATTTTGAATTGCCTTTTAAAGCACTGGGAGAAATGTAATCTGCACACTTTTGGAATGGACATTCCTTTTTCTTTTAAAATATACTTGGCATTTAGACCAGTGCGTTTTAGGCTGAAAAATACACTTTCATAAACAGTACTGTATAAAGACACTGCTCTGACACTGGCAAGCTACTAGTACTGACATAGGAATTATAATTTTCCTCCACAAAACCTCAGCTGAATTCACATGAATAGGTCAAAGCATTTGCTTTTTAATGTAAACAAAGGGAGATGATGTAATGATGGATGCAAGCCCGGCTTCTGTTTGTAATAATCTCATCGTAAGATCTGATTAATGGTTTTACTTACGGATTTCAGTCAAACTGGTTATGTAATTGCAATGGGCCAAACAGGGCTGTCCTAGAAAATTTAATTTCTCAATAGTGACAGGTTTGGGAAGACTCAAACTAAGAAGGCCAATTTTGACTGAATTAATTCATTGACATTCTGTCTGAAATATCTCCCTGCACTCTGCATTTTTCCCTCTTGTGATCCCCCCCTTTTTATTCCCCAAAACTTTAGATCAAGGATGCAAATACCAAGAAATTACATATGAGGTTAACTCCTCCACGAATTAGATATTCAAGTACTGCACCCATAGCTCTATATGGTTCGGGTCCAGGTTATTTGAAAGCCCGTATTCTCCCTTATGAGCCTGCCTGTGCTTTGAGATCTTCTGGAGAAGCCCTTCTTTCAGTCCCACCATCTTCACAGGCGCGCTTGGTGGGAACATGGGAGAGGGCCTTCTCGGTGGCTGATCCAGTGCTCTGGAACTCTCTTCCCGGGGAAGCTAGGCTGGCTCCCTCCTTGATGGGCTTTCGGAAGCAGGCTAAAACTTTTTTGTTCAAGCAGGCCTTTGGAGAATAATCCAGCCCTCCATCTATGTTAATATCTTATAATTTTGTTGTGTATTTTTTTAATTGTTTATGGTTTTGTTTCCCCCCTCCCCATGTATATTTTAAACTTTGTAAGGCCGCCTTGAGGCCCAGCATTGGGCAAAAGGCGGGATACAAATAAATATAATAATAATAATAATATAATAATAATTTTTCACCATAGTGTATTAATTCTACTTCAACTTGATGATCATCACTTCCACAAATTCCTCTTCCTGATCCCCACCGAGCGCTGCCAATGTTTACTTCCTGGGTTATATCCCAGGCAACAAAAACCCTGCAATGGGGGGGGGAGACTTGGGCTTGCTGTAGAAGCTTGTGTTAAGTACACAGAGCACCACAAGAGCCATTTCTACACTGGGTCTGATTCTCACCAAACATGTCCATCCTGCCACGTGTGGCTTCTTACCCCTGAAGGGTATTTAAATGGGTAGAATCTAGTAGAAACATCATCAGCATACGCTGGAGAACCTTTGCACAACTTCAGCTAGTGTCACAGCTGCACACTCTCCTGGTCATTCTACCTGTCCTTTGGTCATGCCGATTTCGGACTACTGAAACATGGTCTATGTGAGGCTGTTCTTCAAGTGTTTGGAAGTTTCAACTGGTGCAAAATGAGAGTGCCAGCTTAGTATCTAGACCCATTTTTATGCAGCATCACTTTGGAACCATTCCCACTAGATACCAATACATTCCCATGTACAATTCAAGGTGCTGGTCATTATCTATAAAGCTTTAAATGGTTTGGGAGCAGAATACTTGAAAAGCCCACCTTCTCTAACAGGAACTGGACCACTCAGTTCCTGCATTTGTCACTGGAGGCCTTGCTCCTCATCCTGTTATCCGAGGTCTGATTGGCTGTGTGCAGAACAGTGCCTTCTCTGTAGTGCAGGGATGCAGAACTAGTTTAAGGCGGAAGGCTGAACTGCCCCTCCCCAACGACATCAATGAGTACAGCTGCAGCCACATCCATAATCACCCCACCTATTCTCCTTTCTCTGTGCTGGGAGAGGCACAGTCTCCAGCAAGGAGAAGAGACTCAACCGGCATTGGGGGAAGTGGCTCCTGTCAGCACCAGCTGCCTCCTTCATGTGTCTTTCACTGTCTCCACTGGGGACGTCAAGAAGTGCACAAAGGACATTTGGGCTGGTGCAAGTCCCCCACGGCTCACATTCATGCTGTTATCTCCAATCTAAGCTTGGTAATAATAACAGTAAGGATTCCTCCTGGCCAGGCTCTGCTCTCTGGAACAACCCAATGAGGCTCCGTGGCCCAGAGGTTCTATACACCAGCTGTAGTAGTACCCAGGTTGTAAAAACTCCTCCCCAATAAGCATCCACAATATTTCCATCTAGATCAGCTGTTAAGATCAGTGTGTTCCATTGTGCCTTCAGTTCGTTTCCCCCCTCTATAGTAGCATATTTCTGCTCTATCCTGTTAAGTTTTGTTTCTGTTCTTATTTTATATTATTGTACTTTAAGTGTGGGCAGAACACAGTTTGGGATCTACTGGTGATTTGCAGTGGGATCAACAAGGATTTCAGGCTTGTAGTGGTTAACAGCAGCAAAACTAAAACCCTTTTCTCTTTCCTAATTTGTTTATTTATTTGATTTGTATCCTGCCTTTCTACCCCCAAAAATAGCACCTACGGTGGAATTCTTTATTATTTATTTCATTAGTTATTTATCAGGCTGCAAACCTCAATTTTGTGAATGGCCACCATTAATAAGCAAAATAAGCATGTATCACTGTCTGTAGCTTCTGCATTCAATTTCCCTCTGACTTTGCTGTTTACTCATCTCTACCCAAGGGACCCTGCAGGTCAGAAGAACACTTTGTGCATCTGACGAAGTGGACTCCAGTCCACAAAAACACATCCCATAATAAATGTGTTACATTTTAAGATGCCACAGGACTCTTTGTTATTATTTTTTCTGCAGCATAATATCACAGCTATCCCTCGGGAAGGAGTAGGTTTATGTAAGAAAGAATTCGCTTGTAAGCTCAAGTTCTGATACTGAAGACCAATTCCTGGGCTGACCACATCCTCAGAGAGACCCCTGTACCACAATTGTATGTTTGCCCTCGTAAGCCACTATTTTGCACTATTGGTAGACCTTGGCGTTCCAATGAAAAATAAAGTAGATCCCACAAGCCTAAAGTCTTCCCACTTCTGTTGTAGATTGTTTTGAATGTATGTTGTGAGCTACCTTGAGGGCCTTTGGATTGAAAGGCAAAACAAAATATTTCAAATACTGGGGAGTTTCAAAGGCTAAGATAAAGCCCCAGGGTGGAATTCAGCCGTGTTCCAATGCTAGTGACACTGCGCTAGCATAAACCAATGCTTGTGCAATATAACTAACACTTCTTAGGGTAATGGGGAAAAGCAAATCACTGCTTTTTCCTATTACCCTAGCACGTGCTAGTCACATTGTGCAAGCAATGCTTTACCCTAATCTAATGTCGCTAGCATTGGGACACAGTTGGATTCTACTACCAGCTTTAGGTATGGTCCCTATCTAAAATTATAATCAGCATACATTTATTTAGCACCTACCATGCACTAAATGGCACAGTCCTCACTCCGTAGATTTACATTGGCCCCATTCAGAAGTCACCTTCAACCAGGGCTTCAACCATGGTGGTTAAGCCAGAACACCAGGCTGTGTTCAGGTGACACCTTAAACCATGACTTTAACCATGGTGAATAAGGCTTTTTGCCTTTTTTTATTTTATTTTTTATTTAAGGATTTTTATGCCGCCCTTCAGCCAAAAAAGGCTCTCATGGCGGCTTACAAAAGTATTTCTTGACAGTCCCTGCCCACAGGCTTACAATCTAAAAGACATGACACAAAAGGAAAGGGGATTGGGAGGGAGGAGGAGGAGGGGGAAAAGGAAAGCAAACTCAGGCACTACAATCTTAGTTGGAAAGTTCAGCAGTTACAGGTGACAGCAGGAGGGAGGGGGCCCTCAGCTGGAGCTGGACCCAGGCACGGTGGAGAGGTGCCTGGCTGCTGCTTCCTCCCTCATTGGAGGCCTCTGCAGTGTCAGTTGGTAGCAGGAGGGAGGGGGCTCTCAGCTGGAGCTGGACCCAGGCATGACGGAGAGGTGCCTGGCTGCTGCTTCCTCCCTCATTGGAGGCCTCTCCAGAGACAGTTGGTAGCAGGAGGAAGGGGGCTCTCAGCTGGAGCTGGACCCAGGCACGGTGGAGAGGTGCCTGGCTGCTGCTTCCTCCCTCACTGGTTGCCTCTGCAGAAACAGTTGACAGCAGGAGGGAGGGAGCTCTCAGCTGGAGCTGGACCCAGGCACGTTGGAGAGGTGCCTGGCTGCTGCTTCCTCCCTCTCTGATGGCCTCTGCAGAGACAGTTGGCAACAGGAGGGAGGGGGCTCTCAGCTGGAGCTGGACCCAGGCACGTTGGAGAGGTGCCTGGCTGCTGCTTCCTCCCTCTCTGGTGGCCTCTGCAGAGACAGTTGGCAACAGGAGGGAGGGGGCTCTCAGCTGGAGCTGGACCCAGGCACGGTGGAGAGGTGCCTGGCTGCTGCTTCCTCCCTCACTGGTGGCCTCTCCGGAGACCATGCCTTATTCACCATCGTTAAAGCCATGGTTTAAGGTGTCTTCTGAACACAGCCCGTCTTTCTGGCTTAACCACTGTGGTTAAAGCCGTGGTTTAAGGTGTCTTCTGAATGGGGCCACTAAATTACAGACATGAACAAAGATGAAACTATAGGCCAGGCTATGTAATGGGCATAGCAAAAATGGAAATGAAAGGTTATGTGGCAACTGAAAACAAGACTGGCCGTTTTGCTTATGAAATCAAATTTCAAGATGCTACCAGGACTTCTCAGCTTTGATATCTATCCTAGATTAAGTTTCCAACTACGATGGAGCTGTTGAGTGTTAACTTGTATTACAAGTACAACTGAACAGGATTCTAGATAGAAGCCAACTAGTAGGTTCCAATGACAGGCAGCTACTGTTCACAACAGGCATTTTGACACACCAGCTGGACCTTGCTCTAAGGAGATTTGGAAGGGCTGACTGCAAGATAATAATTTAAGCTCCAGCTTTTCTCCAGGGATGACGGCTCGCTTATTAGGGATATTGTAAAACCAAGTCAAAGTACTAGTTTGCCAATACATACAGGCAGGGAAAACTCCAGTGATGAACCAACCCCTTCTCCGCCCTCTGATAAAATGGCAAGTGAGCTCAGCGATACCCTTGACCATCTTTTAGTGTAGTAAGCAATTTCAGTACAAAGAAAACATATTCTATTTAATATGTACATTTCATTTATTTATTAACTTCGTATCTCCACACACCCCTTAATGCATTTCTAAAAAATTCTATAGGTTATCCAAACAGGAAGAGATAGACAAAACGTATTATATAAAACTACAAGACATCCTTTCTCAGGGGGACTAGAATAAAGCTTTTGATGGAGTTTTAAACCACTTTTTAGAATTGATTATCCTCCCAAGGCGGTTGACAATAAAAACACAATAAAATCACAAAGAAAAACAACCACAGCACATAAGTTGATACCTTAGGTAAAACAATCTGATAAAAAAGCAGCAAATAAAAACACTGAAATAGTGGTTGCAGATAAAACAGTTACAGCACCACAAATCATCCAAAAGTTGACCTGATTTGCACCCTCCCTCCTTGACTCCTTTTCCTTGTGTGTCATGTCTTTATTAGATTGTAAGCCTGAGGGCAGGGACTGTCTTTTTTGCAAGTGTAAGCCGCTCCGAGAGCCTTTTTTGGCTGAGGAGCGGGGTATAAGTATGATAAATAAATAAATAATAAAAATAAATGATCTGCCTATTAACCTGCCCAGGCGTAGACTTTCGTGTCATTCGAACCCAGGCAAACAACCCTCAAATAATCCATGGCATATTGTTGGCTTGTTTAATCCTAAGTAATCATGCGAACCTGCCTGGTGTCTGGAACAAAAAATGTCTTTAGAGCCCACTTACAAGGGAGCCAAACCTATTTCCCTGAGGACATGGGGCCATGACAGAAGAATACCCCAGTACTCGCTAGTCTAACATCGTTTGATGATGGGCCAGAAGGAAGGGCCTCAGCTGCCAATTTTAAGGTTCATGGAAGTGCGTATGAGTGCAGGCGGTCCTTCAGATAACCTTTAATACACCGGGCTCAGAAATTAATAGTCAGCAAACTTAACTGGCACAGAATACGTGTAACGGGATTCAGAATGCCTAGCTCCCACAGGCATTCTTGCTGCTGCATTTTGCACCAGCTGAACTTTCTGAACCATCTTTAAGGGCAGCTCCACAAAGACTGTATTACAGCAATCTAGTTTGGGTGTAATCAATGCATGCACCACTGAGGTGATCTCTTTCCTCTTCCACACCAAGTCCAGGAGTACTTCCAAACTGGGTACTAGGTCCTTTAAGGAGAAGCAAATCTGTACAGGACAGGTTGTTAACAACTAATCTAGGTCAACATTACTCAACGTTACACTTCAATTGCAGCAACTGGGCCTTCCTTTCTTTGCCAGGTAGCTGGTGTATTGCAACTAGACGTCTGTTTTTAGAAATCTAACGGCTGTCATTTTACACTTGCATTATGGACGCTTGCATTGACCTTCTCCTTAAGTTGTTTTATTTGGGGTAATTCAGTAGAAACTGGAAACCTCCTCAGACTTAAAACAGAACAATAGCTGGAACAAACAGGCCTTTCACTTGGAAGTGAAACAGCTTCCTGTCCTGTTTTCATCAGCATGTTCCTTATTTGGAGGAGTAAAACATGTGGAAGGATTTGGAACCGGCTGATATTTCAAAGCACATGATCCAACATAAATCAAGTCCAATGGACAAACTAGCAGTTGGGGCTTTCTTTCGTCAAGGATTTCTAAAGCCTTTTTCATGCCAGTATGCATAAGCCAGTCAGGGAGGTTTGAGAAAGCGTTTGTTGCTTAAAGAATTGAGTGCATGGAAGGTGCTTGGTGTAAGCAGAGTTCTCCAGGGCATCTTCAACGTCTGAGAATAATTTGGTGGTAGCGCTTTTAAGGCTGAAGAATGCTATAAGGACACTATGCGGCTATCCTCACTCACACGAAGCTCTGAATCATGCACGACCATACTAATTTTCATTCTGGTTATGTTCATGTGAACTACGAACGGCAGCCTTAAGTATTCACGGCATGGCGGATTGAGAAATTGGCTTGATTTAAATCACGATGTAAATCAGTAAGGAAAAAAGGGCCAATTTATGTCATTAATTTAAATTAAGTTTCCCATTGATAATTCATGTATTTCCTAAACGATGTTGCAAACCTGACCACCAAAACCTGTTCGTTTATAACTAGATAACACACCAATTAAATGTTCAGCAGAAAAAAAGAGGAGGAAACCTTTCAAGTGCAAAATGCAATTTTATTTTCTTTGCTGACTTTTTGCTGTTATCAACAGCAGCCTTGCTTTTGGGCTCTTATTCAAAAAGGAAAATAAAGCTTGTACACACGTGACTGATGAACACCCAGGACGCTGAAGTCTACAGCTCAATGACAATGCTTTTGAGGAAATATAGACAACTAGAACTTTTAAAATTGCTGCAAGTTCAGCCTCACTCAAGAGCCAAGCCACTAAACAAACAGGACGTGTTCATCTCAGCCAACCTCCACCTCCTCTGTTCTCCAATAACTAGAGGTTTTTCTGCCACAATCCAATGAACTTTATTCCAGTTGCTCTTCTTGGTGGTCAACAGGTCTTGTTTCCATCAAGCCAGGCCCTCCCCCAGCCCAACGACTAGAATCTCCACCAAATACCTACAATTTATATTAATGACAGTTAAGTTAACGATATTATCAATGCTGCAGTGTCACGTTGCCCTTTCTAGAATATCTAACACAGATCAGCAAGCAAGTAGTTCTAAGACGTGCAATCAATTTTTAAACAGGAATTCTGGAATGAACGCTGCTGAGTCTATTCTGTTCTTGGGATGGCATAACTGCTTATTCTTAATCCATTTTAGAAACACCAATATGCAAAATCTTTTCTTGAAAAGATTCAGAGTTTTGTTAAGTCATCTCATCTCCACTGCATTCATCTCTTTGCCTTATACAAATTAAACCCAACTGACAGCTTTTTAATTTGAAATTTTACACTTGCATGCAAGGGGGAAATTTTTTTTTTCTAAAGGAACTCATACCAAGTGAGGGAGGAAGCAGCAGCCAGGCACCTCTCCACCGTGCCTGGGTCCAGCTCCAGCTGAGAGCCCCCTCCCTCCTGCTGTCAACTGTCTCTGCAGAGGCCACCAGTGAGGGAGGAAGCAGCAGCCAGGCACCTCTCCACCGTGCCTGGGTCCAGCTCCAGCTGAGAGCCCCCTCCCTCCTGCTACCAACTGTCTCTGCAGAGGCCACCAGTGAGGGAGGAAGCAGCAGCCAGGCACCTCTCCACCGTGCCTGGGTCCAGCTCCAGCTGAGAGCCCCCTCCCTCCTGCTGTCAACTGTCACTGCAGAGGCCACCAGTGAGGGAGGAAGCAGCAGCCAGGCACCTCTCCACCGTGCCTGGGTCCAGCTCCGGCTGAGAGCCCCCTCCCTCCTGCTGTCAACTGTCTCTGCAGAGGCCACCAGTGAGGGAGGAAGCAGCAGCCAGGCACCTCTCCACCGTGCCTGGGTCCAGCTCCAGCTGAGAGCCCCCTCCCTCCTGCTACCAACTGTCTCTGCAGAGGCCACCAGTGAGGGAGGAAGCAGCAGCCAGGCACCTCTCCACCGTGCCTGGGTCCAGCTCCAGCTGAGAGCCCCCTCCCTCCTGCTGTCAACTGTCACTGCAGAGGCCACCAGTGAGGGAGGAAGCAGCAGCCAGGCACCTCTCCACCGTGCCTGGCTCCAGCTCCAGCAGAGAGCCCCCTCCCTCCTGCTGTCAACTGTAACTGCTGAACTTTACAACTAAGATTGTAGTGCCTGAATTTGCTTTCCTTTTCCCCCTCCTCCTCCTCCCTCCCAATCCCCTTTCCTTTTGTGTCATGTCTTTTAGATTGTAAGCCTGTGGGCAGGGACTGTCAAGAAATACTTTTGTAAGCCGCTGTGAGAGCCTTTTTTGGCTGAATGGCGGCATAAAAATCCTTAAATAAATAAATAAAAATAAATACCATTGTGTATAGTTTGTCAAGTCATTTCATAGGTATGATATTACAGCTGAGTTGTGCCTTCGAATAAGATAACAAACCTGAGCCTGATTTTTTTTTGCTAACAATTTATATAAAGGATCTGAATGATAGCAATGCAATAATTTCTACAAACAAGGGGATTCAGACATATTTTTCTAGAGTATCCCCCACCCCACAAAAGCTGCATGACAAGACACATAATTCAGAGAGGCTTCAAAAGCAGTTTGCAGAACGGAAAGGGTTTCTACTGCTCAAAGAAATGGGTTGTTCTGACAACAACACAATTGCATGGTTTCTTGTTGCAGGGTGGTTTGTTGTAACCCGTGAACTAACCCATACAGTCTGCTAGACACACTGATCCAGTTCACACATCACAACAACTTGAGTGTGCTAGTTCTGCTGTCTAATTGCTCTTGCTACAAGCAGGAAGACCTAAATAACCAAGGGACACTCCATTCCCTGGGTTGTTAAGCGTGATGTCTGAATTCTGAGTTTCCTCTCCAACAATGCAGCATTGCTGGTTCACACATCATGCTTAACAACCCAGGGACAGAGCATCTCTAGGCTATTTAGCTCCTGCTTACAGCTTCATTCATAACAACCCTGGGTTTTAAAAATTCCTGGGTTGTTGTGACATCTGAATTGGGCCTCTCTCATATCATGTTCAACAATATATAAGTACAGTACTACGCACAATAATATTGGTAGTTACTATACTTGCTAATAAATTTCAGGAAGCCTTATTTACACCACATGGATATAATCCAACAATAATCACTGCAGAAGAAGATCAACTAATCATAAATAAAAGAACATTAATTTTTGTCCTTGCACGCAGGCTGAGGCCCTCATTCAGGAATTTCCTCTCAAGAGATTTCTCTTGGAGCACTGAAGATTCATATTGCATTTAAGAGGTAACAACTGGGGCTTGCTCAAACGCTCTCTTAGTGAGCTGGCACTAAGGAACCGTGTCTCCCGAGCTCTTCGATTGGAACATGAGATGGGGAGAGGTAAAAATAAAGACAAGAACACACAATAAGATCTCACCCATTAGAAGATACTAAACAATACCATGAGGCACCACACCCGTAAGCCTGCCAAAGACAACCTGGAGTGCAGCCCTCCCTGCTGCTGAGGAAGTGAAGGCATGACATAAATAGCTTAAATTCTCCCATTTTATGCTATACGGAAATTGATATGAACAATTTGCATTGTTACAACTGACAAGGAGAACATTCTCATCGTGGACAGTAAAGGAAAACATCAAATCATCCCATTTTCCAGGAAGAGCCCCGGTTTATTATTATTCTTTTACTCATTGTCTTTTTATCCACCTTCCTCCAAAGACCTCGGGGTGGCATACATGCCTCTCCCCACACCCCTCCATTCTATACGAACAACCTGTGAAGTAGTCTAGGCTGAGGGATGGCAACTTGCTCAAGGTCACTCACTGTGCTTCGTGGTTGTTGAACTCTGGCCTTTCAACATTCTAGCCATTACACCACCATGCCTTTATTCGGGTAAACTCAAGAAAGCTACTCTGAAATGGGAACAGATATGCAGCACTTCTAACACACAATTATTCCCAACGATGTGTTGGGAAGCATACTGTTAGCATACTGTTAGTTAATATGGGAACTATACTGTTAGTTTTACTCTACCCTGTGCCTGTTTGGTGCATTCTCTTCCCCTCCTTATTGTTTTATTATGATTTTATTAGAATGTAAGCCTATGCGGCAGGGTCTTGCTATTTTATTGTTTTACTCTGTACAGCACCATGTACATTGATGGCGCTATATAAATAAATAAATAATAATAATAATAATAAGCATCGTCATACAAGACGTGACCAAGGCATATGATATATGAAGAAGTCTCCCTTAGCTAAATCATCCATCATCTTCCATCCTT
This sequence comes from Elgaria multicarinata webbii, assembly GCF_023053635.1. NCBI lineage: Eukaryota > Metazoa > Chordata > Lepidosauria > Squamata > Anguidae > Elgaria > Elgaria multicarinata. The sequence continues at coordinate 32,239,524 of NC_086182.1, forward strand.
TGCACAAACCAATGGTAAAACTGTGAAGTCTGGAAGGCACCCAAACGGTTTTCATATCCAGCTACCACACAGGGTGGCTGGATTAATTAGATTAAAGCTATCTCAAACTGATGGGGGAGGGAGGGAGGAAATACAGCTCATGAGTACAGCGCATGGTTTGCATGCAGAAGCTCTTGGGTCCAATCCCTCAGCAGATCCAGGTAGGGCTGGGAAGGAATCCTGACGGAAACCCTGGAGAACCTCTGCTGCCAGTCCGGGTTGACAGTACTGGGCTAGATGGACCAAGGGTCTGACTCAGTATAAGGCAGCTTCCTATGTTCCTGTGATGTTTAGGCACCCTTTCCCTAAAGCAGGGACAGGCAGCCTGCTTCTTTAGAAGTTTCAGACTACAATCCCCATAACCCCCAGCCACCATGGTGAATAGTCAGGGCTTATGGGAGTTGTAGTCCAAAACATCTGGAGGACACCATGTTGCCGACCTCTGCCGTAAAGGCTTCCGTAGTTGCTTGATACATCTTGCCCCATGGGGATGGGAGGAGAAACAGATTAGGCTTGAATTCAAAAGAAGAGAAACTGCAGAAGAGCAGGAAGAAAAGAAGAACAGGCCAGCAAAGACATGCCAGCCCCAAAGGACAAGAGATTCAAGTGCAGACCTGCGTGCAATTGGTTCCAGAATAGGTATATCCCCATCCATCTGGGCAAGTGAATCAAGCATCATCATCATCATGGCTTTTTCCTCCTCCCTCCCAATCGCTTTCCTTGTGTCTCTTGTCTTTTTAGATTGTAAACCTGAGGGTAAAGACTGTCTAATTATTGACTCTTATAAGCCGCTCAGGGAGTTTTTTGACTGAAGAGTGGAATAAAAACACTATGACTGAATGAATGACTGAATGAATAAATAAATAAATAATACAGCTTGTTCCCTTACCCAATTTGATATCTTGCAATCTGGAAGTGCTTACTACAGTTCCATTTAAGTCTGAACTGGTGCTACATAAATTCAGTGAGATAATAAAGACAATACCCCAGAGTCTACGCAGTGTTTTCCCCTCACTGCTGAGTAACCTCAAACTGGCCACAGGCTGCTGCAAAAAGGCAAGGGAGGAAAATGTTTCTAGGACAGACAGCCAAGACTTGCACAGATGTGATCCTTCTTCTAGAAATTAAATGCTGCCTTTGAAAAGCACGGGTTCAGAGTTCACCTGGGTCTCTTCTACCACCACCACGGCCAAGAGATTTGGCTTCTTAGGAATTTCTCTTGAGACCCCAAAGCTGTGCCTTTGCTTACAGCTCCAGGGCTGTTTTCTGGGCTGTAACCACAAAACCCTGCTACTACTGAAATGCTAAATGCTATAAGAATGTATCACTTCACCCCAAAACTAAAGCACAGGTCAGTTTGTCCATTAGGCAATGCGTGGTGTAGAGTGCTGGACAAGGGACTCAGCAGATCCTGGTTCTAGTCCCCAGATAGTCATGAAGCTCACTGGGTGACTTTAGCCCAGTCACTGACTCTCAGCCTAACCTACTTCACAGGGCTGATGTGGGGATAAAATGGAGGAGGAGGATAATCGAAGCCACCTAAAAGGTAGATATGTATGCAATCATAGATTTAAATATAAAATAATTTAATATTTTTCTGTGATAAAGAGCACCAAATAAATTAATTTAGTTACTCATTTAGCAAGAGGCAAAGCAATGCTCATGAATAAGTTTAATACAAAAGCTTCCTTTAAAAGAGAAGTTTAGTCAGTCTCAACAATACTATTAAATGTTACTTTAAGGTGCAGTACAGATGTAAAACGTCTATTTTTAAATATGAAAACAATCCCCAAATACGTCATACCACACAGTCATTGGAATAAACTAGTAAGTTATTTTTAGAGTGAGAAGGCTTACCAAATATTTCTCCATTTTTGGCATATTCTGTCACAAGGTACAACATGCTTTTGGTCTCCATCACCTGTTGATGGATAAATCATACATTAGCTTAATTCGGGAAAAGAGGAAAAACAACAAAATCTTGGCAGAGAGCATAGGGCTGGCACTAAATGAAAGTTCAGTTCAGTTCGACTGTTAAGATAACCAAGGTGGCTTGTCAATTAAAAATAAGGCAGGCTAGGAACGTTTTGATAAATGTAGGAAGCTGTACCTGAAGCCAGAAGTATTCTTTTTCAGGGTAACATAAAAAAGCATATGCAAAATGTAGGCAGGTATGTGGAAGCCACCAATTGTGACATATTTTAGGCATCAGTTCAAGACCACGGGGTTGAGCGGGGATCATCCTGACAGATGCACAACAACCCTGTCCCCAGTCCAGTCACACGGTTGATAGGAAGTCTAGGATCCTAGGCAGATTTTTAAAAACTGAATCTCAAAATGTAGCATTATTTCTACAAAGCAAATGAAAAAGTCACATTAATCTTGCTCTTAGTAGTTCCAATTTCCCTTATTTATTTATTTTAAAAAGGAACTATTATATATACATATCATGAAAAGGAGTGAGATACCCTTGATCATTGCTCAATGTGAGATTAGTTAACAAACATTCCTTAACTGCGTGTTTGTTGACTCTTATTAGCTAGCTGACCTCTGAGTGTTATCACACATGTGTGGCCGGGGTTAACCCATAATAAAAATGTAGATCTGTTAAAGGTGACTGCAAAAAGAGCATTCGTTGTAGCTAGCCACTTCCACAGCAAGATCCCAGAGTATTCTTTTTCACTACATGAAAACTCTCTCCTTTCTGCATTCCAAAGTGAAAAAGCAAAGTAACATGCTTGTTTCGTGTTATCAGAATTATTCTCATGATTTATAGGGTGCTGTCAAGATTAAGACATGATTTAATAAAATTGAACCAGTAGACTGTTTCCGCTGGTAAAATTAAAGCTAACAAGACAGACCTCATTAAATCAGATCTTTCCTCTTTAAATAGCAGGAAGGTTCCCATTTTGCTTAAGGCTCAACACTTAATGGGGGCAATCCGTTAATGTCACTGAGACATTCTGAGGGTAGCTCAGAAGTGGGACTCCGGTTGAAATTTACAATGGACACAATCCGCTGGGAACTTATTCGACGAAACTGTGTTCTTGAGTATACTGTTTTATATTGTTGTTTTATACTTGAATTGTCTTAATTTTGAAAACCGCCCAGAGAGCTTTGGCTATTGGGCGGTATAGAAATTCAATAAATAAATAAATAAATCTTCAATTCATTTCACTGAGCAAGGCACAGGAGTCATTCCAGAACTAGTATATTGTTTGCCCATATATTCAGCATCTAAATTCAATTTTGATTTACTCTATGGTGAATTTTTGACTCAAGTGAAGCACCACGTGTAAAATAAAACTGCAAAATCTGAGTATCAACTCTCAGCTTTGGTTCTATGCTTTGCTCCCCATTTCAAACACCTGCTTACCTAACCTAAAAGCGAAAAGCAGTCACACTTACGAATCAATGAATGTTTCTTTATAAGAGACAGCAAAATTAGTACCTGACTGACTAATATTTTGGGCAGTTTACAGAATGTGCTGCCCTTATAAATGCCATGCTACCATTAGATGCATGGGTTCTAAAGGAGGAGACATGGCCCTAGAAAATCTTTGATGGATACTTCTAGAACATGTATCCAATTAATGGTACGATGAAGTGCTTGCTGGTATATGTTTAAAGAGGAATGAAAGATAAAGGCATTCCAACATGATCTATTTAAAAAGTTTCAAACCGGTTTACTTTCATAGCTCTCCATAAAGGGAACTTTCTTTTTGTGAACCAACTAGGGAGGTGTACAGAAGAATTCTCAGAACCTTGACAAACAATTCACAGATACTTTGGGGGAAGCATTGGCACTTAAAACACATTCCATACCAATTCATATTTGTAGAGTAGATGTGCCCTTAGGTTCCGAATTAAGCATCAGCAACCCAAACACTCCAGTGGTCTCTGACTAACACATGAAAAACAACTGAGTCACCCCTGAAAGAGTGATGTTTTCCTCCCACTTCCTTACTATCCAGGTCTAGAGCAAAAGCTAAGTACTGTCATGGTGAAAAGTAAATCAGACACACTAGGCAGATTTTAAAAATAATAATTTCCCCCAATTAAACCACACACAGTAACATAGCCCACATTCAAAGCTTTAACCCATCTTTAAAAGTTCAGTTTCACACAATGACATTTACTGAATCATGTATTGCACTATTGAGCTCCTAGTCACAGGGGTATTCAGAACAAGCTGCAGACTAGACAACAAACAGGACCCCATGAAAGATGAAGTCTGATTGATCCACCTGACCTCATGGCAGCTTACGGTCTAGATAGAGGCAATACATTCAAGCAATCAGCCACGTTCACACAAAATGCTAAGAAAGATCCCTCATTTATTGTTCACAAGTGAGCGTGCTGATGCACACTACTACCCGATCACTTCCACTTCCCCCTCCTGCAAGTAGAAGTGGCTAAACAGGAAGTTCACCAGAATGGAAAACTTTAGTGTTATGTCTGAACCTGGGTTGCTGCTCCTCTAACAAGCCCGGATGCGGAAGCCAACTTCAAACCCTGGTTTGTTACAGAAGCAACAAGTCAGGAGTCCCAGTTTGGATGTAACAACCACCTTTTCTTCCCTGGTAAGTTCCTGGTTGGCTTAGCCAGTTCCACTTGGAAGAGGAGCCAAGTGGGAGCAATCAGGCAGTGTGCAGCAGCACAGTTGCCCGTGAATGATAAGTCAGGATTCTGAAGAATTCTGGCCTAGCATTTTGTGAGAATACGGCCACTGAGTTTCCATGCTGAGCAGATTCCCTGCAGCCTAGCCTAAACACTACAGAGGTTGTTCCTGTCAACAAGAGTCTTGCACTGACTGAGTAAACTGTCAGTTGTTTAGTTCTCCTTGCCTCTGGCTGTTCAAGTCAAGGGAAGTTCAGCCCTGTGAATTAATGAATTATTCAAGGCCATTCAGATGTCAACATTCGCAAAGAATCAAGTAAAAAACACACCCGAAATATACAGATTTTACCAATTATTTTCAGATTCGTGAACCAGCATTCATTTAATTACCACATAAAAACAACTGCCGGACAAACATACAATACGGGACTTCACTGGGCAAGGAGCTTCATTCCGACAAATCCTTAACTCTTAGGCCTGGCAAGCAAGAGTGCTACGCACCTGATAGAGCTTGATAATGTGTGGGTGGTCCAGCATCTTCATTATCTGCACTTCACGATAAATTTTTTCCAGGTTCACAGAATCTAGCTGAGATTTGTCAATGATTTTTATCGCCACCTAGAACCAAATACAAAAAGAATTTGAAAGTCACTTTTGCCAAACCAGATTGCCAAGGTTGCAAATAAATGGCTACAAACCCATTCTCCCATTATTTAAAGAGATGCACTTGCTATGCTCTAGCATTCAAGTGTTATTGCACTTGAATGCTAAATTAGGGCTGTGCACGGACCCCCCGATCCACTTCGGATCCCGATCTGCAACTTCCGGATCAGGTCTGCTCCGCACCGATTTGCCAGTGGTCCGCTTCGCTTCGCTGCAGAGCTCTGGATCCAAATTGGAGCTCTGCAGCGGCGGTGGCAGGTTAGGCCCCCTCCCTCCTCCTCCCTTACCTGCGTCCGTCTGTGATCTGGCGGCTGGTTCAACTGAGCCCGAGGACTCAAACAGGAAGACCAGGCTGCTATTTGAGTCCTCGGGCTCTGTTGAAGCCGCTGCCGGCCCACAGACGGACACAGATAAGACCCTTCCCCCTTACCTGGCTCCACCTCCGTCACCACATGTGGCGGCGGCAGGGCCAGGTAAATCCCCCCCCTCGCGCACACCACTTACCTGGCCTGTCGCAGCCCGTCGCCAACTTCACTAGAGCCTGTGGCTCAACCTGGAACTGGGGCCTACACTTCCAGGTTGAGCCATGGGCTCTAGTGAAGCCGGCAAAGGGCCGCGACAGACCAGGTAAGACCCCCCTCCCCCCTTACCTGGCTCTGCCGCTGTCGCCGCATGGGTGGTGGCAGCAGCATCAGGTAAGGCCCCCTTACCTTTTTTTCGGAGCTCCAGATCGAGGCGAAGGATCCGCCTTCATCTCGATCCGCTCCGTGACGCTTCACTGCCCCCCCGATCCTCTTCGCCTCCGCCTTAAGGGGAGGCGAAGCACCCCGATCCGCTTCTGCTTCTCCGACCCAAAAAGAAGCGGAGCACAGCCCTAACAAAAATGAAATATTTTGGAGGGAGTTTGGAAATACCCTAGCATTATAGTAAAGCCATGTTGAACACTTCTGATACAACAGAACAAACACATCCAGACTCTTGGCCAGAACTTTAGTAAGAGCAAGTTTACATTTATTTATATGCAGGAGAGTCTATTTACACACTTTGTTTGCGCTAAGGAGGAGCAGGATATTTTAAAATAAAACACTTAAGACTTGAGGTAGATGGTGAGGGCAGAAATCTTCTAGGAGAAAGATTTGTCACAGAAATGAAGACCTCCACAGTATTTTCCCCTATGCCTTTTCATTTTATCTGTTGCTGTTTGTATAATTACGCTGATGAAGACCTGATTTTCTTGCTTACTCTTACAAGAAATGTAAGAAATCACCAAGCCTGCCATTTCTTGCCATACTGGAAATGGCCAAGAAACATCAGTCAAGTTGCCTTTTGATTAAAAATACATAATCTGACGTTGTAAAAAGACCAAAAGACACGCTCAATAGCAAACTTTAAAACACAGGATGAAAAAAGAGGAACCACAAAGGTCATCACTATTTAAGTTCTTCATATCATGTTTTAGAGCAGAAACAAAAACCAAGCACCTCAGTAACATCACAAAATGTTCTTCAAAAATGTACCAGCACAGTGAATAATATATACACGGGACCAGATCCAAAAAACTGCATGATTCAGTCTACAAGCTTAAGGGGGGCTTGAATCTGTGTTCCTTTAACAGTGCCCAGGCTATTTGAGAAATCTCCCATGAAACTGGAGGGAGTTTCCAAAGCAGTTGAGGGTCTGTTGTTGATTTGCAGGGGTGGGAAGCAAAAGCACAGACACATGCACACACAAACACACAATGATGTCAGGGAATGGACACACACAACCCCAAAGTAGTTTTTGGATCCCAGTCAAAAATGCCTCAAAGCCTTTTCCCACTAGAAATACATGACTTTATTTTTTACAAAACAATCCCAATGCCCACTCTACCATTAAGAAGAATCCCCCACCAAAAAGAGAAAGTGTTCTTGAATGCAAAATACAATTTAAGCACATGCTCACGTCATATTCAGTCAGAAAATAAAATCAATGTAGTTTGAATTATTGCACGCTCTCCATTTTAACTGTGATTCATATATAAAAAAATCACACTACTGAGACTTGAGTGTAAACTCTCCTTAGGGAAACCCAAACCACTTGAACCCACTAAATACAGCTCAATTAATCTACAAACTAGTTTTGGGCTTGCAAGACCCCCGATTCTCTGCTAATGTTGGAACATTAAGAGTTATAAAGAAATGCAGTTACAGGTTCACAGATTCATTTTAAAGGCAAATGAAAACAAAAAAAGACGTGAGAAATTTGCAACTGAAACGCTACGTGGATCACTGCGTGACCATTATTCCAATGACAGAGCGGAATGACCAGCGGAAAACGGTAGCAATGGTTAACACCAGACGTACACCCACCCACACCCAGGCAGTCTTGGTAGCACAGAACTGCTTTAATAGAGAATGCCAGGGGACCACAAATCTGGACAAAAGGGGCGTACAAACATATGGTCAGCGGCCCATCAATGGTGGCACACTCCCTCCACACTCACTAACCCCCCCAAATCTTGGGGTCTTAGGCTGGCTTTTAGGCAGTGCAAGTCATGATGGCTTTTAAGTATGAAGACCTTACAGAGGTTGAGGTTTGTTTATGGTATGTTTTGTTTCAAGCTGATTTTAACAGAATATTTGGTTCACATGTTTCCCCATGTATTATTATATGCCCCGTGCCTTGGATATGGGGCAAGATAGAAAACTGAACCAAAAAGGAATGGCGAAGGATTGATAGAAGAATTGCTAGCACACATCTATCTGAATTTCCATGATTCCCTCGGTCCTTTTTATAGTATATACTATAATATACTAGCTACAGTTATCCATGCTCTGATAACCTCTCGTTTGGATTACTGCAATGCGTTATATGTGGGGCTGCCTTTGAAAACGGTCCAGAAACTTCAGCTGGTACAAAATAGGGCAGCCCGTTTACTAACAGGGACTGGCTGGTGAGATCACATCATGCCAGTCCTTTTACAACTTCAATGGCTGCCAGTCCAGGTCCGGGCCCAATTCAAAGTGCTAGTATTAGCATTCAAAGCCCTAAACGGTTTGGGGCCAGGTTATTTGAAAGAAGGCCTCCTCCCATATGTGACTGCCTGGACGTTAAGATCATCCACAGGAGTCCTTCTCCGTGAGCCCCTACCGAAGGAAGTGAGGCAGGTGGCTACTAGGAGGAGGGCTTTCTCTGCTGTGGCACCCCGGCTGTGGAACTAGCTCCCCAGAGAGGTTCGCTTGGCACCTACATTGTTTTCTTTCCATCGCCAGCTGAAGACCTTTTTATTTTCTCAGTATTTTAACACCTAATTTAACTTAAATTTAAACTTTGCTGTTTTAATCTCATATTTTAACCTTTATTAATTTTTGCTGTGTGATTTTATTCTGGTCGTGCTTTTTATATTGTATTTTGTATTTGTGATTTAAATTTGTTGGTTGTTTTTATGCTCGTCATGGTTTTAATTTTTGTGAACCGCCCAGACAGCTTCGGCTATTGGGCGGTATAAAAATAAATAAATAAATAAATAAAATATTTAATAAGTCATACTATCTTATTTGGCTGTGGAGAAATTATGAGTATTATGAATATCTGTCATAACACCAGAACATTTGGTTGTCCAATGAATGGTGGAAGATTCAAGACAGACAAAATAAAGTACTGCCAAAGGAAGTGAGGCAGGTGGCTACCAGGAGGAGGGCCTTCTCTGCTGTGGCACCCCGGCTGTGGAATGAGCTCCCTAAGGAGGTTCGCTTGGCACCTACATTATATGCTTTTAGACGCCAGGTGAAGACCTTTTTATTCTCCCAACATTTTAACAATCTATAAATTTTAAATAACATGGTTTTAAATTTGTAATTTTGCATTGCTGCTGTTTTTATCTGGTTGAGCTTTTACATTGTATTTTATATTATGGTTTTATACTGTTGTTTTATATTTTGAATGGTTTTAATTTTTGTGAACCGCCCAGAGAGCTCCGGCTATTGGGCGGTATAGAAATGGAATAAATAAATAAATAAATAAATACTTCTTCACGCAGCACAAAGTTAAACTATGGATCCCGCTTTCACAAGATGCAGTAATGGCCAACAACGTGGACAGTTTTAAGAGGGGATCAGACAAATTCATACATGATATACTGCTATCAATGGCTACTACTTCCACTCTTAAAGGTGGCCTAAAATACTTTTAAATGAATGTAAATAAAATAATGAATATATCTTACCACCGCATCACAGTCAGTATACGTTTAAATACCAGTGGGTGGGGTACATGAATGGGAGGGGACCATTGCATTAATTTCCTATTTGTGGGTTTCCTGGTCACTGTAGAAACAAACTGCTCGACTAGATAGGCCTTTGGTCTGATCCAGCAAGACTTTTCTCATGTTCTTATATCAAATAATCAGAATTTTTAGTACAGGCAGTCTCCTGATTCAGCGAAGGACCTGTACTAGAAATGAATGTATGGGTCTCTTATGATCTTACAATTCCTTCATGAAATTTTCTTGAGCAAAAATATCTGAAAGAGTATATTTAGCATGCTAAAGAGATCATTTTCCATTTATAAGACATCTCTAATGGCTACTGAAAAATTCCACAGGTGCTACCCGACCCACAGCAAATACACCAAAGGAAACAAAGTTCTTTGGAGGTGGACAACAATTTGAACCTGATGGAATGGAGGGAGATATCTTTCTCTTACGTGGGTGAAGTGCTGCTAATTGAAATGACTTCAGTGTCTGTATATCCACAGCTTAAGGCTCTGACCCTGCAAAGAGATGCTTAAAGGCTTATACTTTCTTTGTGTAAGATCATGCATGCATTTAAGAATAGTGTAATTCTTCTGAAGAGGAATAAAACCCACACATCCTTTGTTTACCCAACAGGTAACCAACCTGAGAAAATGTCACAATATATTATTAGGATTAGCACTACTTTTAAAGCAGAATAAAAGATAGATGAATCATGAGAATATCAACATTTACTAGAAACAGGTTAGAATAGAAATTCTTATCCATTCCAGACACCTTGCTTGTCATTCACCCAACATATCAGGGAAAAGAAAGGGTGTGGAAGGCTTTACCCCACAAAGATTTAAAAGCATTTGATTTGGAGTCACAATAATGCTCAGGTAAGGCCTGTATCTTGTCAGTAGCAGTCCTGGATCTCAAATAAGAGGCCTTTTCCAGCACTGCTATCAATGAAACTAGGATCTGCCCTATGTCCATCTCTGACCCATAATACACTTTCCCCTCTGCTTGCTTATATAGATGGCAGGAACACACACCAGCAACTGGGCTACCAATATGTTATATTTCCCAAGCTGGGAGTATGGCTGATGATGTCACAAGATTGCCAACTCTCCTCCACCCCACCACAAAAGTACAGTTATAACTATATTACAGCATGAAAAATGGCCATGGGCTTGACTATATGCATACTTATCACAGGAGAAAGACCATCGCATCATTTTAATCAGCCTTACTTGAATGAATTACACATACAGCTACTAAACACCTTTGCTGTAGGGACGCTAAGCTACTGCAGGAGATTTGGGGATTGCCATTGCTTCTGCATAGCAATTCTAAGGCATTATTTTTCATTCATATTCATGGCAGCTGATCCTCCATTATGCATAAAAGCGGGGTGGCAAGCAGCGTTGACTTAAAGGTGGTTGCAAGCCAAGTAAAACTCAGAGGGCAAACACAACCATTTGCTCTTGTTACTTTGGAAGCAGCTCCTGATGACAAAACAAACCCTAATTTACCCCCCCCCCAATGCAATTATTTATAAATGTTTGGCATAACAGTTTCTGCACATAGAGCTTAGTAGTTCCCAAAGTGGAACATGGTTACGTCTATGCCTTCTAAGATGTGTAATAAAAGCCTTACTCAAAGACGATGTGGAGTCTCCAAAAAATTAGGAAGGTATTTCTTGATGACCCCATCTAACTTGAAAAGAGTCCAAAATAAGTAGCCGATGAATAAATGCTATGATAGAGGAAGTGTAACTACCAAAGAGGTAACCACAGGTTTAACTTCCAATTCAGAACAGTGACGAAGATAAAGACAGGATTCCAGGTGAGGTATAGATGCTGCAACAAAAACCGAATTACTGAATCGCTTTTTAAAGCCACAGTTTTGAAAAATGGCCTAGCAGTTAAGCAGACTGAAAATGCTGCACAAAGGGGAACGTGGATTTGGGGATAACAGCTCTGATCTGCCCAAATGCATTCTAATTATATTCAAGTTCATTTATATTTTTGATTCAAATACAATTTCAATGGGAGATATTTATCTTCTCAGCATTTATTTGTGGCCAAGTCCACAAATAAAGCTTCTAGGAAGAACCCCCCAAAAGAGAGAATATATTTAAAAAGAGCGGAGGCATTAGTTTTGCTGTAAGCCTTGGTTCCCGTTTCACAGTGTTAATCCAACTCACTGCTACTCCTTCATTCTCTCCACACTGCAGATATCTGCTACCAATATAACCTTTCCAAACAATGACGAAATAAATTATTTCATCTGAAGGTCTGCAAGCTATGCAGTTCCAAGAAATTCAGTTCTCAGTAAGTCAGATGCTTCTCAGCAAATCCAAGTCAGCCAGCGTCACTGGCCTTCCACATATTTCCTCAACTGTGGAAACCTAGAACGGGGTGGGGTGGAAGACTCCCTACTAAATTAATTCCACAGCATTTTGATTATAACTGACTTTCTAGAAACTCTTCTGTAATTCCAGCCTTCATTGTCAAATCTTTCTTTACAGAACACTCTGCCACCTTCGTATTTTTGTATTTTATTAACCAGCCTGTCATGTTCACTTTTCATAGTGTTCCAGTACACTTCAAATTTCTTTTCAGAAACATTGCTAGACATTACTGAAGATAACACTTTTTCAGCCTAAGTAAAGTAGCAGCAGCTATGAAGCATCACTTTTTGCAAATGTATACCTGATCTGAGTAACACAGTACCAGGTGCTTCGAGTGTTAACAGTCCAGTGTGCATACATAATCTAAATAGAATTCGCCACTGTAACACTTAACTCCACCAAATGCATTATTTTAGCTTTCTAAATCCTTTCCTGATGAAGTTTGTCAATTCAATTCTTTCCACTGTTTAGGATCTCATTCCTTACAGAGACAAATCTCCTCCGGCAAGCCATTCCACAGTCTGGGGGCGACAGAAGAAAGGTCCTCTGGGTAACAGTTGTCAGCCTAGTTTTTGGCTTACTGAAATAAGTTCTCCCCAGAGGACCTGAGTGTGTGGGGCGGATCATACGAGAGAAGGCGATCTTGCAAGTAACCTGGACCCAAACCACGTACGGTTTTAAAGGTAAATACCAAGCAAAATACTGGCCAATATCCACCAACAACCCTGACAAATGCAACCAACACTCTGATTTGACAGGCAAGTTCTATATTCTTAATAATATATAATACAATATGTAGTTGATGCAGGGACTATTTCAAAACCATGCATGACTCTGTCTAAATAGCAGCTTCCCATACTGATGGTTACATGATTAAGCGCAAAAGTAGAAGTTCAAAAAGCAGTGGGGGTAGAAATAAAGCAGAGTCATGGATGGTTTTGTTCAACCATCTTCCTGCCTGCCAGCCAGCGATCCTTTGCTCAAACTGCCATCAATAGTGAACCCAAGAATCCCCAAGATGCCATTTAAACCACGGCGAATTCGGTACAATCATTGTGCAGCTTACAGGTGTCAGGTACACTGCCAAATAAGCATGTTCGATACCCAGAAGAGTTCTCCGGAAAAACTACAATTCAAAATTATTTACCTTACAGACTGTCTTCTGCCAGGCACACAATCATCACATATCTACATCACATGGATGTGCTTATGAATCAGTATATTAAAACCTCCAAATTTCCCTCCACAAAGTGTGCATTGCCATTGCATAAATAGTTTCTGAACATAAAACACTATTGGACACTTCTATTAGCACACACATGCTTCCACTTCCCTAAACAACATAGAAATGGGGTGTCGTTCATTATATCCAAACCCAGAAACTCTGCGCTGTTTAGGGGTTAAACAACCCAGAGTTAACCCAGAGTTTGTTGTTGGGTTAACTCGGAGTTGTTTAACCCTTAAACCAAAAAATTCCAGGCGGATGTAACGATAACTCAGGGATGGGGAATTCCTGGGCTGTTTAGGAAAGTGGAAACAATGGGCACACAGGAGGTAGTGCACTCACTCGTTACTACACGGCCACAACTAACTATTATTCATTATTATTATTATTATTATTATTATTATTATTTCTACTTAAAAAAAGGCACTTGGGGCGATTTACAGAACCAATGAAAAATGATTAAAACAATACATTAAAATGCAATAGAATCACAACAATTACAGAAAACTTATTATTAAAAACAGCACCCAACCCACCAGACCCACTTATAGGTTAAAAGCCTGCTTAAATGAAGCAGTTTTTGCCTGCTGGCAGAAGGACATTAAAAAGGAAGCCAAGGGAGCCTCTCTGGGAAAGAATTAAACAATCCATAGTCAGCCATTATGTGTGAACTCAACCTTCCCGAACCTTTTGCCCTCCAGATGTGTTAGACTGCAATTCCCATCATGTTGAGCTGTTTATAACTTCTATTATTTTTCACTGTCTTGAGAAAATAATTTAACTTTTTTTTGACAGCACTACCTAGGAGCATAAAGCTCCAAAAAAGGATATGGTCAGTAAAGGTGAAATGCAACACAAAATTTAAGGAAGGGAGTATTAAAAATAATATCCAATAGCTACTCAAAATGTAATCTAGAATGTGCAGTTCAATAGGTTGGACCCTGACTTAGTCAAGCTTAGAGTATACTGAGTTGTAGCCAGATTGCATAATGCTTAGAGTAGACCCATGGAAATCAATGGGACTTATATTAGTCATGACTAACTTAGATCCAATTGATTTCAACGGATCTACTCTAAACATTACGCGGCCTGGCTACAAACCAATAGGATCCTCTTTTCTTGACATAGTTTATTGAGTGATTGATACCAAGAAAGAAAAGATATCTACAGTTCTTAACCCCATTTCTACCTACCTAAGCAAATGTAGTAATTGTGAGGGTTTCTTTTTAAAATGTATATAGCTCCTCAATCTTATTTGGGACTTTCAGGAAGCATAAGGTACTACTTTTAAAACACAAATAACTGTAAAGCCACATAAAATCGGCCTGGGAACTAATCTCCATTATGAACAAACTTTCAGATGCTTAAATAATAATAATAATAATAAAGCATATGTTTGAGTTTAATATAATCCCACTAAAATGGCTTCAACCATTCATTTAGTATGTAACCCAGCTACCTATTTATCAAATAAACTGTCATTACATGTGCCCTCTGCTTTTTTTCTCCTGTTTCTTGTATTGTATTTAATGTGTAGCTTGCATTCAGAGAGACTCCTTTGGCCTTAATTTAGTACACAGACAGAATGATTCATAAGATTGGAAGGTAAAATAGAACCATCCTTCTTTAAGTTGACTCCAGGTCAAGGGAAATAGTTTTGTGATCTGCCCACAATGGATGCATAACTTAACACTTTGAGGTTTGACTTTTGTGATTTGTAATAAACTAAGGTCTAGTTTACACAGCTGCTATCATTCCTGTCCAAGGAAAAAATTGAAGAATGAAGACAACTGATTCGTAGCGTGCAACACAACAAGCACTTCCACCACCCTGATTCCAATATGCACCCACAAATTAGGCCTGGGGCATGCTAGGAGCAAAAGAAGAAGTAAAGTTTTCAAGGTCTGCCAGCATGACTTGCTTTGGAAGCTCTGAGAAGTAAAATGAATCACCTCTCCTCAATTCCTCTTCTTTCCCTAACTGAGCAAATAATGCCACCAGCTGAAGAAAAACTGGCAGGACTATGCCAAGACTAGTCCAGGCTTGGGGTAGGTTCTTCACCTCCTTTGCTGTTGCTATGAAAAAAGGCACAAAGGAAGTTATATACCCCACTCCATTCCAAGCTACTGGAAAGGAAGCGACTGTGGTCAAGGCTACGAGGACAAAGGGAAGGCACAGTTCAGCTATGCCTTCCAAGAGAAGAAGCTATTAACAGCATTTGGCAGCTACCTGGCTAAGAAATTATAACATCTTCCAGAGTGCCAGCAGAGGACCGGTTCCTTTGGTGCCAGGAATTGTCCTGGTGGCTGGCAAGACACACCCACACCTCTGACCTTGCTGCATCTCTTATGCTCAGGGACTCCACTTTAAAAAAATAAGTTCTCTTCTCTTTCCATGCCAGAAGTCTATCCTCCTTTTTAAATTACAACACTCTTTCGTCATGCAAGGCATCCCCTTTCTCAAACAAACCTCCCCGTCTCATGTCCCCCCCAAACATGTACCATGATCAAAATCATCGTAAAGCAACCTTTCCTCTAGGTGTAGTTGCCTTTCTGATTCAAAATCCTTTTAAGTAAGTTAAAATATTTATATACTGCCCTTCATCTTTAACTATCAGGGGTTTGCAAAATGTGATTACAGTTTTAAAAGAAAGCCAAGTATCCTTTTGATAGGAAAGAAAATAATATTTTTATCACCCTATGCCTGCTCCTGCATTCTGGTGGACCTCTTTATCCATTCCCTCCCCCTCGCTCTAGTACTAGTTCCAGTCTTTTAAGCTACTGCTCCATTTACAAAAGGAATGCTTCAAATTTCTCACTGCCGTGCCCTCACAAGACGGAGCACCTTTTAGAGGGGTCAACCTTTCACCAGAACACTGCCCGGCTCCCCACGAAGAGGGCAATCTCACAATTTATTTATTATTTCTTACATTTATATCCTACCTTTTCTCTGGGACCCCCAAGTGGCTTACATGATCTTCCTCCTCTCCTTTTTATCCTCAGAACAATCCTTTGAAGTAGGTTAGATTGAGAGTCAGTGACTTGCCCAAAGTCAATCAGTAAGCTTCATGGCCAAGTGGCAACATGAACATGGGTCTCCTACACCATAGTGGTTCTCTACTATTATTCTTTGGCTATTCCAAACCCTTTCTCTGGGGCTCTCTCAACTCCAAAACCCCTCCACACACAAGATGTCCCTTGTCCTAAAAGGTCTCTTTCACCTTTTCTTCTGGGTACACTGTTTCCCTTTCTTTGAAGAAGTAGTCTGTCACCTTTTGAAGAACACTGTTGATTACCCACTTTGGAGGCTCTTGACCTCCTTATCTGGGTCTTCTGTGGGAGGACATCACAGTGAGTCCTGCCACACATACCAACTCCATCCCCCTTCCCCTTCTGATAAGGCTCATCCAGTTTTGGGAGGAGTTTGTGGGTCCGATCTCTCTACCCCAATGTCCTGTAGACCATCACCTCTGCACACCATGCTTCCACATCCAGAAGATGTGTGTTGCATACAGGTAATTTCCTGGATATAATGCTCCACTCTCCAGACTGGGAGGAAGGCAGAGACGAGGATTCTCCTTCCCGAGATGAAATATATCTTGCATTACTATAACCTTTCTTTCCAGGGTACAGTAGTACTTATTCAGGAAGCCAGATAAAATGGGCAGGTACCTGTTGCTCTGAAGGGGGGGGGGGCTTGTGCTAAGGAAACACTTCCTCTTGGGGTCACCATCACACATATTATTTATTTATTGCATTTCTATACCGCCCAATAGCCGAAGCTCTCTGGGTGGTTTTCAAGAATCATGCTCTGCTGCCGTAATGGCGTGTGCACCCTTCCCACTGAAAGGAGTACCACTATTTATGAGGTGAGCATATCCTTGAAGGGATATCTCCTCTCTGGTGAAGGCAACTCTCTCCTGAAATTCCCCCTACTCTTTCCTAAGGAGCCGCTTTATTTGGATGGCTTCCACACTTCCAAGAAAAAGGAACGACAAGAGACACAACAGTTTTAAAGGTCTGTTTAAAAGCCAGCAAGTATAGGGCCATATGTACTTTCTTCAGCAGATATGGCGCCACCACTGAAAAGGCCCCATGTTTAGAACTTGCCAGTTTCATGGACTTCGATAGTGGGTTTGCACACAGGACTCTGAGGCTGCTTTTAGGGCAAGGGCAGTGCAAGTGTTCCTTCAAATAACATAGCCCCAAACTATTTGGGGCAGCCTACCCCAACCTGCTGCTGCCCACCCTCATCATATGAATGTAGTCATGCTGGCTGAAGATGATGGGAGGTCAGCCTAACACATCTGGAAGCCAACAGGTTTATGGCTTCAAAGATCTAAAGCAGCATTTTAAATTGAGCCTAGGAACAAATAAGCAACCTGCATAACTGGTACGGTATTACTGTTAATACGTTCTGAAAGTATTAACACAAGCATTCTATCAGTTTTATTCTGTAGCCATCTGAAATGCCTAAACTGTCTTTAAAGGCAGCTCCATGCCGAGCACATTGAGGTAGTCTAGTCTGCATGTAAACTGAGCATTTGTAACTGAGTCAAGGTCTGCTTTCTCCAGAAAGGATCACAGCTGGCAAACCAGCCTCAGATGGTAAAATGCACTCCTAGCCATAGACACCTCATGCACCTCCACAAATTGTGCTGCATACAGGCGACAACCCTCCCCCTCGCCAACACACACACACACACACCCCAAAGTGTGCATTTGATCATCTAGCGGGAGTTGCAACCCATACAAAACCAGTTGTAAACATCCAGTCAAGTTCAGATCTAGTTTCAGTTTGCCCTCACCCATCCCAAAACTGCCTCCAGACACCTGCTCTGGGTTTCCCGAGCCTCTCTTGTTGTAGCAAGTCAAACAGAGAGGTAGAGTTGCGCATTATCTATGTACCGATGACACTAGAGCACAAACCTTAGGATGACTTCTCCCAGTGGGGTTTCATGCAGATGTTGAGAGAGCATATGGGACAAGATAGAGACCTGAAGCACCCCAAAGGTCAATGGCCGGGACGGGGAACAGAAGTCCCCCCCCCCAGCACCACTTTCTGGATTCCGCCCCCCCACCCCACCCCACCAAAGCACCCTGTTGTATAGGGGAGGGAGAAATATCTCCTTGTCCTCTTAATCCACCTTTCTGATAATAACAAAACGCAACAATGAGACTTGTGGCGCCTTGAAGACGAACACATTTATTTTGGCATCCTCTTTCCTAGATGGGACCTTCATCCCTTTAGGGGTGTGTGTGTGTGTGTGGGGGGGGAAAGTCCTCTTCCTTTCATATTCTTTTACTTTCCAAGGGAGAAAGGTCAGGGAGAGAAAGGTTGCATGGAGGAAGTGAGAGGTGGGGAGAAGAGAGAGGGGGGGGGGAGCGCATTTACTTCTCTCCCCCCCCCACATACCTATGCAAGGAAGGGAGAAGAAAAGGAGGAGGGGGAGAAGAAAACCCCCCGTTGTTTTGAGGAAGGGAAGGAAATTAGGCGGGACACACACCAACGAAGGGGGGGGAGAGAGAGAGAAACGCCCCCTTGCTGGGAGAGAAGGGGGCAGCGTTCACACGTTGCACCCCCTCCCTCCCTCCCTCCCGCGCAACACGCGTGTTCTTCTCGCGCCACCCCGGTGCGGCCAGCGAGGGAGAGAGGGCGGGCCGTGGCCTGGCCGCGTCCCCTCCCGGGCGCTCACCTCGCTGCGCGTGATGCGGTGCCGGCCCAGCTTGACCACGGCGAAGTTGCCTTTGCCCAGGGTGCCCTCGATCTCGTAGAAGCCGACGCGGACGGGGCCCGACCCTCCGCGGGGCGGCTGCAGGAGCAGCGCGGCGGCAGCAGCGGCAGCAGCATGAGGGGGAAGCCGGCGGGGCTCGGCCATCACCATGCTGCCCGGGCGGCGCCCCGCTCCTCACCCGCCGGGGCCGCTCCCGCTGCGCTGCGCCGCGCCTGCCCTCCCCTTCCCCGCCGCTCCGTCTCGCACCAAGGACGGAGCAGCCGCCACTGAAGCCCGGCGCCCTCCCAGCCGCCGCCGCCGCGCTCGGCCCCGCCCAGCCGCCTCGCGTCACCGCTCGCGTCAGCCGGAGAGCGGCGGCGGCGGCGGGGGAGGGGGGGTGCGCGTCGCCACGGCAACCGCAGCTAACCGCGGCCGGCGGGTGCCAACGGCCGGCCCCTCGCCCCGCTCCCTTCCCCCCCTCCCCCACACACAGCCCAGTTCAGGGGGCCGCTGCCGGCGCGCGCACGAGATCTACCCCCATCAGCCCCCGCGCCATACTTAAGGGGCTTTCCTGCCGTTTGTGCGCGTGAGGGGAGAGCCTGTCTGACTGACTGACAGGACTGCTCGCGCTGCTTTCCGCTTTAGGGCCGCAAAGCTCTCGGCCGCCTCGCGCGCCTTTTCCAGCCGAGGAAGCCGAGACGCTGCTGTTGTGCCTGAAGAGTGTGGTCTCCTTCTTGTCATCGAGGCGACCATTTCCCCCCCCACACACACATAATTTTACCTCACGTTTTACCACACGCCCGGTCTCATATTTTTTTACCTCACGTTCTGCCTCACCTATTGCCACAGATCACCATTATCATCATCATTATTAACTTATCTAAACTGTCCCATAGCCGAAGCTCTCTGGGCGGTTTACATACGATTAAAACAATATACAATCAATACATAACGTTTAAAACCACAAAAACACGCAACATCTATAAACAACGATACTATCCCATAGCCGAAGCTCTCTGGGCGGTTTACATAAGATTAAAACAATTTAAAACAATATACAGGATTTAAAAGCACAAAAACATGCAACGTACACAGAAACACATCTAAAAACAACTATAAACAACTTTATAAACAACTATAAAAACAGATCCAGGATCCATGAAGCTCATCACATATTGCTAAATGCCTGGGAAAAGAAAAGTTTTAACGGTGCTGAAAAGATAGCAAAGTTGGCGCGGCCTTATTGAGGAGATCGTTCCAAAATTGGGGGGCCATCACAGAGAAGGCCCTATCCCTTGTTGCCGCCTTCCAGGCCTCCCTCAGAGTTGGCACCCAGAGTGCCAACATTTAACCTTAGATGTTGAATGTAGTGTATGGGTAGGTTCATGTCGGGAAAGGCAGGTATTGTGGTCCCAGGCTGTGTAAGGCTTTATAGATTAGAACCAGCACCTTGAATCAGGCTCAAAAATGTAAGGGCAGCCAATGCAAGCGGGTCGGGGTCTGTCTCACATTTCACCACATGGTTAGTCCCACATGTTGCCACACATTTTACCACAGCTGGCTCAAACGTTGCCATATGGTCTGTCTTACATTTGGCCACACATTGGCTGAGTTCAGATGACATGCTAATCAACTGGGGTGTGTGTGTGTGTGTGTGTGTGTGTGTGTGTGTGTAATAGAAACAGAATGGGAAACAACCATTGATTAGCGTGTCATCCGAACTCAGCCATTCTGTCTCATATTTTACCATGTGCTCGCGTAATTGTACAACTTTTTTTGCATCAACTGATATGCAGGAGATGCGATGCGCATGATACAGCACTCCAAAAGCAAAACAAATGACCACTAGTGTTTTTGGAACACTTTTTCTGCCTCACATTTACCACAATTCTGCACCTGACATGTGGTAACCATTCCCCTTGCCACATGGTAGAACAATGCCAATGACCAAGCTGACTATCATTAGATGACAGAGCTCATGTTGGGGCAGTCTGGTCATCTGTTGCCACATTCTCAGTGGAAAGAAGAGGGAATGTGTTCCCCTCTCTTTCATTTGGATATCCCTTTTAATATTAAAAAACCAAAACATTTGAATGTGATGAGCTACTTCCCTCACTTAATGCCTAATAAATGTGGCTAATATAATTTTATGGGCACATTTCGGCGGATGTGCATTCTTTGAAGGGAGCAGCTTCTTTCCATGGGGCTGTTTACCTCACAGGGAGAGCCTTGGGTTGGAAGTTGCAAAATTTGCTTTGGCCTGACTAAGACATTATTTTATGGTGCAATCTTATATATATTTAGACAGCAAAGAAGTCCTACAAGTTCCAGCAAGCTGGTGTGGAATGCTGGAAGTTGTAAGACTTTTTCTTCTTCTTTCTAAGCACGCATAAGTTTGTGCCCTTAGTGTAGTAAGCCAGGATATCTGGATGGCCACAAGTTGCTCATGCCTGGTTTTAAGGAAAGCCAGTGCAGGTGCATAGAAGAAAACTTTCCCCGAAAGACAGTGTGTCCATCAATAGTGATCTTTCCTTGTAATGTGTTGCTGATGCAGATATGCAGGGTGATCATGAAGCTCAACAGGCTGCCCTGTGCCCCACATATACCTTGTGGTTTAGAACATGCCTCACAACCCTCTGCAACATGCTGCATTCCTGTGGTGGCAGATGTACTGGGCAGAAGATAGACCACTATTCATCAGTGGACCACTGGCCAATATCCAGTAGACCACGTGCTGGTTGATAGGACTCCAGCCAAAAATCCTGAGATATCGGGTCTTAGTCTGATCCAGCAAGGCTCTTTCTATGGTCTTACATGAGAGTATAGACTCAGAATCTCTTAAGAGTTGTAATATAATTAATCGTGCTTTGTGAACTTAAAACACATCAGGGAATCACAGGGCTCCGAGCAAAAGGGAAAAAAAAGATTATACAAGACTGCTTTAACTCATAGGCAATAATTGCCACGTATATTTCTGGATGGGTGGGTATGTTTTTTTGAAGTGCTAGTGGGCATCCTGTTACCAGGTTTTGTGGTTTTGGGGCACCACTACAAAAGGAGCAGAGAGACAAGATCACTTCATTGCTGAAGTCAAGTGCCTTTCTACTTCTAATCATATTGGCGTCATCTAGAATAGATACATTGACTTTAGTGGGATTATGAATGAGTAAGTATTCATAGCATATAATTTCAGGATTTGGGTGAGTCATGGAGCTGAGTCGCAAAATACACAAAAGGGGAGTTTAGGAGAAATGCTACAGTAGTTTAGTTACAGAGAATATCTCAGCTCAACATCCTAATCTAAAGCAAAATAGCAGTTACCCTTGAAGGACAATAGCAACCTTGCAGAATGTGACCTGGGTCTGTATTCTATAATGCAACATAAATACCAATCAGTAGGATCATGGCGTTTTGCAAAAGGGAGAGAGGAAAGGAAGAGGGATCATTCGCTTATGATGTTGGAAGCTGTAGCTCTTGGATATTACAGACATAAGCCAAATAAGATGGTTGCTTAACAAAGAAAACCAGTCTCTAACTTGCCACAGCATTTTTTTTTAATCTTTGGTCTTGATCCTATAATTCCTGAAACAATTAATTCCTGGCAGCCTTTGTGGACTCAGAACGCATTTGAATGATTGCAAAACTATTTCCAATTATAAGGCAACATTGAGTCAGTGGTGGTTTGGAAAGGATTAAAACAGTCTGGCCTTGAGGGGATGAGGGGAAGCATGAGAGAAAATTTCATGTCGAAGATTCTTCAGACATTTAAGAAAAATAATATAACATTTCAGAAAGTGCTATACATAGTAGGCATTTGCCTTTGTGCCATTGTTTGAAAATCCAAAATAAGTAACTATGGAAGTACTTCTTTTGGTCCTGCTTTGTATGAAATCTTAACAAATGTGTAGCACATTTTAATTATTGATTGTTTGATTATACATTGCTTATGCTAATTTACCCACAGAGGTGTTGAACTGGATGGGAAGGAAGTAGATGATCTCTGGTAGTGGTAGCCAGCTCCATCCAAACAGAAAGTCTGCTCTGATTGTTTTAATCCTGAATCTTCTCAATTGGGAGACAGGAAAGATTCTGCAATGCTCTCTCTTCTAGCAAAAGAACATGTGTTAGATGTGGACAGACTACACTGTTTGTCATCTAACAGCCTAATCCTAGGCAGACCTAAGTTCCTTTATTTTAATGCTTAGGGATATGTAATTATGTATTCGATCAAGTTAGTACATCTAGGTTTGCCTCCAAGCAGACATGCTTTGATATTTTTTAGTTCCCCCACCTGTAAAATAGGAAATTACAGTGGTGCATCTTGTGTGGTTGTTGTGAGGGAGAATGAGAGGACAAAATATAATCTACCTTAAGCCTTGGAGGTCAGGTGGGATACGGAATCTAAATAATGGATATTCTCTTTTGACAGCTTTTGTTCCTTTGATGTATTTCATATTTCACTCAGATTCTTATTTATTTATTTGTTTATTTTATTTATTACATTTTTATACTGCCCAATAGCCAAAGCCCTCTGGGTGGTTCACAAAAATTAAAACCATAAAGAGAGTAAAAACAACCAACAATCTAAAAACACAATCTCTGTTTTCAAAATCTTGTTTAATTTTTCCCCCAGTTGTTACATTTCTGGATGGGGAGAAGAGCCAATAGTTAATTTACTTGTGCCCATTTATTTACATATATGCAATTATGAGTCCTAGCCACTGAACCCCCTCTCCCAAAAGACAACCAGGCCAGAAGGCTGTTGTGAACCATGTTAGAGTTACCTTTACATAGCTAAATCTGACAGGGGGCTGGGTCAGTTCTTGCCAGCAGCTGAATTTGTCTTGTATATTCTCTTAGGAATAAGAGGATAACTCACTTGTGGCAGTGAAGTTCACACTGGTTGTCTGGCATTGAAGATTACATTCACCTCCACCACTGTCATCCTACCAGTCAATCCCCTCCTCAAAAAGATGACCTGTTACTTGAAACTCTCCAAAGTATATATTTGAGGTGATATTCAAGGATTTATGGATCCCACAGTAAAATGAGTGCCCTCACCTCAGATGTTGAAGCATAATATTGTCCACTGTGCATAGCTTGGCTTTGCCCTGGTCCATGCAGCTTGGGTATTCCTCCCACCTTCCTTGGTTCAGTGCTCCCTGTTTTGGCCACACTTGTGACCTGTGGCATTTCTCAGAATTTCTGGCTTTTCTGCTTAACTTAAAGTTTCCCTGATGATTGGGCTGGCAGCTGTTTTTATCCTCCACACTTCAATGGATGTGACCTTAACAAGCCAGTCCTCTGCTGAAAACAACCTTCTGTGGTCATCCAATCCATAGGTTTCAGTTTGGTAGCAAGTCTTGCAGCATAGCCAGCTGTTCCGGTGTATTGGTTAAACTGTACAATTGGCCAAATGACAGACCTTCAAACTACCTCTCCACTCAGCTCCCCACCACACACACGAACTATCAAGACTTTATTAAGAAGCCTCTCGATAATTTCCTTCTCAGCACTCAACAATGCAAGACCAAAACAGCTGAAATGCCCCCAACATCTCCTAAATTCCATCATAAAACTCAAATAATCTTAGAGTTTCTTGGCTATCCCACGGATTTGTTGTACGTTGAGCTCATATTGCAATGGATATAAAAGGGTGTTTGGTCTAGTTCTACCCACTCTTCTCTAAAACATTTGGGAGGTTATTTTAATTCTGGACATTTCTGACAGCAATATTACCCTGTTATGGCTAACAGTTGCTTTATTACCTTCCGGATTTATCCATTATGAAAAAATCCAGTGGATGAGGAATTGCTGAGTGTTATTAGTCAGACTTCCACATTCTGGGATGGCTGATGTAAGCAAGAACAAGCTAAGAATAGTCCCTATCAGGCTATGATATGTTACCAGACGGTCTACTCAATTCATAAACCCATTCATTATCCCTTCTCATAGATCGCTGTCGTATTTCATTCAAGGCACTAATCTGTAATTATTCTTTCATGCTTCCAAAGTGACTCTGAAATGTTCCTGCAGTAGATCCCCCAAACTCAGCTTGTTCTGTAATTCTAATTTAGGTACACATTTTTAGAAGCATTTGATTCAGTCTGATGACCCTTTATTGTCGGTTAACATAGGTGCCCAAAATCAGTGATCAAAACGATGGACCCATCCTTAGTGGGTCAAATGAAATGTTGTCCACCAGTGTACCCATTCATGGCATTCAGTAAACATGAAGGATCAAATGACAGCATTTTGAGAGAGAGAGAAGGCCTAAGCCTCCTTCATATAGATGGTTTTAATGCCCTATAAAACTATTATTTTTGCAAATACTCATAATTCTGCTAACTAGAACTCTTAAACAGTCAAGAATATGACCTTTTATCTACGAAATACTCAGGAAATTATGGCCCCAACTATATATGAAATATGAAACATAGGCGCCCTCTAGTGACACATGTTCTCCCTCTTCATGCTGTGTGTTTGCCAGAGCTTCACAGGGCTGAACAAAAATGGTCTTCTAAAATTCTCCATCCTATTCGCAGTAAGTCAAATGCTTGAAGTGCTTATGAAAACTGCAAACGGCAAGCACCATCTTAAAAGAGGTAAACCTTCTTTTCATGGAGGACAAGGCCATCAATGACTACTAGTTATGATAGCTGTGTATTACCTCCAGTATCAGACACAGTATGCCTCTCAGTGCTAGTTGCTGGGGAACATGGTGCAATTACTCATGTCCTTCTTGTGACCTTTCCATAAGCATCTATTTGGCCATTATGGGAAAAGAATGGTAGACTTGATAGTCTTTTGACCTGTTCCAGCATGGCTCTTTGATGTTCTTTTAATTTCTCACATAGGAGGAAATGCCTTCTGTCCAGTCAGTACCTAAAAACATAGGAAGTATGCTCCTTCTGAAATTTTGTTTCTTTAGACATATGCAAATTGAATAATTGAGTAACTAAAACTCTTATATTTGATTAACATTTCTTTAATTGAGTTGCAGCTCTAATTTTAAGCTCTTTGGCAGAGGACGTCTGCTTTGTGAACTGCCCAGAGAGCTTCGGCTATTGGGCGGTATAGAAATGTAATAAATAAATAATTTGAACAGTACCCAGCACACTGTTGTTCCACTCATCTATATAGAAAGATAATTCCTGAGTTCAGTTTCTTTGAAACCCTTAAGCAGGATCAACAAATGGAATTCAAATCATGGCTATGAGGCTAGAGGCAGGCAGACTCTTCCCCAGACTGTGCCAGGGTCCCTATAATATGCAAATCCTTATTCTGTCCCCACTCTGTGCACTCCCAATAATGTAACTGTGAAATTTACAAGGCTGCTTCTCTATATCAAAAAAAGAAAAGAAAAAAGAAATCTCTGGAAAAGGCAATGTGGTGATGACACCACAAAAATAATTGTATGGAATAGCTGATTTGTTATTTGTACAGACAATAAGTCACCAGCATTGTCTAAAAATGCTGCCATCCCACTTTAAAAGTGATTAATAAGACATACAAGGATTGGAGCCTTAGCTTTTCCCAGCACAGTTCAGGCTTCCTGATTTTCCTAAACAAGTAACAGATGATCCTGGATGTCCTAAGAAATAAATG
Source organism: Elgaria multicarinata webbii (assembly GCF_023053635.1). Classification (NCBI taxonomy): domain Eukaryota; kingdom Metazoa; phylum Chordata; class Lepidosauria; order Squamata; family Anguidae; genus Elgaria; species Elgaria multicarinata. The sequence goes on from NC_086182.1 coordinate 32,266,021, forward strand.
TTGATGAGAAATGCTTAAAACGTTTTAAATAAACAACCAAAAAGCAAATGCTTTTAACAGCTTCATAAAATGTACAATTAGTATAGTAAAGACTGGGAAGGCAGCCATGGGCTTTCACTCAACCAGCTTTCATTTCTTTAGTGCCACTTGGCAGCCGGTGCTTAACTTGGTTAAAACTTCTTGTAGCGATTCCTCTGGCTCCCAAGGCCGCCCTCCCCCCCGGTGCATATGGTCATGGTTTTCTAGAGAATTTTGTGCCTTGGAAGATCTAGCCGGCAACAGGCATTACTCAAGACAGCTAACTAGGAAAGACAGAGTCACAGACTGATGCTGACCACCAGACAATGGCAATGGAAAAAATTGCAATGACTGCAGAGCGATAGGACTTGGGTCCAGAGAACGGGTTGCCTTAAGTGTTTATACTGGCGAAGCGAGATCATCAATGTACCGCATTCACTTTTATGGCTGTTTCACTCCCATACAACACACATTTTTCCAAAGACAACGCCATATCTCGGCTCCCTGGTGGCTTCTGGGTAATGGCTTTAATTCAGCCTTGTGGTTTAGCTCTCTCTGATGCAAAAGGAAATAAAATGCCAATCAAATTAACGAGGTCAGTATCGAATGAGATTTCAGGCACTTGGTAAGTATTACTTGGTTGCTGATTGCATGCAAGGGAGTAAGATGAGAGGAGGTGGGCAACTGTTTATCAATGGGCAGAAACAAACGGGGCACTAAAGTACCTTATTTGTATTCCTGTTTTATGGAGAATAGCTCATTGCACATGTGGACAAACATGAGAAACAGCTACAGGGAACATGGGAAATGCACAATGCACATTTGTGGGACTATAACAGACCTAAGATCACATGCTGCTTGTTAGTTTGGGGAGTTTCCCCCCTGATTTTCTGAAAATACTAGACAAAATCTAACTGGGTGCTTACATCCCTGCTGATTCTCTTGTGCCCTGCTGATTCTGTTGCGCAAGCAGTGCGTCCCACCAATTGCGTTGCACATGCAGGATTTAGCTCTTTCCAGAGGAAGCCCTGAAATAAGCAGAAATGATTGTTTCCCGATTGGGATAGGTCTCTTATGTGAGCTCCGCTGATCTGCCTTGCTCCTTAAACAAGTATTTTCACTCATTTTCCCCAGAAGCACTAAATCTTCATTCTGCAAGCGGTGGGCACTACTTGCAGATAGGAATTGGCAGAATGCAAGAGACTCAATGGGGTGTAAGCACCCTGTTAGATTTTGTCTCGTATCTTCAGAAAATCAGCCCCCCCAAAAAACTCCCCAAACTAAAAAGCAGCATGTGATACTGTTAGAATCCCACAAATGTGCATTGTGCATTTACCACATTCCCTGTAGCTGTTTCTCATGTTTGTCCACATTGTGCAATGAGCAATTCCCCATAATATCAGAATATAAATAAGGTACTTTAGAGTGCAATCCTATGCATGTTTAGTTGGGGAATGCTGGGAGTTGTAGGACATTTTCCTGTCTAAACAAACATGGGATTGCACCCTTATGAATGCTTCCAGATGAGGCTTTTATTGTGCAACTGCCTTGCCCCAGTCACGGAAGTTAACAGGAAGTCCAAACGTCATTGTTTTCCATCTGTAATCCTCTCATGTTTTCCCCTTGCTTTTTCCACCCCCTTTGCTTTTAAGTAACACAGGGCTGATTCCTACATGCATATTTATTCCTTGCTCAATGTAGCGCCATGGGCTGATCTGCATGTTGGAACTGAGCCATCACAGATCAGACTCAATGCACTTTAATGTAGGTTGTTCACACATTCTGCAGTAAGTGTGAACTATAATTAAGGGGTGGCCAGGACTCAGCCCACTGAAGCAGATATAGCCCAAACGTAACGAATCCTTGTTGTGAAATTCCAGCAATCTGTTCTCCTGTAAAACAAGTTTATTTTCTGATAAATGACACATAAGATTGCATTCAGACGTGCAAAAGGGAAACATGACAACAGCGCAATCTATGTCCAGGATAACATGGGATATAACTGAAACCACAGTGAATGCTTGTGGCTGTTCCAAGACATTACACTAGTAGGTAACATTGTTTTGTCAGTCATGAAATTGGAATGTGCCTAAAGGCTATCTAGACCAACCCCAAACCCCCACAAACATTAATCATCCTACAACCTAACCCCTATAATCTGGACAAGGAATTTCCCTTGCAGGTGATTGTCATAACTGATAATATGTGAATGGATTGTGCATGTCTGACTGCTCCCAGATCTACCCATTAAGATTTAGTTAGCAATCCTATATCAGAAATAAGTTCCATTGAGTTCAATGGGGCTTACTCCCAGGTAAGTGGGTACAGGATTGCAGCATTAATGATTAAGTGCAGGAAGCAAATGCTGTATTTGAGCCATTCACACAACGTATCTACCAGTTGTCATATTTCTAGAAACCATGCAGTGCAAATCAGTCTTTAAAGCAAAGGGCAAATTCCTTGACAGCAATTGTGTCCTCTGAGCATCCTGCTCATAGGACACAAAATGATACAATCTGGGAAGGATTGCATAACTCCCTTTCTTCTATGCCTGGACCCACAAATTACAAGCCTCCTAAGCATGCAGGCAGCCCCATCTGTCTTCTTGGCTAATCTTTTCCTCAGCTCCCTGCCTTTACCACCCTGGTTCTCATGACAAGAGAGTCCACTGTGGCTTAATTTACCCATGGGGGTTGATGCATCGTGCTGGGCACCCATGGGCACCCAGCTTGCCATGTAGTGTGAACCCAGGTGGCAGGAGTTGTTTGAAGGTTAGACAACCCTCAAATAACCCATGGCTTGTTTCACTTGGTCTCTCCTTTTTGGTTCACAGCCTGCTGTATCCCAATTACTTTAGCTACTCTGATTCTCAGTGACCCTCTCCACCTCACCCCATTCCCTATCAAGATAATAAATGTGTTTTCTGCCTTTCATCTTTCACATGTCAAATAACAAAGCAAGACAAACAAAAATATTTGTCTCTGACCCACATCTTCTTCCTTGGAGCAGCAGAATGGGGAACTGTGGCACTCAGGTTAAAAAAGAAAACCTGAACATGGCAACAAATAATGTATTGGTTGTTTGGTTTTGTTCGTTTCCAGGAATAACAGCATGGAATTCAATAAGAAAACGTTCAACATCATTGTGCAAGCAAGAGATACGTGTTGCTTATAGCCATGGTCACCATGTTCCTTTTCCCATGTGGATTTCCCAATATCATTCACTGAAATGTGACGGAAAAGAACTCTGTGAATGTTATTACATTTTCCAAAACCTGCATCTGTTTTCCTCCATCTTGTATTGTGATTCCAAGAAACAGAAATCAAACCTGTTCTTGGCTCTGGATGTGGTCTTGTCAGTCTTGGACCATTTCCAGATCAAATGTAAATCTCCCACAAGAATCAATGGTTAAAAAAAACACTAAATTAAAAGGATAAGGTATTTAATGTTTGATGACAAAGGAGAATCATTTCCCAATGACTGCCAGTTCATTCCTCTCAGATACATTGCTGTCTGGCTTTGGATGCTAATCTCAGAAGAATGTAGTTCATGAAGATTTTGGGCACCTTTGCTTTTAGCCACCTCCATCACTTGTATATGTGCTGTTGCTAGGCTCCTCGTGGTTTCTTTAAACTCTTTTTAAAACGGCACTGTAAAACACCGAAGGAACAAGAAATACAAATAAGAAAAGAGGCTAAATGCACCGAAATTCCTACTTCCCATCCATCCTATTCAGGAATCCACCAACATCCCAATAAATAGCTTTGGAAGTGTTGTAACAACTATGTAACTATGTAAGTGTTGTAACAACTAAGTGTTGTTACAACTATGTTGTAAATGAGAACTGAATTCAATATAAAGGCACAAACCTATAACAAATGGAAACTAGGCCTGTAACTAGGGACATGCCTTGTTGCCACTGGCCAGTGAGGATGTCCTTGAAGCAAGCAGTCCAAGAAACTTTAGGGAAATCATGGTTTTTAAAGGCCATATACATGTATGATCATGTACTTTCCTCTGGGGGTGTATCCACACTTCCAGGAGCAGAGATTTCCTTTCCCCCCTGCTCTTCTTTTGCCTCTACCCATGGTTATTATTTTCCTTGGGCTAGTCAGCATCCTTGGAGATCCTGACTAGCCTAGGTTCCTAATTCAGGCAAGGGCCCCATTTCTCTTCCTCTTGATATCATTCTGGATCTAGCCTTCTCATTTCTCTGGAGCCCTCCCTGCACCTTATTTGGCAAATTGTAACCACCACCACTCCGCCCATCTTCTCTTGCTCTATCATGGTCATTAGGAATAGTCTGCCAGTCCAGTGCTGGTCTGGGGTGAGATATACTAACCAACACAACCTTTCTGTAAAGATTTGTGGTGAAATAAAAACAACAACAATCCTCTGATGCATATTAAAGCTTTTGTCAGTGTTCTTGAGTTACTGTCACCATTTTAGTCTAATTCAACACATAATCCGTCATGTGCACAACACATCCCTGGTACAAGATCCTGGTATTTCTCTGTCCGTCAAGTACACATGTACAAATGTGAGTAACCTCAAATATCAGCAAATTTGAGGGACCCCCAAGATTTACAGAAGTTTGAAAAAGTTCATGAAAAAAAACCCTGTAAGGGCAGGAGAAGAATCTCTAAAACAGCTCAATACATCCTTGTTGGGCATGGAATACTGACTGATTTTTTGGGTGGCGGTGGAAACGCAATTCCAAGTGGAAGGGGGAGTGGAGTGGCCAGATATTTTGAACAAGAGCAATCCGCACTGCAACCTTTGTTGAGTTCCAGCTGCTAGAGGAAAACAACAGGGTAGAGTTTTTATTTTTAGTTATGTTATTATTTATATCCCACTTTTTTTCCTCTAGCAAGGAAGCCAAGGTGGCTTACATAGTTGTCGTCATCATCTTCCTCCTCCTCCTCTCCATTTGATCTTCACAATAACCCTGTGAAGTAGGTTAGTGTCAGTGACTGGCCCATAGTTACTCTGTGAACTTCATAGCTGAATGGGGACTAGAACCCAGCTCTCCTGAGTCTCAGGCTAACACTCTCACCACTACACCACACTGCCTCTATTTCCTTCATGTCCTGCTTGTAAGCTTCCCAGAGGCATCTATATGGCCACTGTAGGAAGCTGGATGCTGAACTAGATGGATTCTTACTCTGGCATAGCAGCGCTCATCTTACATTCTTGGGTTTTTTCCTCTGTCTTTTCATAAAGCAGCAACCTATGCTGTAATCTGCAATAGGAGGAGGCATATTAATACTTGCCTTTTTGTTCATTTTCCACTTCCAAATTGCACTACATCCCCTGCCCTCCAGGCTGCTTTTAGCCCTGGGGCAGGAAGGGAACAGCTGCCCATATCTTTTGCTCCATGGGGCCAAAAGCAGTGGTTGGAGCAATTTGGAGGTAGAAAACCAGCAGAAAGGAAAATTTGTAAAGTCCCACTTCCTTCCCAGGTTCTGGCATCCAAATGAAGCTGCAGCCTGGGCGGCTGCTTTACATTTTAAGAAGTGTGCGTGTGAGTCCATGTGATTAATACCATGTGTACCTTGAAATAGAAACATGTACATTTTCCCCTGTGGGGCAGATAGCAACTGCAGGGGAAATTCAGATCAGGAAAACTGCATGGCAAAGGCATAAAACCCTCCTTTTAAGTGTCACAACCCTGATCTGAATTCCTCCCCACTCCAGTGGCTGCATTTACAAATAAATAAATAAATAAATAAATAATAATAATACGATATCTGATCATGGAACTTCTGATGTCAGTTCTGGTTTGACCCTAAGGTGACACACTGGTGCATCAACCCTGGTTTCTGCCATAACTGATTATTACAGGTTGTGCCGCTGTGTGCGTCCAATCCACATTATTTATTTATTTATTTATTACATTTCTATACCGCCCAATAGCCGGAGCTCTCGGGGCGGTTCACATTACATTCACTAACCTTTCGTGGTAATCCTACCCACATCAGGACTTGTAGGAATACAGCTGTGCTGGTTTTCCACACGCTTGCTGGCAGCTTGCAGGGCAAAAGAGCCAACAGTATGTCAGGAGGTGGTCACTTGTTTCCTCCAGAATTAAGTGACCGGTGTTCAACCTTTCTGTCAAGGCAGACGAGCAAACCCAACACAGAAGTCTATTGTACAACAGCCTCTAAGGACACTTTAAAAATGCCTTCTTGACAAGGGCTCCCTTCAGATGCAGATGTTTCTGATGTTTTGGGTTTAGCAGTATCTTTCCAAATGACTGGGATAGAGAATGCAGTCATTCCTAGGGTAAAATGCATTGCCTATGCAGACATTGTAAGTTCTTTCATATTTCAGGTCCTTGGAATAAGTGTTTTTGTTTAATGTCCAGCGCCCTGTACAGACTGTTTTATTGGTTTTGATGGAATTTGTTTCCATATCATGCGTCATGAGGGATGGAGAATAAGAAAGTAAACCGGGTGGATAAGAAAAGCAGAAAACGACAGAGGAACAACCCCCTCCTTGCTGGAAAATCGTTGACTCTCAGGCTGATAAAACAGGTAAAGCTGGGAACTGGGCAGCTGGTAAAAGCCAGGTGGTGATGGAGACAGCCTGCTATACCTGTAGTATTTTTAGCTGTGGAGCTGGAAAAAACACCACAAATCCCATCTGGGATTAAGCAATTAAAAACAACAACACAGGAGTTTTAATTTAGGTGCATGTTGTTACGATGCAGAAATACTGTCAAGTTGTAGATTATTAGGAGATGATGTACATCTGACAAGGAATGGAATCGAGATCCCAAAAGGCCATTTCTTCAATTGAATAAAAGCTCTGCATACATATATAAAACATGTTCCCTCGTGTTCCACTTTCAGGAAAAAACACACGTCCTCATAAAACCCTAAGCATTGCCAAATGCAGACCCACATTCCTTTGCATACAAGGGACATGTCTCTGTGTGTCAGAGCTGGTGTGAATGGGATCATTTCCCTTTGCTTCGTATCCCAAGTGTCATCTTTAGTATCCATAGATTTCATTTTCTACCCAGGCTGACTCCTTGCTTCGCCCTACTCTGTCATTGCAGAGTTCATATATATCATTGGTGACAAATCCACTTTCAGTGCTAGCCAATGTCACAAAGCCACTCTCTGAGTTATTGACAGCCATATTATCATAGTCTCCAGAAAGATCATCAGGATTATCTTCTCCATGACGGGCCCGGAAAGAAGAATTCTTCATTTCTGGTCTGGTCCCAGCAAGATCGGCTTCTGATTGTTTTCGAATTACATTGTGTATCTCTAAACTGGGGCTGGTCTGCCTTTTGGGGGACAACCAGGTGTCACGTTCCTTCATGTTCACCTCTGTTTGCTCCCGTCTCCTTGACAGGGAAAGAAATAAAATGTATTAACTTCTGTCCATCTTCCACTGTAGCATGTCATACTTCCTTAGCAAGAAACTAACGTAATGGTGCCATTGCAGAGAAAGCAATAATAATAATAATAATAATAATAATAATAATAATAATAATAATAATAATATACAAGATTGATGACCATGTAAAGGAATGGTCACTTCTGTGTTGGAGCATGATCCAACAATTGGACCTTAAAAGCAGCAAGGAAGGCAAGGCAAGAGATTAACATTCTTTATCCACAAGCAGAATTTGACCATGGGCATGTCTACAACAGCCCTATATCCCGGGATTGTCTTGGGATTGTTCCTGTGCATCCAAATGCCACACAGGGGATATCGGGAGCAGGCAGGGACGATCCTTTCATTTTCCTGGGATAACCCTTAGGTGTAGAAAGGGCCCACGGAATCAGACACAAGCTAGCAACAGGGAGGACACCTAGCATTAATAACAGCAGGAACTTCAGTAGTACAGGAACTGGGTGCTGGCCAAGGTGCTGAATCACATATACCTGTGTGAGAATTTATCCGGTGCTTTGCAGAACAGGATCGGTGCCATGCCAAGGACATCTGAAAGTGATTCCCTGGGCCACCTCACTTGTTTGCCGCAACGAAAACATTTTACCACTTTATGTACATCTGCAGCTCACCATGGGCACAACCACAAAGATGTCTAATGGGCACTAGTAAAACGTTTTGCATAAAGCCTCGCACTTTGACTTGCCTCTTTGCATAAAGCCAAAAGATGAAAATGGCTGTGATGACCAAGAGGAGCAGCAGCACAGGAATGATGGGGACTAAGATGTACTCAAGGCTCCAAACGGATTCTGCGGGAGAAAAAGAAAAAAAAAGTTCTGGCACTTAGGGGGTGAGGGGAATATGTACGGCATTGATTTCCATGAAAGTTGATGAGCTCCAAGTTTTCTAACGGCAGAACTTTGACATTTTTCATTTCAATTTTGGAGAGATGTGTGTGTGTGAGTTGGGGCAGGGGAGAGCTGGCCATCCAACATAAGACATAATGAGCACAACTACCAGTATGCTTTAAAAATCTCTGCTGCGTAACAAAGAAACCCTTCCATTCTTTGGGTAATGGAGAACGGCAATGAAGGAGAGAAATGATGCTGGCTAGTGTTTACCTTTCGCATCTTTGAGGGTTGTATTTATCATATCTTCTTGAGTGGGTTCTTCTGGAGAAGTGAGTGTAGAAGACTCCCTTACAATCTCTAAAAAAGAAATCTGGGTGTTAACAATACAAGCAGTTTTCTTGGACAATGAATCATCTGAGAGGAGGAACCCCTAACATTTATGGGGAGGGCCTATCTGGAAGGCATAGCTTGGCAAGCTATGCCTTTCAGATGTATTGGGTTGCATCTCCTATAATTCCTGGCCACATGGCCAATGGCTGGCTGGGAATTAAGGGAGTTACAGGCCAACACATCTGGAGGGCAACAGGTTGAGGAAATCTGGGTTAGTGGTAGAACCCACATTTCACATTGCATCTCCGGTTAAAGAATGCCCTCTGGTAATACAGCTGGGAAGCGCTCTCTCTCTCTGAGACTCTGGAGAAACTCAACCAGTCTCCATCCTTGACTAGATGGATCAATAGTCTGGTAAGGTGGCCACATATATTCATAAGGATAGATGAGACGAATGTCCTTCCTTTTCTATATGTCTTGGCCCACAGCCATCATTTGGATTGGGTTTAGATTGGAAGAAGAAGAAGAAGAAGAAGAAGAAGAAGAAGAAGAAGAAGAAGAAGAAGAAGAAGATGAAGAAGAAGAAGAAGACAACCCTAAACGTGTCAAGAGAGACAACCCCTGCATGCACTCTTACTGATGTAAAAAGAAATTACCTGGTTGAGAGGTGTTCATTTCAGAGGCAACAGTTGGCTTTTCTGCAAGGAAACAGACGCACACAAATACATCTTTTCTCCTACAGTTGGTTACAATATGAGCTTTTAAAGCTCAGCTAAAATCTTTTCTTTTTTCTAAAGCTTTTAAAACTTGATTTTGTTCTGACTTTTATACTGTTAGTTTTACCCTACCCTGTGCCTGTTTGGTGCATTCTCTTCCCCTTCTTATTGTTTTATTATGATTTTATTAGAATGTAAGCCTATGCGGCAGGGTTTTGCTATTTTATTGTTTTACTCTGTACAGTACCATGTACATTGATGGCGCTATATAAATAAATAATAATAAAATAATAATAATAAACATGGAGAAAAACCAATCAGCAATGTTGACAGCAAGAATCGAAAGCTCTGCTTTTCAGAAGCCATTCTAGATTGTGAAGGTGCAGATTCAGCCCAAGATATTTTGCTAACTCAAACATTGCACTGGCAAACTTCATCAGTACCATGTTCCCAGTGCACTGGTGTGGGTGGGTGTATGTATGTGTGGGTTGGAGTTTTTCCATGCCCAAGCTCTCTCACTCTTGAAAGGAAAACTGCTTCTGAAAAATGACTCCCTTTGGGTAACTGCCAAAAGTAGAGCTGGCAAGGGGAAAGCTATGTTTGGGGGACCTTTCAGTAGGGACCCGAAACCCAGAATACTTGCCCGTATCCTTAAAATGGGCAACTGAAAGGTGGAAGAATTTATATAAGTTGTCTCGTCAGACTTTCTGTCTGAGCTGCAAGGTAAAGACTTTAGACAGAGAGCAGTTAGGGAATTGGTCTAGCTCTTACTCAAGGCAAACTGTCACCCCTCTGCCCAGGTCTCTCTGGATCCTGCTATTAGCCGGAGGCAGCCTGCTTTATTGGTTTTGGCGATATTAGGCCCAGCTCTAAGAGCTTTGGTAGGGCAGCAGATGGCTCACAGAACATGTCTTTGAGGGGTGGGGTATTTTGTGGGGGCCTCTGGAAACTATATCTATTAAGCTTCCCATAAAGCATTGGGCACAACCCCCTGGTAAAATTCAGTTATATGTTTTTATGTTGCGTAAAATATAGTTACATGATTTTGTTGCATTAGTGTAAACTGCTTAGAGATTTTATTATATTAAGCGGTATATAAGTAAAGGGCCCATTCAGAAGACACCTTAAACCATGGCTTTAACTATGGTGGTTAAGCCAGAAAGCCAGGCTGTGTTCAGAAGACACCTTAAATGACTGCTTTAACCACTGTGAATAAGGCTTTTTGCTTTATTCAACGTAGTTAAAGCTGTGGTTTAAGGTGTCTTGTGAACACAGCCTGGCTTTCTGGCTTAACCGCTGTGGTTAAAACCATGGTTTAAGGTGTCTTCTGAACAGGGCCATAATGAATAAGAACGAATGAATGAAGTCTCCATGCCCTACTGTAACTAATAACCACAATAATTCTTCCCTGTTGAGCCCAACTTCCTTTCCCTTCCTTTGCTGTCTCCCTTGCGTCGATTTCTCGATTGCAAGGCCCTCAGGGCAGAGACCTGCCCACTCATGCTTCATAAAGTGGCATATACCTGAGTGGTGATATGTACATAAATAACTAAGTGAAGAAAAATGAGAAGGCTGTGGTTTAGAAACAACAATAGTATAATAAGAGTGATAACACTCAAACCACAAAAACATCAAAACAACTTTCATAGATGAATAATTCAAAAACTTTACAAATGTACAAAGAACAGGCACATCAACAATATTTCTAGGATGTTCACATCAACATTCACAACAAAGCCTGCAATATAAACTCCTAATATACGTATAATGAATTATTCACAAATAGCGTCTATATATATATATATATATATATATATATATATATATATACACACATACACAGTAGTCCGGTACAAATAGCTGTTTCGAAGACTCTTCCTCAGTATGATGCAACTGGTTTACAAAAGGAGCCACGGCTACACAATTAGAAAGGAACCCACCAGGGTTTATCACCATATCATTACGTCCTCAAAGCCGACAGTAATGCTCTCAGAGTAATAGTGTAGCCGTGGCTCCTTTTGTAAACCAGTTGTGTCATACTGAGGAAGAGTCTTCGAAACAGCTATTTGTACCTACTGTATATATATATAGTATATATATGGACTACTGTATATATATATATATAGAGAGAGAGAGAGACGCTATATGTGAATAGTTCATTATATGTATAATATTAGGAGTTTATATTGCAGGCTTTGTTGTGAATGTTGATGTGAACATCCTAGAAATATTGTTGATGTGCCTGTTCTTTGTACATTTGTAAAGTTTTTGAATTATTCATCTATGAAAGTTGTTTTGATGTTTTTGTGGTTTGAGTGTTATTACTCTTATTATACTATTATTAACATAAATAACTAAGCAGCAGCTTATTAATTATTACAATTATTATATTTGGTTTCGATGGGTCTATGCTCTTGGGCGGCAGGGAAGTAGTAGTTTAAAGTTGAGTGTGTTGGTCTGTTTAATCCCCTCAAGAAAGCCACTTACATCTCCTTGTGTGGCCTTTGTTTTTGGTTGAGAAGGAGGCTTCACAGCCTTTTCTCCCTGTGTGGTTGTTTTGTCTCTGGGCATCTGGCCAGAAAACAATTATTTGGAGAATAGGCAGGAGGCTGTATCTAACATAGCGAGGGGAATGCTTTCTTCTCTTTTGCCCTTGCCTTTATGTATGGGGTGATGTTATGCTTGATTTTAATATACTTAGGGTGACCATATGAAAAAGAGGTCAGGGCTCCTGTATCTTTAACAGTTGCATATAAAAGGGAATATCAGCAGGTGTCATTTGTATATATGGAGAACATGGGGAAATTCTCTCTTCATCACAGCAGTTAAAGTGCCAGAGCTATACTAGAGTGACCAGATTTAAGAGAGGTCAGGGCACCTGCAGCTTTAACTGTTGTGATGAAGAGGAAATTTCACCAGGTTCTCCATATATACAAATGACACCTGCTGAATTTCCCTTTTCAATACAACTGTTAAAGATACAGGAGCCCTGTCCTTCTTTTCATATGGTCACCCTAATATACAGTCAATTTCAAAATGCCCTATACTTGGTCATGATTTGGAGTAAGTGTCAAACTCCAAATATTTGGACACAAAATTTAACATCTTTTGAAAATTGCAGCTGATAAAGTGTTGCTTTTCACTATATTTCAAATTATGGTCAGACGTGCAAACAAAAGCTATAAACATGCATAGGGTTGTGCCCTTAATGTAGGGTGACCCTATGAAAAGGAGGACAGGGCTCCTGTCTCTTTAACAGTTGCAAAGAAAAGGGAATTTCAGCAGGTTCCCCATATATACAAATGACACCTGCTGAATTTCCCTTTTCAATACAACTGTTAAAGATACAGGAGCCCTGTCCTCCTTTTCATATGGTCACCCTACTTAATGAGAACAATTTTGTTCTTGGGGGAACTCAAGGGATAGAATATACTGCACTCTTTATAGGGAGGCCAGAAAGAGGATGATTCTTCCTTCATTAAGAACTGTAATTGGAAGATCCATAGAAACTTTATATCATTTAGTTTAATTCAGGACTTCAACTACGTTACTGATAAAGTAACTAAACTCCTTCTATCTTCCATACAAATTAGGAATAGATGGTAAAATAAGAACTTTTTTTGAGTACTTAATTTTGGTAAAAATTATCTGTATTCTTTTCAAAGTATTTTTTTCTGTTTGTTTAAAATTTTTATTGTTTGAGAGCATAATATATCTGGGAGTCTGGTTTAATGAATTCTCTTCATGGGACAGTCACTGAATGGCTCTCAAGAGTCCTGACTTTTAATCTGTTCAGGACATTAAGAGTGCCATCCCATGTGTATCTACTCAGAAATAAGTCCCACTGAGTTCAATGGGACATGGTCCCAGGTAATTGTGCAGATGTTTGAAGTCAATTTCCCCCCTCTAGGAAGGGCTGGACATTTGGTGACTATTAAAACCTTTCTGGGATAAGTACTTGCCACAATATTATATGGGGTTGGTTAGGTGTTTGGTCTGACCAGCGTGGCTCTTCTTATGATCTTATTATCCCTTGGATACAAGAAATATCCCAAACCACAAATGATCGAGCACTGCACCAAATTGCACCACATTTACCCTGGGAGTATTTGCAGATGAAATTGTTCCTCATGTTGCACCTGTCGTCGTTCCACTGAAACATGTAAGGGCCCCCATCGCCGTCGGGTGCAGAGGGCTGGTGATACATCACAACACAGATTTCACCTCCACAGGAGGGCTCATCTGCATACCAGTTACTGGGGAAACAAAGGAGACGATCCGGTGAATTGTTTTCCCCTGCAGGATCAAATTCCTCCCCGTTAAGGACGTATCTCAGAGCAGAGAAATGTAAAATGAAGCAAATCCATTTGCAGGAACTTTTTTTTGCTTGGTACCTGCTCCACTTATTTATGTCAGTCTTCCCCAACTGGGGTTCTTCAGGTATGTGGGACTACAACTCCCATCACTCAGGCCAGTATGGCCAATGTCCTGCTAGCTGGAGATGTGCCAGGTTGGGGAAGCCTTGTTTATGTGTATGAAAGAGAGTGGTGGGGGTGGCCAGGAGCTGTCAAAGCTAGCAGCAGGAAGCCACACACCTGGGCACGGCTACCCTGTAGGGCTACAGGTTGAAGCATCTCCCTAGGCAGGAAAAGGTTCCCAAGAACTGGAGCAGCTCCTCCCATTCAGGCTATTGGCTGTCCTCAACAGGAAGGCCTATAAAAGTTTCCTGTTCAGGCTGGAGATTAGCTAGGTCAAGGCTGGGGAACATGTGGCTTTCCTGGTGTTGATGGCCTGGATCTCCCATCAGACCTAGCCAGTATAGCCAATGGGGAGGGATGAGGATGAAGATTTACTACATTTCTATTCCACCCATTAGTGAAAGCATTCTAGGCGGTTTACAAAAGATTCGAAACTTAAAAATACAATATAAAACATAATATAAAAACTATTTACATAAAAAGCCCCATTTATAAAACAATCAATACTAACAATTTCCAGGATCAGTAAAAGCCCTATCAGATGCTGTCAATTGCCTGGGAGTAGAGGAAAGTCTTAATCTGGCACTGAAAGGATGACAACGTTGGTGGCCGGTGGATCTCATTGGGGAGAGTGTTCCATCATGGAAGTTGCAGTCCAAAAACATCTGGAGTGCTACATGTTTCTCATCCCTGGCCTAGGCAATAGAGCTCTTTTCTGGCTTAGCCTTGAGAACAGAAGTCTAAGGGGAGATAGGATAGCACTTTCCAAGTACCTAGACTCTAGGGTTTTCACACAGAAGAGATTGCAACCTGTTCTCTAGCATCCAAGCCTGTGGGGGGGGGCACAATATAACAGGCTTAAGTTATGGGAGGGCAGAGTTCAGGTGAACATCAGGAAAAGAATTCCTAATGTGAGAGCTGTCAGACAATGGAACCAACAGCCCGGGGAAGTGGTTGAGTTCTTCTGTGCTGGAGGTCTTCAGGCACAGACTGAACAGCCATCTGTCAAGGATGCTTGAAACTAGTTCCCTGCATTGAGCAGGGAGTTTGACTCAATGGCTTATATGGCCCCTTCCAACTCTATGATTCTACAAAGTAATTTGCCTCTGTACCTCCTGAGGTCCAGGGAGCAGAGCTCCCCCACCCAATTGGGTCATCACATCACATCAGTCCATTGGTTTCTGTTCACCACTCTGCTGCTAAGATCATCTTCTTGGCTTGCCGTTCTGACCATGTTACTCCACTTCTGAAATCTCTTCATTGGCTTCCAATTCACTTCAGAATCCAATATAAACTTCTCCTGTTGACCTACAAAGCTTTTCACTGTCTAGCTCCTTCCTATCTTTCCTCTCTCATCTCACACTATTGCCCGGCTCGTGCTCTTCGCTCCTCTGATGCCATGTCTCTCACCTGCCCAAGGGTCTCCACTTCCCTTGCTCGGCTTCGTCCTTTCTCTTCGGCTGCCCCTTACGCCTGGAACGCTCTTCCAGAACATTTGAGAACTACAAGCTCAACCGCAGCTTTTAAAGCTCAGCTGAAAACTTTTCTTTTTCCTAAAGCTTTTAAAACTTGAATTGTTCTGACTTTTATACTGCCTGTTTGGTGCATTCTCTTCCCCTCCTTATTGCTTTATTATGATTTTATTAGAATGTAAGCCTATGCGGCAGGGTCCTGCTATTTATTGTTTTACTCTGTACAGCACCATGTACATTAATGGTGCTATATAAATAAATAAATAATAATAATAATATACCAACTCCATGTTAGGTAGGAGAAAGCAATAACTGAGTCAGGAAGTAAAGGGCCTGACAGGGGCCTGCATTCCCAACATGGCACTGTAGTCCACACTGCGGATGTGGGAGGGCTCTCTGGAAGGACCAATATCTTTCCTACGAGGACATTTCTGTCGGAAACTTGCACAACTCCTGACATCCTTCTAGTCAGCAAGGACAGGCAAGGGAATAGAATAGCCTGAACACCTCCACACAGTATGTGCCAACTGAAGGATCTATCTGCACCCAGAAGGCATGCCTAAACAAAGCAAGCAAGACACAATGGCAAAAGCCCAAAGGCCTTCTCCAGGGAGTTGCATGAAAAAACCAATGCTTCCTCAAAGGATGAAGCTTATTTACAAATGGGAAAGAATCTCTGTTTTCTAATCCCTCACGCTATTACTTGCTAAATTATTGGGAGAAATCTTACTCCCACTTCCTAACCATGGACTTACTGAAATGTGGATGAACTCCCATCAGTCCAGGAGTACAAGCTTGGGCAGTCAGTGCTGTTGCCCAGGTCATCTTCTCTTGTAAGTCCAATCCAGAAATCACCATCAGAGGCTGATAAACTCCCAATAATCTTCTCTATCAGTTTTTGTTCCGAGTGTGATTCAATACTGACTAGGTCTCCTCCGTCTCTTCTGCAGGACTGAAGGGCTTCATTAAAGCCGACCCTGCGCAGGACATTATGAAAGTAAACAAATTTGTAGCATGGTCTCTGGGTTCCTCCCCGGCAGATGACTTGACCTGCACAAAGAGAAACAAACCCATTAACTGAGATTGGGAGGAAAAGATAGTGAACAGTTGTCCCCGGATGAATTGCATGTTGTATGGAATTGGTCTTTCAACACTCAAAAGGAACTAACATTGGTTTGAGTGGCTCCAAAGAGCTCAAATTCTGCATATTGAAAGAGCCTATTATGAGCAAACAAGTGCTATTTGATTATTTAGGCTCATTCAGTCTCGTTCACATTTATGGACATTTCATGGGCTGGCCCTACCATTACGCAGAATGAATCAGTCACCTTAGGCAGCAGATGCTAGGAGATGGCAGCAAGGTGTGTTATAAGAAAGACCTGTGTGACATATGGCTTGCTCTCCATCTCCAGGTGCAGCAGAGGATGCTGTCCCAACATGAGTGTTGAAGACAAATTCATGTGCCAGTTGGGTTGGCTTTTGTATGGGCCAGGGTTGCCGTCTTGTTCTTTGCCTGAGGCAGCAAAATATCTTGGGACAGAGTGAGTTTTGTATGTAGAAGTTTCCAGATTCAAAACCTGGCATCACCAGGTAGAGCTGAAAAGGTACACCTGAATGAAGCACTGGAGAGCTTCTGCTAATCAGGGCCAGATCTACACGTCGTTGCGAAGGCGCTTCCGTGCGCCTTTTTTAAAGACGTACCTAAAAGAAGCGCCTCTTCCTTTACTGTGTGTACTGTGAGCTAGGCAGCGCCGCCCATTCAAAGACGCTGCTCTGGCCACTTTCCCCTCGCGTGTTCTTCCATTCGAATAATCCCCCCTCCCACCCGGAGGCTCTTCTGGCGTGTCCCGGCGGCGGCGGCTCCTCCTGCAAAACACTTCTCTCCCTTTGTGTGTTTGTATTCGCGTTTGCGTGTGCGTGTGTGAGCACACACCGAAGAGAGTCCCGGGGAGATGACACCGCGGGGGAGAGCGAGAGGCAGGAGCTGAACTCGTCCGCCGCGCACACGCAAACGCAAATACAAACACACTGAGGGAGAAAAGTGTTTTGCAGGAGGAGCCGCCGCCAGGACGCGCCAGAAGAGCCGTTGGGTGGGAGGGGGGATTATTCGAATGGAAGAACACGCGAGGGGGAAGCGGCCAGAGCAGCGTCTTTGAATGGGGAAGAGATTCTTCCGCAGGCGGCGCTGCCTAGCTCACAGTACACACAGTAAAGAAAGAGGCGCTTCTTTTAGGTACGTCTTTAAAAAAGGCGCACGGAAACGCCTTCGCAACGACGTGTAGATCTGGCCCAGGACAGACATCGCTGAGCTAGTTCGTCCAATGGTTTGACTCAATATAAGCCTCCTATACCTCAGTATAAGGGACCTCTAAATATATATCATCAGCTAGTCTCCGCCTCATGTATTTCACAATATGCATCTATTTATTTACTTACTATATTTAGTAGACTCCCAACAAATGTCATTCTCTGGCTGACATACATAGGGAAAGTGATGACACATCTGTCGGAGTGGGTCATTTTAATTACATCCCATATGGCCAAGCTTACCCAGTGTTTATTTCTGCTGAGGCAAATGGTTCTGCTCTGGGAAGCCAATCGCAGGATGCGCGTTTAAAGACAAGATGTTTGAAATCTCAGTGGTGCAAATGGGTATTTCTAAACTAGAATTTGAGGGGGGTCTCTGTTCCCCCTCTTCCCCAAAGTATAAAGCTGAACCCGCACGGCACTCCATTCCATCCCAAGGTTCTGAATACAATGCAACACCCTCATCTGATTACTTGGAATTACTTGTGGAAGGCAGACCAGAGAAAATGCTGAGCACAGCAAAAAATAGCCTAGTCACCATCGATAATGTGACACACATGCAGCTTTGATGAAAGATGCTACCGCGGAAGAATCAGAACAGCAGCTGCGAAGAGAGCCACAAAAAGGGACCATTACTTTAATAGAATTGGCATCAACCGAGCCTGCAGAAAAGCCACAGCTAAAGAGTGGGCTGCTTTGGAGCAATTCAACTAATTCCCCCCCCCCCCCCCCCCGCAACAACCTGGCAAATCGTCTGTGTTTTATCAGCGAAATGTGAAGTTATTTTTAGCAGAGGCAAGAATGCAATGCTGGCGATTGCAGACCAGACAGTGCTACAAGTCCAACTGTCCAACCAGTGATCTCACTTTTCCACATATTGGAGAGAAATCCACAAAGCTAAAGATATATTGGGTTGGATCCAGACTTAGTTAAACTTAGACTTCAGTGGGACTTCATTAGTCATGACTACCTTATGTCCCCTTGACTTAAAAGGTTTAGCCTGAGCATGATGGAATCTGGATGCAACCCACCCATTTCCCTGTAAAAATCCAAGCTTCTAACTGGTTCCTCTAGAACAACAATAGGGCAAGTATTTTAGTGCTAGCAGCACAGGTCCAATTCCCTGCTTTGAGTGAATTTGGGGAAGTGGAAGAAAGAAGGAAAGAAAAATCCTGGGCTACCTCATATTTATAAGTAGGAACACCTCCCCCTCTCCTCAAATATTTTTGAAATTTGCCCACTTGCAGAAGTCAACAAATATTGCTTCCTTTTTCATGGGCCACCCCACGGAAGTGTGTGTATGTGTGTGGATCTTCAGCTCAGCTTTATGCCAAAAGCACATTGCTTGTGTTGTTTTCACCATGTTCCAAATGGTAGCAGTTACTGGCTATGTATCTTCTGTTCATGAATGCCAAAAGCAAATGCCTGTAACATTTAAATTAATGGGGCGGGAGAAGAAAAGAAGAAATGATGACTTTTAAAAAGAAAAATGTATTAATCAAATAATTTTAGCTTGCGCTATTGCGTTACTCTGGATTGATTTTTACATTGCCTACATTTCGTTTCCCGATTCTGCAGGCTGCAGGCAGGCTGCAAGAGACACAGGCAGTTTTAGTGGTATGGGAAGGGCAGGCAAATCCACCCAAAGCAGGCAGTTCTGCCTGACGAGTACACAACAACTGGAGAAACTTTGGTAGCCTTTATTTTCAGATGCTTCGCATAGCCAGCGAAGAGAAAGAATTTATTTAAGGAGTCTTAAGAAGGGAAGCAGGAAATAGATGTATATTCTGAGAAGATGCCTAAAATGCTGTTGTGCTAGAATGGTCAGCCCACTGTAGAATATTTCTAGCTGGAATAATTCTGTGTGGAGATATTTCTAGCACTGTAGAGTTACTATCGTTCTCGCTAAAGGCGCGCCATTTCCAGTGGCTGATTTCTGAAAATTCCTGGAACTCTCAAATTTGCAAAGGAAATGAAGGCCTGCATACTGAATCTAGTAGCAGTCCTGAGAGTAGAGGAATAGCGCAGGGATGCAGAAGCTCAGGCTGTGGGGCTCTCAAGATGACCACATTCCTTCCTCTGACCCCACTCTCTTTCCCTCAACCACCAATAATTTGGTGGTTTCCTGGGTTTTGTGAGGTTTTTTTCACCTTCCTAAAAGCTGGCAATGCCTCTCCTGGGTTCACACCACACCACACTCGAGAACTGAGTATGTGTTGAGTGTGTGTTGTCGTTGAACCGTGGATTGTTGTTGAAACACCGATTATCGTGTTGTCTGAACCCTGCTATGAAAAACCATGGTAACCAGAAACAACCCACACTTCACAACCCGTGGGTTGTTTGTGGTTAACAGACCATGGTTTGTTAGCATGGCTAGGTTCAGACTTGATCACCCACATTTCAATGACAACCCATGGTTCAACTCCAACCCACACTCAATCCTTGAGTGTCGGTTATCTTGTTATGTGAACCCAGTCTTGGTTACTGGCAGTATGTGTTTTAAGCACTGGCGGTTTTGCCCCTCCCCCTTTTGCTTTTGGCCCCGCCCATTACTGGAAGGCTGAAAGAAGTCCAACGGCCCTGCTAGAGTGTCTCAGTGGCCCTGGAGAGGCATTCTACGTGCACCTGTGCCAAAGAACATCTTACTAGCACTTTGTGTGCTAAACAGCACTTGATGGAAAGGCCCGTACCTCGGTGGTGAAGCACCTGTTTGGCATGCAGCAGGTGCCCCACTTATTTATTTATTACTGTACTTATTAACACTATTTACACATCACTTCATATTAAGAACATCAGAAGTGCCCTGATGCTGGATCAGGCCAAGGGTCCATGTAGTCCAGCGCTCTGTTCACACAGTGGCCAACCAGCCATCGGCCAGGGATGAACAAGCAGGACACGGTGCAACAGCACCCTCCCGCCCATGTTCCCCAGCAACTGAAATATATGTATCTCCAAGCTGTTCAAACGCCGTCACCTCCAGCTCCAAACGGATTCTCATGCAGACCCTGGAGCTGCAGCATCAGCATCAGCAGGGAGAGCCGACATGGGCCAGGAGGTTGACTCAGTGTAAACAGTTTCCCTGTTCTTTCTTCCAGTGCGGATCCCCAGAATTGAAAACAGGTTCCTGGGCTTGATCTCAGGCTCGCATCAAGCTCCGCCAAGAGTGAAGGTTGCCCACCAAGAGGTCCTGGAGAGTCTTCCCCTCTACGTGCCAAGGACAGCAAAGCCCCTGGCGCCCTGCCCTTCCCCTCCCCTCGGCCCAGGCCCAGCCTGGGGCTGCAACACCCCACCCCACCCCACTTCGCCTTCCCCGAAGCAGCAGCAGCCCGGATTGGCGCCTGGAGGGCATCCCAGTTCCTCGGCTGCGTAAACACCCAGGGCTTCCACTGGGGTTCGGAAGCGCAAGACTTTCTGCAGCAAGCCCCCCCCTCCAGCCCCCCCCCCCGCTCTCTTTCAACCCAGGCGCAACCCCACTTGGCGCATCTGCCTGACCAAGCCCCGCCAGCCACATGGGCCAGGGCGCAAGCCAAGGCTCCCTCCCCACTTTTCTGGAGGCAGCCCCGCGCGCAGCTCGGGCGGCTGAAGGCTCGCGCCTGGCTTCCACCGACTTTGGAATGGAGTGGGGGGGGGGGCGCGTCACCGTGCGTTTCGTCGCCCCCTCCTCGCCGCGCAAGGCCGGTGCCGTGGCCGGCCAGCCCTGGGGCCCACGCCCCGCAGCTCGCTTCGATCAAGGGGACCTTCAGCGAACCCGCCGCGGCAGAGAACACACGCAGGGACCGGGGAGGTGGGGAGGTGGGGGGACGGACGGGGCAGGCGGGCCAACTCCCCTGTGGCAGCACCGTCGATGTGCAGTCATAAAAGTGGCATCGTGGGTGGGGGAGGGGCCTGCCCCCCACTTTGGGCACGGAGGCGGCTCTTCCCGCCCCTCTCCTCCGCCCCCCTTTCTCAGGGCTCCCTGCCCCGGCCCCCCTCCCGCAAGGGACTGGTCCCCACCCCCCTCCCCTCTCGGCTCCCCAGTCCAGAAGGGGCGGCAGCTGCCGAGTGTCCTCCCCACTTCCCGGGGCGCTGCCCCCCCGCCTCTCCGCGCACCCCGATCCCCACCGCGCAAAACGGGACTGGGTGTGGGTGTGGGTGTGTGGGAAAGCCGCCCCGTTCTTCCCGCCCGGGACGCCCCCCTCTCCCGGACGCGCTCGGGACCGGGACGGCTCCGAGGCAAGGCACTCACCGCCGGGCAGCCGCGTCCCCTGCGCGCTCGCCGCTCCGCACACTGTGGCCGCCGCCGCCGCCGCCAGCAGCAGCAGCAGCAGCGCCCGGGCAGCGCGCCCGCCGCCTGCGCCCAGCCGCATGGCCCGCCGGCGGTGCAGCGGCAGCAGGAGCAGCGGCGGGGCGAGAGCAGCGCGCCGAGCTGCAGCCGAGCGTCTGGCACCGGCCGAGGCAGCAGCAGCAGCAGCAGCAGCAGGAGCGGCGGCGGCGGCGGCGGCGACTCCGCCTCCGGGCCCGGGGCCAGGCGCGGGGAGGAGGAGCTCTGGCGGCGCGCCACCCTGCCCCGGGACGGACGCTTCCCAGACGGCTTGCTCCCCGAAGCGGACTTCTCGCATCTGGCCGAGCTGATGGGGAGGACCGAGGCCCCCGGGTTCCCACGTCCGCCCTGGCCCACAGCAGCGGCGGACAGCCAGCCAGCGAGCGCCTTTCTGCAAAGCGCATTGGGCAGCCAGCTCCTCCGGGTCTTTCACGCCGGGGTTCCAAAGCCGGAGTGCAGCTGCAGCTGGCAAAAAAAGCAGCCTAGTTTGCAACAGGTGAATAGGAGACTCCTGAATCATCCCTCAGGCGGCGGCACTACTAAGTTGAGGCCGGGGCACATAAGCCGCAACCAGGGCTGGTGCCAGACTATTTTGCGCCCTAGGCAGGTGAGCTGCTTTCACCCACTCACCCCCACCCCAGCGTACCTGGGTGCGGGGCGCCATCTCGCCCGCCTAGCCGAAGCAAAGCCAGGACACTGGGGTGGGGGCAGCGGCTTCGGAATGGTGCGCCTGGCCGGAAGCCGTTCTGGGAGAGTGACTTCTGGGTGCGCCGTTCCAAAGCCGCTCGCCCGCCCCAGCGTCTTAGCTTCACTTCAGCTGGGCGCCCACCCAGCCAAAGCGAAGCCAGGATGCTGGAGTGGGGCAGGCGGGCGTGGCTTCATTTTGCCTGGGTGGGTGCCCGGTCGAAGCAAAGCCAGGACACTGGGGTGGGTGGGCAGCTTCGGAATGGCGCACCCGTAAGCCGCCCTCTCAGAGCTGCTGTGGGGGAGCAGCTTCTGGGTGTGGCATTTGGCACACCCCTTACCTTGGCGCTCTAGGCGGCCGCCTGAGTGGCCTCTATGGTAGTGCCAGCCCTGGCCATAACACCATGTAGGGCATGTCTACACCAGCCCTATATTCCGGGATCATTCCTGTGCATCCAAATGCCACACAGGGGATCCCGGGAGCAAGCAGGGATGATCCCTCCATTTACCTGGGATAACCCATAGGTGTAGAAAGGGCCTCTGTCAACAGATGCAATCTGTGCAAAGGATAGAACAGAACTCCCCGTGCACCCATAGAAATTGAGCCTTTTCACGCCACCGCCGGTGACCTGGGCTGAGTGGATGCGCTTGGAGGGCTGCCTTCTGTGGCTGGTCAAGTGGTCCTTCAAACCATGTGCCACAGGTCCAGATCATGCTTTGCCACACTGCATAAAGCTTTGGGAAGCAGGCCGAGCTGAGTGGTCCGAGGCACTGAATTAGTTTGGTGAACTAATCCCACAGTGCCAGGAGCAGGAACTCCACCCTCACTCACACAAACTACGTGTCACGGTGTACTGTACACACCATCATGTGAAACAGCCCTCGGTCCCACCAGGTTTCTCTATTGCATGATGTATTTTATAAAGTGATTATCTTGAATGGGGTCATCTAAAAAAGGCCCTGGAACACGGCACCTTGTTCCAATTTCTGTTTTGGAAGCAGGAGGGAAGAAAATACATGTGTGAAAAGTTATCTTAACAACGCTTCCAGTGTCCGAATGCTGACCTTGCATTTCTCCTGCTTATTTCCTGAGGGTTCGGAAACTGCAGCGTGCTTGCTTCCTGGCTTCCCGGCCAAGTTTCCGCTTATCCAGGCTTGGAAACAGTTTTTAGATGCCAGAGTAAGGACAAAAGCAGGAACGGCCTCAAGCTGCTAACTGTATACTGCACGAGAGCTTTCAAATAAAAGCCTATATTGCGGGACTCAGTTTAAATAAACTTCCAAAGTGGACCATTTCACTTGAGGTACAAGTCGGATCTGTTGGGCTAAACACGCAACAAGGGCTGTGTGTGAGAACTTTGTAACAGATGGGGCATGTATACCGCTAGTCCCAGTAACAAATTCACACAGATAACTGGATCACTCCAACTTTGGGTAGGAGTCAGGCCACGTTCCTTCTGCTTTCCCCCCAAGATTGCTTCTCCAACCAATGACAGTAAAGGCTACTTTGCTCATAAATGCATATCGCTTGATCTCTTCTTCTTCTTCTTCTTCTTCTTCTTCTTCTTCTTCTTCTTCTTCTTCTTCTTCTTCTTCTATTTATTTATTTATATAGCACCATCAATGTACATGGTGCTGTACAGAGTAAAACAGTAAATAGCAAGACCCTGCCGCATAGGCTTACATTCTAATAAAATCATAGTAAAGCAATAAGGAGGGGAAGAGAATGCAAACAGGCACTGGGTAGGGTAAACAGGCACAGGGTAGGGTAAAACTAACAGTATAGAGTCCAAACAACATCAGGTTTTAAAAGCTTTAGGAAAAAGAAAATGTATATGTGTGTATGTGATCACAAATCTCTTATGATTTGTAATCAACGTTAGAAGACTGTTAGCTAAATGTGTGACCTGCCTTACTGGAAAGCACTGAGGCTGGATTGATATCTGATGCTCTAAAAGTTTCATCTGTGGTGACTGGTGGGAATTTGCTCTCAGCGAAACTGCAGAGGCAAAAATGATGAATACCAGTCATTCTCACCATCTCCCTATTCATATAGGAGGAGTTTCTTGGAAAGCCGTGCCTTAACGGCTCCAAAAAGCTAACATTAAAATGCTGCCACACATTCCCTGGAAAGAAATGTCAGCAATTTTCTAGACGGGATCCTGAATTATGAACAGGGGTTATATATATATATAGTGCCGCTCACTCATCACTAGCTCCTGCTAAAACACATGCAAGCCTGACCTGTGGGTGTGCTGCAAAAGCTGACAAGCAGAAATATTAATTAAGGTTCTGCTGATTTTGACAGGGAGAAAAAGGCAGTGAGTGTTCCAAGGCTCACCGGGTTTTTCTTTTATCAAGCATGACGCAGACAATTTGAAAATCTCACATTCGTACAGCCCTTGCAATAGATCTTAGCAAATTAGACACTGTGGGGTTATGATGAAAAAGCATTACGTAACGTTTCGCTTTAACTAATTAATTGCAGAGATGAAAAAAGAATACAATGTTCCAGGCAGCCTCTGCAAGGCAAAGCCTCAGTTGTCCATCTGTGAATTGGAAAGAATAACAAGCCTCTCTAGGAGATAAGATTTAGAGACACTTACAATGTGCAAAAACACTTTATAAACGATGTATAGTAAACGTTCCCCCTTCAATATCTAGAAATATCTGTGTGTCTGTATCCTCCATTACTATTTTAAGAGTGTAAAATATTGCTAAAGCCAACCTTTAAAAGACAAAGTGAAAAAGCTCTTGTGCCGACTCACGGAATTATTTCCTGAACACGGAGAACGAGGGAGTGGATTCAGTTCTTGCAAATTTATCTCAGCACATTAATGCCAAAAAAAAAACCCAGAGGAATTACAACACTTAAGCAAAACTCCTAGGCAGAATTCATTAGGCCATCATAGAGAGAAAGCTGGTTAATATGCTGTGAAATCCTATGCATGTTTATTCAGAAGGAAGCTCCATTGAATTAAATGGATTTCCAAGGAAGTATGCACAGAATGGCAGAGACATAATCCCATAGGATATAAACTGTAAAAAATGAAACCTAGCTCTTAGAAATTGGAGTATTTAGTTTGATTTAGTGGGTAAGTCTTTTCCTGTTTCTGTGGAGAGACATTTCCTTAAAAGTGTACTTTCTGGGTCCCTTATTACCATTTTTGCTGCTTCTGGTTTTATTCTTGGAGGTGAGGCTTCTTCCATACAAGGAACTGATAGAAATATCCTCCCAAAACACAGAAAGATGAACATTTCAACACGCATAAACCAAGCTAGTGTTTCATAACCAGTTTATTGCATTTAACATTTCCTACTGTACCTTATTTGGCATGACAAACCAAGAAATTTACTAGCTAAACTGAAGAATCCATTAGTTTTTGCCAGAGAGTACCGTCTAGCTCTCTAGTGAGAAAGTCAGACAAGGAATCACACAGAACTTATGCGCCTGAAGAGTAGAACACGATGAGGAACAGGATAGGAAAGGAACAAACACTCCTCTCTTCAAACACAAACACTTCTTTTACATTGACCAAAATGCTCAAGTTAATGCCTTTACGCTTTCTTGATCCTCAAGGTCGGATTCTGATATCTTTAGCTTGCTGAAACTAAATGAGAGAAAACACATTGATTAAGGGTGCAGGTTAGTGACTGCGAATGCTCGTTTCAGTCCCTCTGAGTTTGGGAACGATCTTTGGATTTAGCCCTTGTCAGTGAGGCATGTGCAGAAAAAGTCCCAGTGGATTGTGCATGTTGGTGTGCAACTGTAATTTGAAGAAAGGAATGGTGGGATGGCTGTGCAGACAACTGCACTGTTCTGAGGGTGGAGGGTTTAAAAATATTTAAGGACCTCTGAAATCCAATTCCAATTTTTTCAATGAACCGTAAGTGTGCCCGATACCCTCTGGATTAGGCCCAGTATGCTCTACTCCTTGGTTGCTCTACCAAGGGGTAAGTGATGTCCTTGCCTCCACATAAAGCTTCCTGCTGAGAATCTGAGAAGGGAATATACAGCTCATCTTGAGTACAGCAAGAGGGCAGATGGCAAATACTTCAGGATAAAACTGGTTTATTCACAGGTACATTCTACAAATGTAATAAATACGACGACAGTAATGTGCTTACAGTGTTAGCTTTTTCAGAAAATATGATTGTTGTAGCTATTAGAATGGCTGAAACCCTAAAAAGGCTTACGCAACACAACAGCAACTGGGTGTCACCCCTCTGGTCATACTTCCTGCTGTCAACCAAATTAAACATAACACATCTCTCTGTTTCCAAGATGAAAATGAAAAGAAAAAAAGCCAAAGCTGGAGGCAAGAGGTTTTTAGAACGTCAGGCAGATTTGAAGGATTCGGATTTTTCAGGAAGTGCTGGTGTTACGTGAGATAGAAAGAGCTTGGGCACTTCCACAGACAGATCTGAAGGTGATCAGCGTTCCGAATCAGAGCACTGGTCAACTGCAATCCCCGAGTTCAAGGGGTGATCCCCATTCTAACAGCTGCAAGTCCTCAGACATGTGAATGCAGCACAATTGCACTTTGCCTTGCTCCAAACTCCTGTGGCATGGGGAAGGAGGAGAGGCAGTTTCTGTTAAGTGGTGGAGCGAAGGGAAAGTGATTAACAGGAAGTCAACTGTTCAGTCTTGGCTATATTTAGCTTGAGGACACAGCTAAGTGAGCATCTGTGAGGAACGTCCAGTTTAGACAGAAAGAATGAAGAGGAGGGATCATTGAAAAAATGCAGCTAAGGTTTTTGAGCAACAAAATCCATCCCATTTGTCTGTCCATGATATGGAAGGATTTTCATGGGCTGAATTCCCAAACGCTTTAGTATGAGGATGCACTCAAGGAATGGTTCCTTTGTTTGGTGACAGGGAGCCAGTATCTTGTTCTGACTTTTCTTTAGCATGTCGACAAACCTCCCATAGTGCATTGGTAGGGCCAATGTCCAATGAGAGACAAGTATTTCTCTGCATCCAGTACTGGGAGAATTAACACAAGCTATTTTTGATGAAAAATTGGATTGCGGGCTGGGGGGAAGAGACAGAAAGGAATAGGAACAAGCATGTAGAAGGGGATATAATTTTGGTTCATTTGATTGGAGCTGCTTGGGGCTCCAAGCAGAAACACCACTGAATGAATGCAGGCTGTGTGTGGAGACTGATCGGAGAAGAATGTTTTCCAGAAAGGGAGCCTGGTAAAGAAATGCTGAACTCCAAGGAAGTCTTGAACTCCAAGAAATAAAGAAGGGATTCTCTGTCATCCGTCTTAGCTAACATTGCTTACAGGGAAGACCACCACTGCAGCCTCCCCCCTCCCCAAAGGCCACAAGCCCTGAATCAAGACATATATGAAACTGGCATTATCACAGCATCTATCAGTGACAGTTATCAAGAACACTATAAGGGAAAAATCCATAACCATTCGAAACAGGGCTGTTGGTACTCACGTCACCGATAATGAAGTCTCCAACTGTGCAATCCTATGTATGTTTATTCAGAAGTAAGTCTCATTGATTTCAATGGGACTTAACTCCCCTAGTAAACTGGTTAGGAGTGTAGTCCCAGAGAGCTTGACCCAGAAACTGAGGGCAGATGGAATGCCAATATTTTAAAGAAGGGCTTTAATATTGCAAGAAGCTCGGTTTGAATTGCACTTTCTCGTGGGTCGTAAGTTGTCATGTCTGAGAAAAATGCTGTCAATTAACACATTAAAATGAAGAAATTGCTGAGTGAAGGAGTGTGAGATGCCAAGTCAGCTTTTCCAGAGAGGCAGTTTTTAAAAGGAGTGGCTTTTAAACTCATAAGGCTATATGAGGCCCCATTGCTCAATCTAAGCCCTGCCAATAATAATTATTAAGACTTGCTAATACATTATGTGAAAATTGGATTAGCAATCACATTTTTTCTAGTCCATGTTGGGAGGGGGAATGTTACGTTGTCTTGTAGAAAACACTCTCTGGAGATGTGGGCATTTGATCTGGAGTGTCCCCAAAACTTTATTTATTTGAATATATTTCTTAGCCACCTTTCAAGACTGTAGTCTTCCAAATTCAGCTTACAATATAAAACACTGAAACGCAAGAACGCAAGGAAAATTGGAAAAGTTTCACGTCAAAATTGTAAAAATGCTTCACTTACACTACAAGGAATAAAAGCTACAAATATGGTGAAATCCTTATAAATTATATTACCTTTCCTGTGTTTTGATTTTTGGCTTATGCAGATGAGATACCGTCTCTTTCTGGGAAATGAACAGTTAAAAAAAAACATTCTTAAGTCACTTCTTCCATCTCTTCTTATTCCCCATTTTCTGCATTCCAGGCAAGCATCTACACCTGCCAAAATCTTGCTCCTTATAACTGGGACAGCTTCTGTCCACGGAGTCGTCACCTTAAAATAGTTCTACAAAAGCCACTTTCTTCCCCAAATCTTTTGTTGAACCAGAACAGCCTGGAATCACTCGAGGCAATTTTTCATCTCTTCCAACTCTACACAGGTTATTTATCAATTGTGGGGACTAAAAAAAAATCAAAATAAAGTAACATTACTGGCACATCAAAAGTGTACCATTTCGTGTTATAGGTTGCATACTGTGACATGCACCTCAACCCGAAAGATTTGCCCTCAAGAGATAAATTTGGAAAATGATAACACTCCATCTCACCATGATCCTCTCTTCCCTTTGTTTCCTCAGCAGTGCTAATATTTCTTCTCTCTTCTTGGCCTGCAAAAAACACACACCCATGTTTGCAATAATTAATTGCAGAGAAACCAATTCGGGGCTCTTTCACAGGGCCTCATTCAACTTGGCAGGGTAGGAAAGTGGCCATATGGGGCAATAAATATTTCGATAGACCTCGTTCCAGTTCCACGCATCATTAACTGACGGGTGAGCCAAAGGCACGCCAGCGATCCCCCTGCCTCAAACTCTCCCAGGCCGTCACCTGAGAGAGAGCTGGAATGTCTCGGTGGTTAAAAACTATTGAGGAAGCCCTAGTTTCAAATCTCTCCTCTGCTATGAGCTCACAAACCGGCGTTAGTCAAACCACTCTCTCTCTCCCTCGGCTTCTGACCTTATTCTTTGTTAAGGGTTACAGCTGGAGCACAGAACCTCTTTCAGCCTGAGGGATGAATTCCATTTTGGAGAAGCCCGGAGGGGGGGGGCACATTCCAGAGGTGAGGAGGGCCAAAGATACCCAAACTGCTAGCCTCTCTGAGCTACAAGCTCTTACTGCCATGAACTAGGGGCACTTCAACCTTTTAGAATGGGAAAAATAAACACACAACATCTGGGAAAACACCAAATGGTCACTGATAGGAGGAAGGGGATGCAGCCGTCTGGGGAACCCTGAAAGGTGAGACTGGGACCCCCAGGGGGCCAGATCTGGCACCCAGGCCTGAGGTTCTACGCACGCGTGCACACACACACACACACACACACACACCAGATTACAGGGTAATGGGTTGGATCCAAACTAAATTAGTTGAACGTAAATCCCACTGAACTTAACACATTGTTCTACCACTAGAGCAGTTGCTCCCAAACCTTTTCAGGTAACCGCCCCCTTGGTTCCACAAACTCATGCCCAGCGCCCCCTGGGATTCCAATGGGGTTGGGGAGGGAGGGGTTAACGGCGGCAGCAAGCCCCGTGCCAAGGAGCGCCCGGAGGGGCCAAAATGCTGCTGAAAGAGAACGCATGTGCTTAAAAAGCAGGTCAATCACAGCAGTATCCTAACTTAATTTTTTTTTAAAAAAAACTCCATTTTTTGCAAACCTCTGCTAGGAGGAGGCACTTTGAAGAGGGCCTTAGATGACGAGTGTAGTATATCTGGGTAGGGTCATGCCGGGAGAGGCGCTCCATCAGCCCAAGTTGTCCGGAGCCGGGTTGCCAACAAGACCCTCCTCAATCCACACATGTATTAATACCGTTTAAGAAGAGTCCTTTTAACGGTGAATTGAAATGTTTCAAAAGCACCAAAACGCTAATAAAAAGACATACCCTGCTTGGTGTGCCCCGCCATGCCAGCTGCAAACAGAGGCGTTCGCTCTCTTTTCCCTTCCAACGTCGGCAAGCCTGGGGCGGGTGCTTCCCATTTAAAGGGGCTGCGCTCCTCTGGATCCTGCTGGTCTGGGTGCCCAGGCTGAGCAGCTGCGGTGGCGCCCAGGTGGAGGAGCTGAGCTGAGGAGGCACGGTGGCGGCCCCTTTAAATGGGAAGCTCCCGCTGCAGGCTTGCCGAGGGAAAAGAGAGCGAACGCCTCTGTTTTGCAGCCGGTGTGGCGGGGCACACCAAGCAGGGTATGTCTCTTCATTAGCGTTTTGGTGCTTTTGAAACATTTCAATTCACCGTTAAAAGGACTCTTCTTAAATGGTATTAATACATGTATGGATTCTTCCCCTATATGGCTTGGGACCAAACTACCTTCTCCCATAAAAATGTCCCTATGTTTTAAGACCTTCTGGAGAGGGGCTTCTCAGAAAAGACCACCTCGAGCGCCCCCCTGCCGCCCCTTTGCCTCTTAACGCCCCCCTATGCAATCCCACAGCCCCCAAGGGGGCAGTACCGCCCACTTTGGGAACCACTGCACTAGAGCTAACGACCTAAACCAATGCTTAAGCAACATAATTACTGCAATGGAAGAAGTTTATTTTCTGCAGTGGTTTATGCTAGCACAATGCATTAGCGCTAGTCCTGGCCCACTACTGACTGCTACCCACTGATTTCAGCAGGAGCTAAGTGCGATTACTTCAGTCTGGATACAACCCAGTGGCCTGGTTTGCATGCGATGACCACCCTGTTTTAAAACACACACACACACAAAACCACAATGGGTTACTGTGAGCCAGCCAGCCTTTGTTCTTGGCTTACAGTCCTAGCTTGTCAGCCCAGAGTCCTTGGCTTGCTTAGTTGCTCCCACTGGCAAGAAGAGCCAAGCAAGAGCCATTGAACCATACGAGCTAGCATGCTGGCTCGCTCAGAGTAACCTAGGAGGGGGCGGGGTTGCTGGGATTTGCAAACCCTCTCAGCATGTTGAAATGCTACGCATTATTTTTTGGATCAGAAGAAAGCTAGGGGCTCAGTTGGAGCCGAACACCGGCCCTCCAAACTGCCACACCCCAAATAGTATTACGCCAAGTTAAGGAACCTGAATTGCTCTTCTGAAAAACAGTTTTGCTCCGTATGAGATGGAATTTAGATTTCTCACGGAGCGCTATTCTGCCCTGGTGATCTGTATTTCAGAGGATACACACTGACAATAGCTCTCCCAGTTGTGCATCAAAAGCAGAAATTTGTTCTGGCAGTTG
Source organism: Elgaria multicarinata webbii (assembly GCF_023053635.1). Lineage (NCBI taxonomy): Eukaryota > Metazoa > Chordata > Lepidosauria > Squamata > Anguidae > Elgaria > Elgaria multicarinata. The sequence goes on from NC_086182.1 coordinate 32,297,896, forward strand.
CTTGCAGAAAACGAAGTAGCCTGGAAAACTCTCAAGCGCAAGAGGAAAGGGAATGAATTCATTCTTGTGATGATTGTCAGCAAATGTAGTTTCAGTGGCTTTCAACCAGTCATAGAACAATTTTTGCACAGACCCCTTTTGAATGAGATGCTTGCAATGATTTGAGTCCATCAGAGCCAAGCTAGAAGTGACGCCTAGAAAACAACTTGGCACCATTGGGGGAATTTCCTCCCAATGCAAGTAGCAGTTTCAGAGGAGTGAGATTTGTCAAGACTATAGCAGTGAAGGAAAGGGTTAAACTCCCCTCCCCATCTGCTCCATCCCTAATAATAATCAGTCTCCGCCCTGCCTGGTGGCCACATTTTAAAAAACATGCACATTAATTCAAAGATACATTTAAATCCAGTCTAGTTTGGTCCTTATTCTCTTTAATTTCAACTTGTAACAGTGATATATGACATATGTATAAATTATAACCATCCTATCCCAGGTTCTGAGTAAGTTATAATACATTCCCATCACAGCCACCACGACAAGTAGATCTGGCTAATCAATATATCATGCAGCTCTATAGAATTATTTCCTAGCCAAAATTAAATAGACTTGCCAATGAATGATGATGTGGAAAGCTGAACAATTTGAATTCATCTCTTCGTTGCAGAATTATTTAACAAAATAACGGAATAATCGGCGAATACATTCACTTCTCCTGATCACCTAATTTCAACAAGGTAGGTTTAATAGATGCTAGTGGATGGAATCCATTATGTGGTTATTAATTACAATAAGTAGGAATGCTAGCTTGCAAGAAACAGCTGCAAACCTCAGCATTTTTCAGGCCCTCCTTGTATCTGGCTTCCTTCCCGGGCTTGATATAAAATAAAGCTTTTTATTTTTTAATAAAAGAGGGAAAAGTCTGACACATTATTAAAATTACAGAAACACCCCCTTGTTCCAGGATAGTAGCTCTTCCAGAACACTTGAGAGCTTTTAAAACTCAGCTAAAAACTTTTCTTTTCCCTATAGCTTTTAAATATTGAGTTTGTTCTGACTCTATACTGTTAGCTTCACCCTACCCGGTGCCTGTTTACACTTCCCTGTGCCTGTTTGCATTCTCTTTCCCTCCTTATTGTTTACTACAACTTTATTAGATTGTAAGCCTATGCGGCAGGGTCTTGCTATTTACTGTGTATAATCTGTACAGCACCATGTACATTGATGGTGCTATATAAATAAATAAATAATAATAATAATAATAATAATAATAATAATAAATAGCCTGAACACAATACTGTAGCATTATTTGGGTTAGCTAGAAAATAACGTTACTTATTCCTATCAATCAGTTTAATGATAAATTAATGCAGCAGCGAGTCACAATACAAAAGATGCATAGTTTCGAAGCGTTCTTCAGGAACTAATTAGTAAAAAGCCATCCTGGTGATTCTCCATCAAGGTATATACAACTGTGGTCAATTTCCCATTATATTAGCTGCAGTATCATAAATGATGTGGTCCCAAGAACTAACGTAAGTGTTGCTTCTGAAGAGAACAGACTTTGCTTCCAACATCTTCTGCCAGCAGCTTACTTGAATTTTGCCAGCCATCTCTTCTCTTTGATTGTCGGAATCTAATAGATTTTGCTGCCAAATTGATTCCCTATTTTCTATCATGCTGGCTATAAAAACCTCCCTTGACAGCCACAGAGTAGATACTGCTCTAACTTAGAACTTCTGATTGCTCCTCCTGCTTTGCTTCTGTGCTCAAACTTGATTTCCAGAATCAAAACTTGAATTAAACCAGCAGCATCTATTCTTGGACGACTCCTTATAACCAACAGCCTAAATTAGACACAAGAATTCCATCAAATTTGACCTGGACATCCATACCGGAAGAACCAATCTTTTGGACCTGAAAATACTTTTGCATCCCAATCCATGTTACTTGGAAGTAAGATCAATTTTAATAAAAGTGCTTCGGATTGAAACTTGCCTTCAAAAAATTATGCCGTAACAAATTCGTTAGTCCTTATGTTACCACAAGAGTCTCTGTTGGTTTTTCTGCATCGGACTAACAAAGAGTTGTATATAAGTGCCCAAATGCACACACTACACTCCATAACCAGGGCTGGGTGCATACTGGAATTCCACCAGAGAAGGAAGAATGTGCAGGATGTCTTAATGAGCACAGAATTCAGCTGCCTGAGAATCTCAGCTTTCATTTTTCTTTTAAATACAAGTTTCTATCCCTTATGGCAGCAAATATATTGTTATTGGGTTTGGGTTGGTCTCAATGACCTTTCAAGGCACCCTTATATCTCAGTGCTTACGGCTGCAAAGAGATTTGGGATCCCTTCCAATACTGTAATATTTGAATGCAAGATTTCTGTAAATACAGCTATTCATGAGGGTGCCTTGGGGCAATACCTCTTAAGACCTGGCGCTGGACAGTTGATAGCCGGGGCAGATCTACACCAAGCAGGATATAACACTTTTAAAACGGAATGAAAACTGTATATGTAATGTGTCCTGGGCCTGAACAGTTGTCATAAACCTTATAAACCGTTATAAGCAGTAGTGTAGTGATGTGTTTCAGTGGGGTCTAGGATAGCCCAAGAAGGCATAGAAGGTGGGCAGAGAAGACTCATTTTTCTCCCCCTGTCCTAGACAATGGGGGTGGGGGGCGACTGAGGTTTGTTTCATGTAGTAGAAGGTCAGTCTGTGGTGGAATTGGGTCTGAAAAAGCAGGCAAAGAGCTGACTTTGCTATGGCACTTTGGATTCCCCTGTACATCTGAATGGGAGCATGAATCCGTTGGGAGCGTGAATGCTGTGAACCCTCATTTTAGGCTCAGCCTGTACATACGTGTAAATAAATCTTACATCATAGAAATGCCTTAAATCACCAGCGACTTTCTAAGGAATCCTTGGGTAAGATTTGGCACCTGTGAAACTCCTTAATGCTCAGAAGTGAGGGGTGTTAACAATATGCTTGAGAGTGTGCGGACAATGGCTTCTGAACTCTTCAAATCCAGAGGATCTGAGTAGGATAAGTGCACAAATTATACAAATTGCAGAAGCTAGTTTTTCTCGGATTACCTGGGTGCAGAATTTAGTTTTCTTTCCTTTTTTTAAAAAAATAAATAAATACAGCCCTGTATGTAACTCTGAAGTGCTTGTTGCTAGGTCGTGTTGGGCCTGTCTGGAAAAATACATTTCTGCCCCCAAATCTCTGTCTGGGGAAAAGGGTGTTGCTCAAGAATACAACTCCAAACATTTGTTTTTCCTTCGAAAACACTGCTGCAGTAGAAATGTTGAAGCAAGGCCATTTCATTCTTTTCCAATTTATGTTTCTAATCCAATGCACTTGTATATCTTCCTCTCTTTGAGATTTACAATGCAATTTAATTATCTCAATACCCCTCTCTGAAAGAGAAAATCAGACAGAAAGCTTTCGAGAGCGAGGCTAAAAGGTAGGCTGCATTTCAGGGCTCCAAAGAGTCTCTGCAAATCTGCTGCACAATATATAAACAGTTACTTATGTACAATGATATGCCTAAATTCTAATCTTTCCCCAGAAAATCTAAGGAGTGCTGAGAGAAAGATCTAAACCCCAAATACAGTTGATTCTGAGTGCCTGGGAAGCCCACCTCACCTTTTCTAGGTAATGCTCTTTCACATCGCTGTTTTTGACTTCAATAGCTTCCAGGAGTCTCTCTTCTTGTATTCCTAAATAAAGCAGCATAAAGTAAAACACTGAAAAAGAGAGGGCTTTACTGAATTATTCAGAATTGTTCAGACTCGCAGTCAAAAGTGTCAGAGTAAATGGTGCTAAGATATAAAGACGGCATTTAACGATGAGAGGGCCAATGTGCGCTGGGCCTTCTTTTCATTCATCCAGCTAGCTGCCTTGATTGTTTTTGCTGCTTTTAAATTATATACTGGTTTTAACTTGATTAATGGTTTAATTTGTTTTTAGCTGTGTATATTTATTGTTTTATATTGTATGATTTTATCTGTATGCCGCCCTGAGATCCCAGTGATACAGGGCGGGATACAAATGTTTTAAATAAATACTTTTTTCTTGATCTTTGCACATGCTCAGTGTGCCCCACTCCTGCAATATTTGAACCCTGGATGAAGAAGGCCACGTCCTGATCCTAGGGTGACCATATGAAAAGGAGGACAAGGCTCCTGTATCTTTAAAGGTTGTAAAGAAAAGGGATTTTCAGCTGGTGTCATTTGTATGCATGCAGCACCTGGTGAAGTTCCCTCTTCATTGCAATAGTTAAAGCTGCAGGAGCCCTCCTCTCTTTTGTATCTGGTCAAGAGGGCAGGGCTCCTGCAGCTTTTACTGTTATGAAGAAGACAAAATTTCACCAGGTGTGACATGCATTCCAATGACACATGCTGAAATTCCCTTTTAAAGATACAGGAGCCCTGTCCTCCTTTTCATATGGTCCACCCTACCTGATCCCCCCTGATGTGAGTGAGGGGAAGAGCTCTCTGCACACGCTCAGGGGCACTCCTCTGATTTCTCCCACCCTGACTGGAGCCGGCTAGGGCCATAGGAGAAGCCTGCCGGCTTGGGGAAGCAACAGGCCGGAGGCTGAGGCGTCCATCGAGGGCATCCTCACGGCAGTCGGCGTAGGAGTAGCGCTGCCCGGCCGCTCCTACGCAGGAGCCCTTCCTGGAGTTGGACCCGCTGTTGCAGACCGACTCGCGTCGCGGGGCCAGGCGGGACTCGAGCGGCGGCTGGAGGGTGGCGGAGTTCCAGAAGGACTTGGCCAGCGTCTCGTCGTGCTGGCTGGAGCCCGAGAAGACCAGCGGGGAGCCCGGCGGAGCCGAGCCCGGGGGCGACGCCATCGGAGGCGGCGAAGGCGCCGTAGGCCTCGCCTCGCTGCGCGCCGTCTCCATGGCAACCGCGCCGCGAAGCGGGGAGGAGGCCGCCGCCGGCCGCTCGCCTGCCCGCCCGCCCCGGCCGCCCGCGGGGAGCCGCCGCGGTGACGCCCGCGAGCCCCCCGTTCCTTCTCTCGCCTTCCACGCAGGCGAATCGAACAGCCGAACAAACATTCAGCACAGAAATATGCTGACGTTTATGGATATTTTTTTTAAAATAAAGACTTTAATGTATGGTGACCCTATAAAAAGGAGGGCAGGGCTCCTGTACCTTTAACAGTTGTATTGAAAAAGGAATTTCAGCAGGTGTCATTTGGATATATGGAGAACCTGCTGAAATTCCCTTTTCTTGCCCCAGTACATTTATTGCCCCAGTACATTTCCTACTGTACCTTATTTGGCATGACAAACCAAGAAATTTACTAGCTAAACTGAAGAATCCATTAGTTTTTGCCAGAGAGTACCGTCTAGCTCTCTAGTGAGAAAGTCAGACAAGGAATCACACAGAACTTATGCGCCTGAAGAGTAGAACACGATGAGGAACAGGATAGGAAAGGAACAAACACTCCTCTCTTCAAACACAAACACTTCTTTTACATTGACCAAAATGCTCAAGTTAATGCCTTTACGCTTTCTTGATCCTCAAGGTCGGATTCTGATATCTTTAGCTTGCTGAAACTAAATGAGAGAAAACACATTGATTAAGGGTGCAGGTTAGTGACTGCGAATGCTCGTTTCAGTCCCTCTGAGTTTGGGAACGATCTTTGGATTTAGCCCTTGTCAGTGAGGCATGTGCAGAAAAAGTCCCAGTGGATTGTGCATGTTGGTGTGCAACTGTAATTTGAAGAAAGGAATGGTGGGATGGCTGTGCAGACAACTGCACTGTTCTGAGGGTGGAGGGTTTAAAAATATTTAAGGACCTCTGAAATCCAATTCCAATTTTTTCAATGAACCGTAAGTGTGCCCGATACCCTCTGGATTAGGCCCAGTATGCTCTACTCCTTGGTTGCTCTACCAAGGGGTAAGTGATGTCCTTGCCTCCACATAAAGCTTCCTGCTGAGAATCTGAGAAGGGAATATACAGCTCATCTTGAGTACAGCAAGAGGGCAGATGGCAAATACTTCAGGATAAAACTGGTTTATTCACAGGTACATTCTACAAATGTAATAAATACGACGACAGTAATGTGCTTACAGTGTTAGCTTTTTCAGAAAATATGATTGTTGTAGCTATTAGAATGGCTGAAACCCTAAAAAGGCTTACGCAACACAACAGCAACTGGGTGTCACCCCTCTGGTCATACTTCCTGCTGTCAACCAAATTAAACATAACACATCTCTCTGTTTCCAAGATGAAAATGAAAAGAAAAAAAGCCAAAGCTGGAGGCAAGAGGTTTTTAGAACGTCAGGCAGATTTGAAGGATTCGGATTTTTCAGGAAGTGCTGGTGTTACGTGAGATAGAAAGAGCTTGGGCACTTCCACAGACAGATCTGAAGGTGATCAGCGTTCCGAATCAGAGCACTGGTCAACTGCAATCCCCGAGTTCAAGGGGTGATCCCCATTCTAACAGCTGCAAGTCCTCAGACATGTGAATGCAGCACAATTGCACTTTGCCTTGCTCCAAACTCCTGTGGCATGGGGAAGGAGGAGAGGGCAATAAATATTTCGATAGACCTCGTTCCAGTTCCACGCATCATTAACTGACGGGTGAGCCAAAGGCACGCCAGCGATCCCCCTGCCTCAAACTCTCCCAGGCCGTCACCTGAGAGAGAGCTGGAATGTCTCGGTGGTTAAAAACTATTGAGGAAGCCCTAGTTTCAAATCTCTCCTCTGCTATGAGCTCACAAACCGGCGTTAGTCAAACCACTCTCTCTCTCCCTCGGCTTCTGACCTTATTCTTTGTTAAGGGTTACAGCTGGAGCACAGAACCTCTTTCAGCCTGAGGGATGAATTCCATTTTGGAGAAGCCCGGAGGGGGGGGGCACATTCCAGAGGTGAGGAGGGCCAAAGATACCCAAACTGCTAGCCTCTCTGAGCTACAAGCTCTTACTGCCATGAACTAGGGGCACTTCAACCTTTTAGAATGGGAAAAATAAACACACAACATCTGGGAAAACACCAAATGGTCACTGATAGGAGGAAGGGGATGCAGCCGTCTGGGGAACCCTGAAAGGTGAGACTGGGACCCCCAGGGGGCCAGATCTGGCACCCAGGCCTGAGGTTCTACGCACGCGTGCACACACACACACACACACACACACACCAGATTACAGGGTAATGGGTTGGATCCAAACTAAATTAGTTGAACGTAAATCCCACTGAACTTAACACATTGTTCTACCACTAGAGCAGTTGCTCCCAAACCTTTTCAGGTAACCGCCCCCTTGGTTCCACAAACTCATGCCCAGCGCCCCCTGGGATTCCAATGGGGTTGGGGAGGGAGGGGTTAACGGCGGCAGCAAGCCCCGTGCCAAGGAGCGCCCGGAGGGGCCAAAATGCTGCTGAAAGAGAACGCATGTGCTTAAAAAGCAGGTCAATCACAGCAGTATCCTAACTTAATTTTTTTTTAAAAAAAACTCCATTTTTTGCAAACCTCTGCTAGGAGGAGGCACTTTGAAGAGGGCCTTAGATGACGAGTGTAGTATATCTGGGTAGGGTCATGCCGGGAGAGGCGCTCCATCAGCCCAAGTTGTCCGGAGCCGGGTTGCCAACAAGACCCTCCTCAATCCACACATGTATTAATACCGTTTAAGAAGAGTCCTTTTAACGGTGAATTGAAATGTTTCAAAAGCACCAAAACGCTAATAAAAAGACATACCCTGCTTGGTGTGCCCCGCCATGCCAGCTGCAAACAGAGGCGTTCGCTCTCTTTTCCCTTCCAACGTCGGCAAGCCTGGGGCGGGTGCTTCCCATTTAAAGGGGCTGCGCTCCTCTGGATCCTGCTGGTCTGGGTGCCCAGGCTGAGCAGCTGCGGTGGCGCCCAGGTGGAGGAGCTGAGCTGAGGAGGCACGGTGGCGGCCCCTTTAAATGGGAAGCTCCCGCTGCAGGCTTGCCGAGGGAAAAGAGAGCGAACGCCTCTGTTTTGCAGCCGGTGTGGCGGGGCACACCAAGCAGGGTATGTCTCTTCATTAGCGTTTTGGTGCTTTTGAAACATTTCAATTCACCGTTAAAAGGACTCTTCTTAAATGGTATTAATACATGTATGGATTCTTCCCCTATATGGCTTGGGACCAAACTACCTTCTCCCATAAAAATGTCCCTATGTTTTAAGACCTTCTGGAGAGGGGCTTCTCAGAAAAGACCACCTCGAGCGCCCCCCTGCCGCCCCTTTGCCTCTTAACGCCCCCCTATGCAATCCCACAGCCCCCAAGGGGGCAGTACCGCCCACTTTGGGAACCACTGCACTAGAGCTAACGACCTAAACCAATGCTTAAGCAACATAATTACTGCAATGGAAGAAGTTTATTTTCTGCAGTGGTTTATGCTAGCACAATGCATTAGCGCTAGTCCTGGCCCACTACTGACTGCTACCCACTGATTTCAGCAGGAGCTAAGTGCGATTACTTCAGTCTGGATACAACCCAGTGGCCTGGTTTGCATGCGATGACCACCCTGTTTTAAAACACACACACACACAAAACCACAATGGGTTACTGTGAGCCAGCCAGCCTTTGTTCTTGGCTTACAGTCCTAGCTTGTCAGCCCAGAGTCCTTGGCTTGCTTAGTTGCTCCCACTGGCAAGAAGAGCCAAGCAAGAGCCATTGAACCATACGAGCTAGCATGCTGGCTCGCTCAGAGTAACCTAGGAGGGGGCGGGGTTGCTGGGATTTGCAAACCCTCTCAGCATGTTGAAATGCTACGCATTATTTTTTGGATCAGAAGAAAGCTAGGGGCTCAGTTGGAGCCGAACACCGGCCCTCCAAACTGCCACACCCCAAATAGTATTACGCCAAGTTAAGGAACCTGAATTGCTCTTCTGAAAAACAGTTTTGCTCCGTATGAGATGGAATTTAGATTTCTCACGGAGCGCTATTCTGCCCTGGTGATCTGTATTTCAGAGGATACACACTGACAATAGCTCTCCCAGTTGTGCATCAAAAGCAGAAATTTGTTCTGGCAGTTGCTTGCAGAAAACGAAGTAGCCTGGAAAACTCTCAAGCGCAAGAGGAAAGGGAATGAATTCATTCTTGTGATGATTGTCAGCAAATGTAGTTTCAGTGGCTTTCAACCAGTCATAGAACAATTTTTGCACAGACCCCTTTTGAATGAGATGCTTGCAATGATTTGAGTCCATCAGAGCCAAGCTAGAAGTGACGCCTAGAAAACAACTTGGCACCATTGGGGGAATTTCCTCCCAATGCAAGTAGCAGTTTCAGAGGAGTGAGATTTGTCAAGACTATAGCAGTGAAGGAAAGGGTTAAACTCCCCTCCCCATCTGCTCCATCCCTAATAATAATCAGTCTCCGCCCTGCCTGGTGGCCACATTTTAAAAAACATGCACATTAATTCAAAGATACATTTAAATCCAGTCTAGTTTGGTCCTTATTCTCTTTAATTTCAACTTGTAACAGTGATATATGACATATGTATAAATTATAACCATCCTATCCCAGGTTCTGAGTAAGTTATAATACATTCCCATCACAGCCACCACGACAAGTAGATCTGGCTAATCAATATATCATGCAGCTCTATAGAATTATTTCCTAGCCAAAATTAAATAGACTTGCCAATGAATGATGATGTGGAAAGCTGAACAATTTGAATTCATCTCTTCGTTGCAGAATTATTTAACAAAATAACGGAATAATCGGCGAATACATTCACTTCTCCTGATCACCTAATTTCAACAAGGTAGGTTTAATAGATGCTAGTGGATGGAATCCATTATGTGGTTATTAATTACAATAAGTAGGAATGCTAGCTTGCAAGAAACAGCTGCAAACCTCAGCATTTTTCAGGCCCTCCTTGTATCTGGCTTCCTTCCCGGGCTTGATATAAAATAAAGCTTTTTATTTTTTAATAAAAGAGGGAAAAGTCTGACACATTATTAAAATTACAGAAACACCCCCTTGTTCCAGGATAGTAGCTCTTCCAGAACACTTGAGAGCTTTTAAAACTCAGCTAAAAACTTTTCTTTTCCCTATAGCTTTTAAATATTGAGTTTGTTCTGACTCTATACTGTTAGCTTCACCCTACCCGGTGCCTGTTTACACTTCCCTGTGCCTGTTTGCATTCTCTTTCCCTCCTTATTGTTTACTACAACTTTATTAGATTGTAAGCCTATGCGGCAGGGTCTTGCTATTTACTGTGTATAATCTGTACAGCACCATGTACATTGATGGTGCTATATAAATAAATAAATAATAATAATAATAATAATAATAATAATAAATAGCCTGAACACAATACTGTAGCATTATTTGGGTTAGCTAGAAAATAACGTTACTTATTCCTATCAATCAGTTTAATGATAAATTAATGCAGCAGCGAGTCACAATACAAAAGATGCATAGTTTCGAAGCGTTCTTCAGGAACTAATTAGTAAAAAGCCATCCTGGTGATTCTCCATCAAGGTATATACAACTGTGGTCAATTTCCCATTATATTAGCTGCAGTATCATAAATGATGTGGTCCCAAGAACTAACGTAAGTGTTGCTTCTGAAGAGAACAGACTTTGCTTCCAACATCTTCTGCCAGCAGCTTACTTGAATTTTGCCAGCCATCTCTTCTCTTTGATTGTCGGAATCTAATAGATTTTGCTGCCAAATTGATTCCCTATTTTCTATCATGCTGGCTATAAAAACCTCCCTTGACAGCCACAGAGTAGATACTGCTCTAACTTAGAACTTCTGATTGCTCCTCCTGCTTTGCTTCTGTGCTCAAACTTGATTTCCAGAATCAAAACTTGAATTAAACCAGCAGCATCTATTCTTGGACGACTCCTTATAACCAACAGCCTAAATTAGACACAAGAATTCCATCAAATTTGACCTGGACATCCATACCGGAAGAACCAATCTTTTGGACCTGAAAATACTTTTGCATCCCAATCCATGTTACTTGGAAGTAAGATCAATTTTAATAAAAGTGCTTCGGATTGAAACTTGCCTTCAAAAAATTATGCCGTAACAAATTCGTTAGTCCTTATGTTACCACAAGAGTCTCTGTTGGTTTTTCTGCATCGGACTAACAAAGAGTTGTATATAAGTGCCCAAATGCACACACTACACTCCATAACCAGGGCTGGGTGCATACTGGAATTCCACCAGAGAAGGAAGAATGTGCAGGATGTCTTAATGAGCACAGAATTCAGCTGCCTGAGAATCTCAGCTTTCATTTTTCTTTTAAATACAAGTTTCTATCCCTTATGGCAGCAAATATATTGTTATTGGGTTTGGGTTGGTCTCAATGACCTTTCAAGGCACCCTTATATCTCAGTGCTTACGGCTGCAAAGAGATTTGGGATCCCTTCCAATACTGTAATATTTGAATGCAAGATTTCTGTAAATACAGCTATTCATGAGGGTGCCTTGGGGCAATACCTCTTAAGACCTGGCGCTGGACAGTTGATAGCCGGGGCAGATCTACACCAAGCAGGATATAACACTTTTAAAACGGAATGAAAACTGTATATGTAATGTGTCCTGGGCCTGAACAGTTGTCATAAACCTTATAAACCGTTATAAGCAGTAGTGTAGTGATGTGTTTCAGTGGGGTCTAGGATAGCCCAAGAAGGCATAGAAGGTGGGCAGAGAAGACTCATTTTTCTCCCCCTGTCCTAGACAATGGGGGTGGGGGGCGACTGAGGTTTGTTTCATGTAGTAGAAGGTCAGTCTGTGGTGGAATTGGGTCTGAAAAAGCAGGCAAAGAGCTGACTTTGCTATGGCACTTTGGATTCCCCTGTACATCTGAATGGGAGCATGAATCCGTTGGGAGCGTGAATGCTGTGAACCCTCATTTTAGGCTCAGCCTGTACATACGTGTAAATAAATCTTACATCATAGAAATGCCTTAAATCACCAGCGACTTTCTAAGGAATCCTTGGGTAAGATTTGGCACCTGTGAAACTCCTTAATGCTCAGAAGTGAGGGGTGTTAACAATATGCTTGAGAGTGTGCGGACAATGGCTTCTGAACTCTTCAAATCCAGAGGATCTGAGTAGGATAAGTGCACAAATTATACAAATTGCAGAAGCTAGTTTTTCTCGGATTACCTGGGTGCAGAATTTAGTTTTCTTTCCTTTTTTTAAAAAAATAAATAAATACAGCCCTGTATGTAACTCTGAAGTGCTTGTTGCTAGGTCGTGTTGGGCCTGTCTGGAAAAATACATTTCTGCCCCCAAATCTCTGTCTGGGGAAAAGGGTGTTGCTCAAGAATACAACTCCAAACATTTGTTTTTCCTTCGAAAACACTGCTGCAGTAGAAATGTTGAAGCAAGGCCATTTCATTCTTTTCCAATTTATGTTTCTAATCCAATGCACTTGTATATCTTCCTCTCTTTGAGATTTACAATGCAATTTAATTATCTCAATACCCCTCTCTGAAAGAGAAAATCAGACAGAAAGCTTTCGAGAGCGAGGCTAAAAGGTAGGCTGCATTTCAGGGCTCCAAAGAGTCTCTGCAAATCTGCTGCACAATATATAAACAGTTACTTATGTACAATGATATGCCTAAATTCTAATCTTTCCCCAGAAAATCTAAGGAGTGCTGAGAGAAAGATCTAAACCCCAAATACAGTTGATTCTGAGTGCCTGGGAAGCCCACCTCACCTTTTCTAGGTAATGCTCTTTCACATCGCTGTTTTTGACTTCAATAGCTTCCAGGAGTCTCTCTTCTTGTATTCCTAAATAAAGCAGCATAAAGTAAAACACTGAAAAAGAGAGGGCTTTACTGAATTATTCAGAATTGTTCAGACTCGCAGTCAAAAGTGTCAGAGTAAATGGTGCTAAGATATAAAGACGGCATTTAACGATGAGAGGGCCAATGTGCGCTGGGCCTTCTTTTCATTCATCCAGCTAGCTGCCTTGATTGTTTTTGCTGCTTTTAAATTATATACTGGTTTTAACTTGATTAATGGTTTAATTTGTTTTTAGCTGTGTATATTTATTGTTTTATATTGTATGATTTTATCTGTATGCCGCCCTGAGATCCCAGTGATACAGGGCGGGATACAAATGTTTTAAATAAATACTTTTTTCTTGATCTTTGCACATGCTCAGTGTGCCCCACTCCTGCAATATTTGAACCCTGGATGAAGAAGGCCACGTCCTGATCCTAGGGTGACCATATGAAAAGGAGGACAAGGCTCCTGTATCTTTAAAGGTTGTAAAGAAAAGGGATTTTCAGCTGGTGTCATTTGTATGCATGCAGCACCTGGTGAAGTTCCCTCTTCATTGCAATAGTTAAAGCTGCAGGAGCCCTCCTCTCTTTTGTATCTGGTCAAGAGGGCAGGGCTCCTGCAGCTTTTACTGTTATGAAGAAGACAAAATTTCACCAGGTGTGACATGCATTCCAATGACACATGCTGAAATTCCCTTTTAAAGATACAGGAGCCCTGTCCTCCTTTTCATATGGTCCACCCTACCTGATCCCCCCTGATGTGAGTGAGGGGAAGAGCTCTCTGCACACGCTCAGGGGCACTCCTCTGATTTCTCCCACCCTGACTGGAGCCGGCTAGGGCCATAGGAGAAGCCTGCCGGCTTGGGGAAGCAACAGGCCGGAGGCTGAGGCGTCCATCGAGGGCATCCTCACGGCAGTCGGCGTAGGAGTAGCGCTGCCCGGCCGCTCCTACGCAGGAGCCCTTCCTGGAGTTGGACCCGCTGTTGCAGACCGACTCGCGTCGCGGGGCCAGGCGGGACTCGAGCGGCGGCTGGAGGGTGGCGGAGTTCCAGAAGGACTTGGCCAGCGTCTCGTCGTGCTGGCTGGAGCCCGAGAAGACCAGCGGGGAGCCCGGCGGAGCCGAGCCCGGGGGCGACGCCATCGGAGGCGGCGAAGGCGCCGTAGGCCTCGCCTCGCTGCGCGCCGTCTCCATGGCAACCGCGCCGCGAAGCGGGGAGGAGGCCGCCGCCGGCCGCTCGCCTGCCCGCCCGCCCCGGCCGCCCGCGGGGAGCCGCCGCGGTGACGCCCGCGAGCCCCCCGTTCCTTCTCTCGCCTTCCACGCAGGCGAATCGAACAGCCGAACAAACATTCAGCACAGAAATATGCTGACGTTTATGGATATTTTTTTTAAAATAAAGACTTTAATGTATGGTGACCCTATAAAAAGGAGGGCAGGGCTCCTGTACCTTTAACAGTTGTATTGAAAAAGGAATTTCAGCAGGTGTCATTTGGATATATGGAGAACCTGCTGAAATTCCCTTTTCTTTGCAACTGTTAAAGAGACAGGAGCCCTGTCCTCCTTTTCATAGGGTCACCCTACATTAAGGGCACAACCCTATGCATGTTTATAGCTTTTGTTTGCACGTCTGACCATAATTTGAAATATAGTGAAAAGCAACACTTTATCAGCTGCAATTTTCAAAAGATGTATGGTGACCATATAAAAAGGAGGACAGGGCTCCTGTACCTTTAACAGTTGTATTGAAAAAGGAATTTCAGCAGGTGTCATTTGGATATATGGAGAACCTGCTGAAATTCCCTCTTCATCACAACAGTTAAAGCTGCAGGAGCTATACCAGAGTGACCAGATTTAAAAGAGGGCAGGGCTCCTGCAGCTTTAACTGTTGTGATGAGGAAATTTCACCAAGTTCCCCATATATAGACATCTCTGAAAGGTATTAAAACTGATATATTCAAATGTATGCAGTCATAATTTGTTTTTGTTTCCTTGTTTTTGTTTCGTTTCGTTGACATTTCACAATATTGTGTTTAAAAACACCCACATTCCTTCTCTCCTTCAACAAAAGCAGACCAAATGGCCACAGAAGTATTCAACATATACCCGTATTTCTTCGATTCTAAGACGCCATTGATTGTAAAACGCACACTAATTTAAGTACCACCAACAGAAAAAAGCTTTGATTCTAAGAAATAATAAACGCACTCGCGATTCTAAGACGCACCCCGTTTTTAGAGATGTTTATATGGGGGGAAAAGTGCATCCTAAAATTGAAGAAATATGGTATGTTGAAGTTTATGTATAATTCTTAGAAAGTCATATTATATACACACCCATATGCATGCATTGAAATTAATATATTCAAATTTATGCAGTCACGTTTTTCTTTTTTGTTTTGTTGGCATTTCACAATAAAATAATTTTTAAAAAACCACGTTCCTTATTTCCTTCTGCTATGGATTAAGGGGAACCTGGAATGGATCTCCCCTTCTGCTTTGGGGTTCGAAAGTGATCCAGGGGAAGCTGTAATAACTTCCACTTTACACACCCTGCCCCCAAAAGAGGAAATACATTGCCAAAAAAAAAAAAAAAAAGAGGACATGGGTTTGCCTCCGTGTGCTAATTTATATTTATAGATGCAAATGTGGAAATAATGACTATAAGTAGAAAAATAATGTTTCTCACCATAGTTGGAAAAACTGACCATATGAACTGCATACCTGTTTTACAAGGCTGTTTTACAAGGTGATACAACAAGGCTGTTATCTTTAAAATGGCAATTGACAAAAGGAAGGGGGGAAAGCCCTACAAAAGCGCTAAAAGGGCAGTGATGAAGCAGGTGCCAAGTGTACCCTAATCCTGGACAACACGTCTCCTGTCGACAAACCTTATTTGACGCAGATGAGTATTGCTCACGGTGACTTTTCTGGGCAGGCTTTGTCACTGGGGCAAAAGAGGCAGGACAATATCAAATGGTGTCTTCTTATTTTCGGGGATGGGGTGGGGGGAAGAGACCATGTTTCAAGAAGCACATCTTGAGAGCATTTCCAGACAGTCCAAAAATGCTACCTGTCTGAATTTGCTACTTTTATAGGCTGTGCCATATCCTTAAAGTCATCTCACATGTCGGCCTACATCTCAAAAATCTCTCAACAGCTGTCAGTAAGCTGTGAGCCCCAGAAATCATCCCCGACTTTGGGGAGGAGCGAGGTGAAGCTGCAACCTCTCACACCCAAAGTCACCTCACTGCTTTGGGTAATGGCAGATGCCCAGTCAACACCTCCCCCCCAAATTATTCCACATTCTTGGACAAGACCAGACTCTCAGAATCACCCTTTACCAGGGCCAGGTACCTATCTGAACTCCCAAGAAAGTTACCACTTTCCCTTGTCCAGTTTTATTAGCAGAAGTTTAAGATAGTGACAGAGGTAGCGATCCCTGGCAGGTAAGAATACTGGGCAGGTGGTCAGTCTAAATATGGTATCCTGGGGGCAGAGAAGCAGACAGTGACTCAGGTGAGAGATTACCTGGGGACTGGTAATAGCAGGATCATTGATGGGTATGCCATTGGAGCTGCTGGAGGAGTCTGTGCGCTCTGGCACAGTCTTGCATGTTGTGCATGTGCTGATGCAGGAGTGTGGCTAAGAGCATGTCCTTGTTTAAGTTCATTGGTTTGTACCATGCGCAGGCAGCATGTGGCCAATGTCGTCATCACACAGTCCCAAACTGGTGGGCGCTTAAGGGTCTGATTGACAAGGGTCTAGCAGTTAAGAGTGCACTGTTTACGAAATGCTCACTGTGTACACAGTGTGGCAAAAAGCTTTTGTCGGAGGTGGATCTGGGTTTGCAAAGGGGTGAACGTCTGAAGATGTGATGTGATAAAGGTATATATTTAACCTAACTGCTCATGACATTAGCAGGCAGCCACTGACATGATCATGAAGGGAGGGCTTAAAGAACAGAGTCCAGGGGCAGGCAGGCATTTGGGGCCTGCGGGCACATTTGGCAATTTGAGCAGCTGTCCTGGGCACCATCACAAAATGGCTGCCATGGGAAGTACAGCTAGTCACAAAGCACAATAACCTGCCCAAGAGACTGAATTCAAGGAAGAGGGGGCGGGGGTCTGAGCCCCAACGCACTAAACAACTTCTTTGAACCCAGAGTTTGCAGCACCAACAAAAACTTCTTTTACAGAAGGCAACCCTTTTTCTCATCTGATGAAGTGGACAGGGTCCATGAAAGCTTATGCTAGAATAAATGTGTTGGGTCTTTAAGGTGCCAGAACATATTTTGTCCTTTTTCTCATGTCATAGTCCATGAGGAAGTGGAACACGGCTAAGTGGATAGCAGAAATGGCTTAAGACATTGCTTAAGATCTGAATAAAATTGTAGTCACGACTCACGAGTTTGTGAACTCACTGATTAGAATTCATTCCTTCTTCTCCTTCTCCTTCCTCCTCCTCCTTCCTCCTGTGGAATTTCCAGTATTGATTTACTCACATCACTACATTGGTTGGACTATTGCAGAACAGCATATGGAATAGTTTGCAGCTTTGTGTCCTAGCAGAGTGACACCTCTAAGTGAGAACTGTCAAACACAATTAGCTCCAGTTGTGTTGATTTAAGACAAAGTGGCTCTTAGCATGCTTTTGAAAAAGATTCCCTGATCAACAGACCCAGGACAGACTGCCTTTTCCACCATCAAAGCCCTGCCGACCAAAAGGCTTAGGTCTTGCTTCCATCCAAAGGTCAGAGGAGTGGCCATTTCCCTTTGCTGAAGGTGTCAAGTTAGTTTGCAATGAGTCATTGCCATTTGGCAACTATCCCCTGTTGTGGTTGGGGTCAATGCATCGTATTGTATGCTAGCCTTGTGGGCCAAAGCATTGTACTTCTAAAATTGAGTACCTTTCCCCTGACGTGGTTTGGATTTCTGTTCCTGGATACATGGTCTATATAACCCTGGTGAACCCTTACATTCATTGGTGTCAGTATTTACATAGGCGTATTGGCCAGGGACACGTCTTCTGTTTTCCCACAGTGTTTGTATTTTCTGGTGGTGTGTTTTCCCCTACCCATTCCAGGCTGAGCATGCATTGAATATGGTGCCATTTGGCTAGTGTAGCAACAGTATATCTTTGATTCCGGTGTAGTATGACTATAGGATTGCTGTTATTTACTACTATTTGTAGCCCAAAACGTAGCATCTGTGTTGGGCCATGAGAACAATTCCAAAACTGATCCAGATAAAGGCAATGTCCTGTTGTGGATTTTGGAATAGTTCTTGTATAATACTGTTCCGCTCTCTCCACTTCTCCCAGTGTTGAGATGTCGCATGAGTGGAACACTTACTTGGGTTTGGTTTCCTTTGGAAGATTACTGGACACGTATTGGCATTTTGTAATATTTGTATTTATTTACAAATATACAAGTTGAACATAAGTGGAGGCATATAATTTAAACATTTCAGCAGACAGACAGAGCCCACTGTTCCTACACCAGATCTTCAAGGAGACATCTAGCACTCTTACAATTCTGACAAAGCACCAACACTCAGCTCTCTGTGTCCACATGTCTTCAGTTTTCATCATTTGTTTCCATTCACACAAAAACCTAGCTTGCTTCCTCTCCCTAGCTAGAAGGGGTAGGGGAAGAATGTGGATGAGTAATTTCTTCTGATCGTCACATAGTCTTCCTGGGCCATCTTAGCTCCCAGAGAAAGATATCGCCATCACCTGACTATTACGGGTCATGTCCAAGCTATTACCCCAGGCCAATTACGCTGATACACCTACTCCCAGAAATCTCAGAGCAAACACGTAACAGTACTTTAAAAATGCAGAAACAAAGATAGATGTGTTGGTCCTTGAGAAAAACAATCCAAAATCCATGGTGCGGGCAATGCCTTTATTAGGACTAAACAAAATTCCATAAAATTGTGCAAGCTTCCAAGTTCTCCAGAACTCTTCATCAGGCAAAATGGTACAAAAAGCAGGATGGAGCGAAGAAACAGAAAGTCCAACTGTACTACTAACCATCCAGATGCATAACCTTCTTCTTAATTAATACGTAAAAAAATCAGAATGGAGAAAGATTAACAAAATTAATAGTTAAGCAGAATGGATCTCAGGTGTATGAAGTAAGGCGGTTTACTAATGTTTTACTTGTGTGGTATAGTTACGGCCTATTCACAAAAGAATTTGCATCTCAAACCTTTACATTAACTAGCAGGCTGCCGTAATAACCGAGAGCATAGGTGGCATCTTGGTGGTTGCTTCTGCTCTTAGCCCTGTATGTATGTTGCTTTGCAAAATGCCACCTCCAGGCCTTGGTTGCCAAAGCATTCCTGCAGATAGTGGAGTCTTCCAGCCAGAGGGGAGGCAGGCAGGCCATTTTACCTGGCTGTGTTGTTAGTGACTGTTGCTTTTGTCAATCAGCTAACTACACTGCCTGGTAACGAGGCTGGGGTTCAGGCTCACGTCCAGCAGCCTTTTCTCCTTCTCCTTGCAGCTCTGAGCACCCCTCACATTATCTTTTAATAGCTAGATTTAAGCCTACTTTTCCTATTTTGATCTAATAGATAACATGTCAAATCCATGGTTAATTTCCAAAAAGAAAGGCTCTGGGGCTCAGGCTGAACTCCCCTAAGGAGTCTCCTTGTCCATGAAAGCACTTAACGCCACAAAATGGTACATTTGCACTAAATGTAGCAACTGTTCTCCTACTTTCTGTCTTCACTTTAGGAATACATGCGAAAGGCACAAACCTCTTTACTTCAAAGAAGATGCAGGGATGCTGTTGCTATCGTTATTAAAAAAAACCCCACAACAAATGCTCTTTAAAGATGCTGCTTCTTTGCTATTCAATTGTGAATTTAAATGGATATTAGTATATGGATCAGGCTCAACAGACATTGGGAAACTCCTAGAGAATGACAACAAATTGGGGACCCTACTCTGTGGTTTACATAGCAGAATAGTTAATCCAGCCCTTAGTATATTACTGTGACAGAGTAGCTATCTTCAGGCCAAATTTCCCCAGATCAAGTGTGAATTTATAAGGCACCTAGAGCCTCAAGCCAAGAGGTCAGGTTCTAGCTAGCACTTTATCGCCCATTTGGCGAGGCATCATCTGGGCTGTATTATAAACCCACCAGCTGTCCTAGCACCCGGTCAGGTGACCCAAGGGACCAATGTGCTTCCACGGGGCTTGATATAAATGTTTTGCCCCCATGGGGTCTGTTCAGAGTTGCCTGGCAGGCTGAGTATCTTGTATGCAGCCATTCTGCTGCTTTGGCACGCCTTAGAGTCTTTCCAACAGCAGCCTTAGAAGACTCTTCTCCCCTACCTCAGCTGGTTGTGGATTCTGACCCTTCCCTGCACTGCAAACCCTGGCAAAAAAATTTCAGCGCCATCCAGTAGGGTTATGTCTCGCCCAACAGACTGCCACTATTAAAGTCCCATTGTGGCCTCTGAGATAAAACAGGATATTATGAACAAAGACAGTAATTCTTCGGATTCAAGCAGGGAACTGGCCTTCCGGATGTTTTCTGCAGCAGGGAGGTCGGCTGAAGGGGGGATCCCGCGCCTTGTTTTGATGACAGTGAAGCTAGTGATTGCCAGGGAAATACACAATCAGCTAACTACACTGCCTACAAACCAAACGCTACACTGGCCGGATCCAAACCTGGAAGACAAAAAGCATTTTCAGCGATCGCACTTTTCAATTCGTGATGTGTCATGTTGTGAAACAACAAAGACTGACAAATGCTGGATCACAGTCAGTCAGGACTTCGATGGATTGTTATCCTGCTATCGCAAGTGCTATCACGATTTCTGTCTCCAAACTCAGGTAGGAGATAACAGTGGAACTCCCGCTGTTATCTCCAACATTTGATTGGAGATAGCAGCAGGATGCTTGGCAGGAGTTTTTTTTTTAAATTTATTTATTACATTTTTATACCGCCCAATAGCCGAAGCTCTTGGGCGGTATAGGAGGCGTGGCTGCATTTCCCCCTGTGTGGGTGATTCTCAACCCTGACACGAAGAAAGAAAAAAGGGGAGGTGACGTCAGGGACAGGGACAGGACCCCTGACATTATCTGGCCAGCAGGGTGTAGGATGGAAGGTAATCAAGACCCCCACTCCAAAACAGCTCTGCATCCCTGATCTATAGCATTCTTCCCCAGCCTAGGGCCTTCCAGATGTGTGGGACCACAACTCCCATGCTGGCTGAGGGTGATGGGAGTTGTAGTGTATCTGGAGGACACGAGGTTGGGGAAGACTGGTTGACACAATCTTGATCTGATTTACCCCCATAACAACCCTATGAGGGTCCTCAAGCCTTAGCATAGGCAACTTGTCCAAGGTACCCAGTGACCTTCAGCGTGGATTTTAACCAGAGTGTCCCTATCTCCACACATCCAACATAATTGTCCTCTGTAGCACACTGGCTTTGTGTTCAAGCCCAGGTGGAATTCTGCCAGAGACAAAACAGCAGCAGTATCATCAAGAAGAGGGCAGCTGATCACACACTCCTCGTACGTCTCAAAAGTCTAGTTTACATACGATAGGCTGCCTCCAATACATGCCGCTCGCACAAGATACAGAAAAGAAACTGTAGAATTTCTCCATAAGAAGCTTACCTTGTAATAATCCTGGTGGCAGAACCTACTTGGATAATTAAATACAACAGCCTAGAATCATTTCAAAACTTGAGCTGGGAAGAAAGAATCAATGGCGCCTTTGAATTTCTTGCCTGATGGATAATCTCCCCCATAATCTGCATTTCAGTTTCTTCAAGATGCAAATCCCCGCAAATAAAGAAGGGTTTATTTCTGGGTAAATTTGAACAGAATCATTCCATAAAAGTAGCTTGCCCCTCCAGCACCCCCCCTCCCAATCTATTAATTTTCAACCTGAGAACATACAAGAGAGAAAAGTTCCAAGATCCTAAGAAGGTTCTCCCTATGCAACAGACCTTGGCTGTTACACCTCTGCTTTCACGACCCTTTGTACTAGACTGGCCCAAGCCGAGTTGTGGGTCATTCCCAGTTTGGCATTTGTATGTACTCTGTAACCATGGATGCTCAGGTGTGGCTTATGAATGGAGCACAGCTTCTGAAAGGGGGTAGATTTGACTTTGCTATACAGTGGCTTTATTAGGCAACGTTTCCATGGGTCACCCCACCACAGAACACCACTGGAGCAGGAAGAAGCACTAGCCGCACCCTTAAAACAGGGCTGGCTTCAGATTGTAATTCAACATAGTTAGGGTGACCATATGAAAAAGAGGACAGGGCTCCTGTATCTTTAACAGTTGCATATAAAAGGGAATTTCAGCAGGTGTCATTTGTATATATGGAGAACCTGGGGAAATTCTCTCTTCATCACAGCAGTTAAAGTGCCAGAGCTATACTAGAGTGACCAGATTTAAGAGAGGTCAAGGCACCTGCAGCTTTAACTGTTGTGATGAAGAGGAAATTTCACCAGGTTCTCCATATATACAAATGACACCTGCTGAATTTCCCTTTTCAATACAACTGTTAAAGATACAGGAGCCCTGTCCTTCTTTTCATATGGTCACCCTAAACATAGTTATTCCGCATGGTGGCACCCAGAAAGATACCCCCTACATTTTAAAGAGTTGTCCCTTGTTTTGGACTCACAGAAATTGAAGAGTGCCACTTTAGTTCAAAATGAAAACTCGGTAAAATCCCCCAGGCCCCCTTGTTCTGGAAATTTCAGCCGGGTGCTGCCAGCATGTCTCGTATGGAACAGTCCTTCTTCTTTGATTTCTCATCCCACCCTCCCCACCCCCCCAGCCGTCTTACCTGCAAGGACATGCCATGCTGTGCCCTTCACGTCTTGGTCTACACAGATAAAAAGTCCTCTTCTATGCAAAAACAATCTTTCTTCCCATTTCTGGAAAATACAGTCCGGGCAGGAAGAGGGTCCATGTGTCCAGGTCAGCTTGTATGCTTTTGCTACAAGAAACCCCCAGCAGAATTACCGGCCACCATCTTCCTGTGTCCGGGAGAGTAATGTTTGCTTTGGGCTAGGCCTGCAGTTGCTAGAGAACTGGTGGATGCCTTTTTTTCCTCAGTCGTGTCTGGGCTTGCCCGGAGATCAGGGAGACCCATAATTTAATCTAACAAGGAATGTTTGGGCTGAGGTAGGGACCCCATCCAAACCCTTTTGATAAGGAGGGAGATCTTCCCTCTGACGGTGTCAAGCTTGGCATAAGGCCCATAGTACCTACTGATGTTCAGGAGGAACACCCTTCAATAACAACAACAACAACAATAATCTGTAATGTTCAGGGTAACTGTTTGTGGCATTCCTGGTGGAATGACCCTTGGGCTGGGCTATGTCATAAACCTAGGGGTAAACAGATTGTGGCACCTCCAGATGTTTTGGCCTACAACTCCCACTATCCCTCACCACTGGCTATGCTTGCTAGGCCTGATGGGAGTTGCAGGCTAAAACATTTGGAGGAACACAATTTGTCCACCTCCTGCCATAATCTTATCTGCCT
This sequence comes from Elgaria multicarinata webbii, assembly GCF_023053635.1. Lineage (NCBI taxonomy): Eukaryota > Metazoa > Chordata > Lepidosauria > Squamata > Anguidae > Elgaria > Elgaria multicarinata. Next base: position 32,321,167 of record NC_086182.1, read on the forward strand.
CTCTCTACAGAACCCCTCCCCAACCTGGTGTGCACCAGATGGGACACCTCTATTGGTGCCCACCAGGTTCTTTGCGCCTGCAGATTTTTATTTCTTAAGATATTTTTGTTTTTTAAAAATAGTTTTTAACTGGGAGGCTGTTCTGTTGCAAACTCAAGTGCTGTCCTCCGGGGTCATCTTCATTGGGGTTCGAAAGAGTGATTTTATGTTTTGAAACTCAGAACCCACCTCTGTCTTGTACTTAGGTTTTTGGCAGGTTTGGTTTTCTTTTAGTCTTGGTAGATTGCCTTCTGGGAAATGAGCGTTCTCTGATTTGGGCAAATGGTGACCATTTTATAAATGGGCAACCCCACCCCATCCACCCTGCCCGATGGCAAGTATTTTGTGAAGGCACACACAGCACAACACCTGGACAGGAACCGGGGCTTCAGAACAGCCTGGTAGGGTCTGACAGACTGAGCGGGCCACTAGGATGGCTTGCATAACGACTTTTAGTGGCTGGAGTGAAGTCTCTGTGGTACATTAGGGTTAGTCCTCAGGTTAGGGCTAGGGTTGAGGAAGTACCACTCCCTGGGCTGGAATCGGGGCTGTACAAGATTCTAACCAAGCCAGACAGACTGAGAGAGCTACCTGGAGGGCTTGGATTAATCCTCAGGAGGAAGAGTTCTCTCACTCCACTCTGCTCAAAAATTAGTTCTGGAAAAGAGAGTTGACTTCATTACAGAGTTTGCCAGCATTGGTAGTCAGAAATTCAACAAGCGAAGGTTCTCCTGCTGCTGCTCCTTTGCTTAAAAAGTTGCACCTGTTGAACTTCTGCCTCTCACAGCTCTGTTAAAGGCTGAGGATCTACACCAGGAAAAAAAGGTCTGGAGAAATCATCTTCATCCCCTGTTTTCAAATAATAATAAATTCTCATAAAGGTATTCCCACCAAAGGCTTGCTAGATGTTCAACAGGGCAATCCTAGGCATGTCTACTCAGGAGTATGTCCTATTGGGTTCAATAACAATTACTCCCAGATGAGTGTGGATCAGGTCGCTTCCTAAACTAGGGTGACCATATGAAAAGGAGGACAGGGCTCATGTGTCTTTAACAGTTGCAAAGAAAAGGGCATTTCAGCAGGTGTCATTTGTATATATGGACAACCTGGTGAAATTCCCTCTTCATCACAACAGTTAAAGCTGCAGGAGCTATACTAGAGTGACCAGATTTAAAAGAGGGCAGGGCACCTGCAGCTTTAACTGTTGTGATGAAGAGGGAATTTCACCAGGTTCTCCATATATACAAATGACACCTGCTGAAATTCCCTTTTCTATGCAACTGTTAAAGATGCAGGAGCCCTGCCATATGGTCATCCTACCTAAACCACACCACATCTTTCAGTGGTTGGAATCACTGTGTCTGTAGCTAGCTGCCTTGCTGGACATCCCTTCATACGCAAAAGAAGCAGGTGGAATTAAAAGATCTGAGCCAAAGAGAAGCGTCTGCAATGCTGCAGAATCAGCTGGTTAGCAATTACAGGAAACAACTCTTGCATAGTAAATTTTTAATACAATTATTACAAGGAGAGTATATTGGATCCAGAAAGCTGAGACACACCTTATCTTGTCTGTACTTAAGGCTTCAGTCCTACGTGCACTGGTGGGAGAGTAAATCCTATCAAACAAAATGGGATTTACTTCCAAGTAAACCTACATAGGATCATGCTATAAAATGGTTTCTGTCTCTTGGATCAAGCCCCCTGGTTTTGTACCTCTCTTCACAACTGAGACACGGTTTGTTGTTTGCCAATGGAAAGGAATCTGTCCCAATACCAGGGGAAAATGTGGTCGGCCTACATGCAGAATCACAGGCTAGAAGCATTGCCACCACTGACCGGGAGGGCTTCACAGGCTTAATTCCTGCATGTCAGCCTGCTGTTAAAGGCACAGGATTGGGACCAGTAGAAAAAGGGGGAAATCTTAAGACTGCAATTCAGTGCACACTTATTTGGGTGCAAGTCATAGCCTATTTAGCAGGGCTTATTTCCAAGTAAAGGTGCAGGTGATTTATTTGGGAAAACAACTCCCCAATGATCTTTGAAGAGAGCACTTGTGAGGCTCAAGAACTGATCTATTTAGAAACTGACCAAGAACAGAAGGAAAGAAACTACATTGTAAAATAAATAAATAAATAAAATCTATCTGTCTAATTTCCTGATCTTCTTGCGTTATATGCACTCAACTCTATGGCACACAGCTGCCTTGAACCCCGAGCCATTTCACTCTGACTTATATAAACCAGAAGGCAAAACAGTAACAGCTGTTTAGCTATCAGATTAGCTATAGTTGGTTAGATAGTGCAAGAGCTGTAGGAGTAAAGAAATAACATGCAAACTATCTAAATAGCGTCAAACTTTTCAGATTTTCTCCTTTTTTCTCTTTGGGGACTCTTAACTCTTTGAGCGTAGCTGGTGTGCGTCTGGGTTTTGTTAACGTAGCTAGGGGTTGAGTAATTTGTTTTGGAGAAGATCGGTTCCTGAAGGTAGTGTTTACTGGCTTCTTTCTAAGACTGATGTATTGTCACTATATGTAAGAATTAATTATATTGATGAGGTATAAGTTAGCTGTAAATTACTAGGAAAGAAAACTTGGTTCCTAAAAAGTGTTAACCCAATGAGCTGTGGCAACGGAAAAAGGGAAATTTAATGTTAGGGAAAGGGATTGCAAGTTAAGAGGAAAAGTATCATGATGATATTGTAGTGCTGTTATATCTAGAACAGGCTCTTTATAGAATTGCTATTGGAATTAATAATAATAATAATAATAATAATAATAATTTATTTATTTCTTAACTGCCTCTCCCTTTGGATCGAGGCAGGGAACAACATTAGAACAGGAATCAATACATCTTAAAAATTCTTGATTTTACATTGATCTGGATAGGCCTGCGGGAAAAGGCTAGTCTTTAAGGCTGCCTTAAAATCACAGAGAGAGTTAATTTTACGAATCTCCTCCAGCAGGCCATTCCACAATCTGGGGGCAACAGAAGAAAAGGTCCTCTGGGAAACTGATGTCAGCCTCGTTTTAGCTGACTGAAGTAAGTTCACCCCAGAGGACCTGAGTGTGCAGGGTGGACTATATGGGAGAAGGCGATCCCGCAGGTAACCTGGACCCAAACCATTTAGGGCTTTAAAGGTAATGACCAACACTTTGTACTTTGCCCGGAAACTAATCGGCAGCCAGTAGAGTGATTTTAATGTTGGGGTAATATGCTCACCCCTAGATGTACCGGTGACCAACCTGGCTGCCCTATTTTGAACTAGTTGAAGTTTCCGGACTAGGTACAATGGTAGCCCTATGTAGAGCGCATTGCAGAAGTCAAGCCTTGAGGTTACAATTGCTATTAATACAATTAAGGAGGTGGAGTGTTCTTCCCTTTAAGAGCAGCCTTCGCCGACCACTGCCCTCCAGGTGGACTTTAACTCCCATCATCCCCAGCCAACATGGCATCCAATGGGAGTCATGGGAGTTGTAGTTTAACACATCTAAAGGCCATCAAATTGGGGCAGCATGGCCCAGGCTGTCTTAACAGTCTCTTAGCATTTAAGAAAGCTATAAAGACTGATCTCTTCTGGCAGGCCTATCCAGTGGAATTTTAGGATGCTTTTAGTATGTTTTAAGCAAGTTTTAACAATGTATACTGTGCTTTGATTAATATTTTATGTATTTTATTCTTGTTGTTCCCAGCCTCTATCAGGATGGAGAGGCGGGTTAGAAATCTCCTCCTCCTCCTCCTCCTCCTCCTCCTCCTTCTCCTCCTCCTCCTCCAGACAGAGTGGCTGCAGTCCTAGGCACACTTACCTGGGAATAAGTCCCGCTGAACTCAATGGGACTTTCTTCTGAGTAGACACATATAAGTGTTGTGCTGTAAAGAGAGGCATGATGAGAATCTTACTAACCCATCAAAGGGGTGGACAGAGCTCCCTCTCAGACAGGTTGAGGACAAGCAAAAGGAGGTCTCTCTTAAGTATTCACTTACGGGACCCCAGTGGGCATTTTTCATTTAGATCCTTTTAGATGACCCTGTTCAAACAACACACTAAAGCCACAGTAGTTAAGCATTTTGAGCTAAACATTATGGCTTAGCATGTTATGTGAACCATTCCTAACCGTGGTGGCTTCATAACCATGGTTTAAACATGCTCACTAACCATTTACTGCAAAACAGTTAGCAGTCTAACCATGGTTTAGTGTGTTGTCTGGACAGGCCCAATCTGTCTTATGATGCTGTTTTATCACTACTGTTCTGCCTATTGTTCCCTTGTTAAGGATTGTATTCTAGCTTGTCTCTGATCATATGTTCCATGTGCTGCCTTGAGTACAAAGCTGGGATATAAATACCCAAATAACGCACTACTGCTAGATGTGATGGCCATCAAGGTAGCCAGCCTTTCTCCACCTTCCTTTTTAAAAAGGGTTGGGAAATTTATGGAGGGCTGGTCTACCAGCTTCTATCCTCGATGCCTTATCAGCAGACACTGAAAACACAGTGCTAGGTGACGCTGGCTTCTCCAGCAAGATTGCGCAGTTTGGGATATGGATACACACTAAAGGTTCATCCATGCATGGACAGCTAGCTCTAGAAATACAGAACTCATCCCAATTCTGAGTTGATGTGGCTGAAATCCTCAGTGGGGAAAATCAATAATGGATTCATTGAAGGGCCTCTCTAAAAATGTGGAAGCTTTGCCGGGTAGGCAGAAGCCAAGAAAAGTGATGAAAACCTAGGGTGACCAACTGTCAGGATTTCCCCGGATTTGTCCTGGTTTTTGTTCTTTCCATGGTGTCAGGGGGGATTTTCTATAATTTTCAATAATGTCCTGGAATGACACACCTTCCCCTTTAAGGCTGCCATTAGCATGGCAGGAGGGAATGACATGCGTTCTTGAGGCACATCATTCCCCCACCCTGAGCTCCAATTGAGGTCTTAAAGGGGAAAGTGGGTCATTCGTGAACATTATAGAAAAGGCCCCAATTGGAGTGGATGGTGGTGGTGCAGAATGAAATCCTTTCCCCTCCTCCACTCCAATCGGGTTCTTTAAGGTGGCGGGGGAATAACGTACTTTCTGCAGGACTCAGAAAGCTGCTTCCCCCACACACACTAGGTGTCCTCTTTTTTGGTTTCCCAAATATGGTCACCCTATGAAAACCAACAAGCCTCTGATCTTCTTTTCTCCCCCCATTTTGGTGTCTTCCATTTCTACGACCAAAGCAAGAGGTTTTGTCTTGTGCCTGGAATTCAAAAGAAGACATGAAAGATGAAATAGCTACTATGGTGTTCTTCATCACACGCCTGGTGAAGAAGCACAACAAACTGAGCAAGGCCCAGCTGGAGATGTTTGCATCCAAGCTGCTGACGACTCTGTTCGAGAGGTACAAAAACCACTGGTACCCTGACAATCCCTCGAAGGGGCAAGCTTTCAGGTAAGTGTCACAGGTGTGCCCCTCACTCATTTATTTGCCCAGTTTGTCTGCAAAATGGGGACTTGTTTTCCTCTAGAAATCCATTATTCCTGCTAGTGCTGGCTCTGGGTTTTTGAAGGCCCTTGGGTGAAGACACCCTTCATGGGCCTCCTCCTACAGTGGGTCTTCCTTCTCAACATCATTGTGGCCTGCTGCTATTGCTCCTGATCCTCTTTGCTACCCATTGCTTGCTTGGCAGACAGAGAGCCAGTGAGCAAGTAAGCCATGGCATCTCTTGCTCCTCCTCACCACTTATATACATGACAAAGCATATAAGTTTTGGCATTACAAAAAGGAGGTCCAGGATCTCTTCTCGATCATCCCAGAGTGCAGGACACGGAATAACGGGCTCAAGTTACAGGAAGCCAGATTCCGGCAGGACATCAGGAAAAACGGTTAGAGCAGTACGACAATGGAACCAGTTACCTAGGGAGGTGGTGGGCTCTCCCACACTAGAGGCCTTCAAGAGGCAGCTGGACAACATCTGTCAGGGATGCTTTAGGGTGGATTCCTGCATTTAGCAGGGGGTTGGACTCGATGGCCTTATAGGACCCTTCCAACTCTACTATTCTATGATTAGGTGAAAGGAAAGAAAGAAAGGCAGGCTTGCACCAGAGAGCCGGTGTAGTGGTCAGAGCATTGGACTGAGATCCAAGAGATCTGGATTCTAGTCCCCACTTGGCCATGAAGCTCACTGGATGACTGTGGGCCAGCCTCTGACTCTCAGCCTAGTTACCTCACAGGGTTACTGTGAAGATAAAATGGAGAGAAGGATCATGTAAGTCGCCTTGGGTTCCTTGCAAGAGGAAAATGGTGAGATAGAAATGGAATAAATAAATCTCTGTGTCATGTAAAATATGCACAGCAGTCAAAGGGGGGTTAGATGTGCAGCCAAAAACACCTTACTTGCACCCTGTTGCCAACGCATGTTGGAGACTTCAGCCAATGTTTCCTCCCCTCACTCCCAACTTCCATACAGGTAGAGTTAATATGGGCTGCATGGCATTGCTGTTCTTGATGCTAAGAGAACATTGAACTGTGTGGAACAAGGGTGTAGTGGTTAGAGTGTTGGACTGGGACTTGGGTGACCCAGATTCAAGTCCCCACTGAGCCATGAGTCTCACTAGTTGACTGTGAGACAGTCACTGACTCTTGATCTAATCTACGTCACAGGGTCATTGTGAGGATAAAATGGATAGGAGGAGGAGGACTGTGTAAGCTGCTGAGGCTTCCAAGGAAGAGGAAAAAAGATGGGATATAAATGTAATAATAAATACTAATAAAATGACAGGCCCGGCCTGGCCATGTTCCACTTCTTGTACAGGTGCATAAGGATAAACCAATTCAATGCTAGAGATCCTTTGCTAGACCAAGCGTGTGCAGAGAGCAATGTGGACTTCAGGAGCCTTGGCTTACCGAAGGAGTTGACTGTCTGGGTTGATCCATTTGAAGTCTCCTGCAGGTGAGCTGTTTGGAGGGAATTAAAGCACTTTCCCGGAGAGTGGATGAAGCAAGGGTTGGCTGATTTTGGAGAAGGCCTTTTAAATATAGCCTCCTGTGGGTAGTTCTATTCTCTTGCACTCCAGTGGGCTCAGTGGCTAAGCCTTTTGGGTGGAACCATGGGGTGTTCAATGCAGAATCAATGGCAGGTTGGAGCCCTGCTCATAGTTTACATTGGGGGAGGGGATTTCCCCACTCCATAGTGTCTGTGGGCGGTGAATCCACTCCGGGTTTCAGTAAGAGCCAGTCAGAATTCTAAAGGAGCTCGCCAAGGTGTGACGCCCAGAGGACCACCCAGAGGGCAGCAGGTACTGAAGCAAACTCCATTTTATTCTTGCACTCAGAACGGTGCCATAATGGAAGTAAGTTGCGCAACTGCATATGCTCATCCGTTTTATTTGTTTGCGTACATCAGAATTTGCCAACAGTTTTCTTGTTGTGCTAGCATCTCAGGAATGTCAGAATGGCCCTTGAAACGGGTACGGAGGAATGTTAGCGGAAGTAATACAGATGGCTATCTAAAATCATGAAGTCCAGGGTCTAAAATTACCTAGTAGCACCATGAACATCTGCTCTCAGATGGATTTGGCTGCAACTCCCAGAATTCCCCAGCCAACGTAGGTTTTCTGAGAGTTGTAGGATGGGAAATGCTGGTGTAGTGAAATGACTAAGAAGCTGAGCTATGAATCAAGGAGACTCAGGCTTGAAATTCTCTTATGCCGTGAACTTACTGGCTTGCTTTAGTCCAGGAGTTCTTAACCGGTGGGGTACGCCTCCCCAGGGGAGATTTGGACTGACTCCAGGGGAGGTGGGAGTAGCCTCTCAACTATAAATTCTTTATTTTATAAGTACATAGCAGCGCAGCTTGGCCCAACCTTATTTCTTTCTACTTATCTTGGGAGCTACGACGTAGCTCATTTGTACACCACGGGCGTTATCGTAGTTATTGTTACCTGCTACATGTGCGTTAGCGTTCATGAAGAACAATCAATCTTTCAAGGTAAGTGACTGCTTTGTTCCAAGTCACTTCCCCCCCCCTCCCCCCCGGTTTATTGCAAAAAGTTGAGCTGGGCCGAAAATGTTGATTGTTCCATTTTTTGGCATTTCGTGGAGGGGTGGGAGGAAAACGAAAACTCTGGACAAAAAGGCTTGGGGAAGGAGAAATTTTCAGAGAATTTCTCCTTGGGGAAAGTGACAGGGTTTCCACCTTTTGAAGTTTAAGAAGTTGTTCCTTTCTTCTTTCAATTTTTTAAAAATATTTTTAAAAGCGCCCCTTGTGTTGTGCCCTTTCCCCCAATACTAGGGTGACCCTGGGGAAAGGAGGACAGGGCTCCTGTATCCTGTAACAATTGCATAGAAAAGGGAATTTCAGCAGGTGTCCTTTGTATATATGGAGAACCTGGTGAAATTCCCTCTTCATCACAACAGTTAACACTGCAGGAGCCCTGCCCTCTTTAAAATCTGGTCACTCTAATATAGCTCCTGCAGCTTTAACTGTGGTGATGAAGAGGGAATTTCAGCAGGTTCTCCATATATACAAAGGACACCTGCTGAAATTCCCTTTTCTATGCAATTGTTACAGGATACAGGAGCCCTGTCCTCCTTTCCCCAGGGTCACCCTAACCTACAACTCCCAGCATAGGCTTCTTCTCCCTAAACTTGATTGGATTGTGCGGCTGGGATCTTCCAAGTGTTGAGGGGTGGTTTACAAACAAACAAACAAGACTCCTCCACAGTCGGCTACAAAATTATTCATTGCTTGTGTTTGTGTTCCTTTCATTGAATATGCATTTTTTTTAGTCCAGAGACAGAACTAAAAATGCAAACTCGTCCTGCCTAAGCCTAAATTTTGGGCCGTTAACACATGGGAGGCGTGGGCCGTAAGATTTTTCACAAGGGAGGTGTGACACCAAAAAGGTTAAGAACCACTGCTTTAGTCAATCCCGTCCCCCTTCAGTCTCCAAGCCTTGGTCCTTGAACCCTGGGCCTACCTTACAGGACCGTCAGAAGGATTCCTTCTAGATTGTGTTATATGAAGTGCCCTGGCTAGCGAGAAAAATGGCAGGTATTTGTGCTAAGTAAGGGCACACCTTTGTAAAACGGACTCGCTTCATGCAAACGGGCACAAATGGCTTTGCGTAGCTTGTTGCAGAGGGGAGACCCGCTGTATCCCAAAAGGAAGTCTAGTAGCTCCTGGCCCGTTGCTTTGGTCGTCATACCTGCAGCTGCCTGATGCCTTGCCCAATGAACCCCTCTGTCTAGATACGGTGAGAAGAACCTGCCTTTCACGGTGGCTCACTTTGAAGGCAACGAAGAGGACCACGACATCTCTCAGTGCATCCGCCAGGCTGTGGATAAGGCCCTGACATACGACCACCAATCGAGCACTTCCTCTGACGAGGAGAGCTCCATCACGCAGCCCAAAAGCATCCCTACGGTTAGCAACCCAAACAGTGTGTACCAGGTGAGTGGGCTGCATGCTATGGATGAGTGAGCAGATCTGGCTCTGTGCCTAGCTCAGCCGCCACGGACTCCCTTCTCTCTGTGTTTTTTTTTGCCATTGCTAGAATGACTTGGACAAAAGACTGTAATGGTGGGGGCTGGCTAGACATACTGATATCTCTGCTCTAGAGGGTTTACAGTTTGAAGAAATGCATGCTGAAGGGGGGATCCTGTTAAACGAATACTGAAGGGCAGGGTGGGAACTTCTGTGGTCTTGTTTTTAAGTTGCTGAAAGGATTACATAGAGGGGGAAGGACAGGAAAGCAGATATGTCTTGGGCTGGCACAGAGAGCCTTAGATGGGAGTGTATAGTATCTTGGATCCGATGGGGCAGGCTGTTCTCTGAGCTGGCATTACACTGATCACACTAACATCAGGCATCAAATATGAAATGTCATAAATTGTCACTCTGCAGTGATATTTAATATTTAATACTGTATGTGATGTAAAGCACGGACATCCAGAATGCCGGGATGATAGTCAGCATGAACATCAATACTGAGAGGAGAAATTCTGGCTGCAGACTCATCCCCACCCCAAATAACTTAGGGGTATCCCTTAAGCCAAGGTTGCCTGAAGCTCCTGACCATGTTGAAGTTCAAAGCAGGGTTGGGTTGAGTTCTTCTGTACTCTTTGGAACAGCACAAAACCAACCTACTTTTCCACCTCTTCAACTTCTTTGTCTGGTCCCAGTGTGGCGAGCCATTCCACATCTGGGCTCAGTACTCTCGCAGGAAAGTGCACGGCCCTGATGGAGTCCACCCAAACCCAGCCAGTGATTGCTACCTTCAGTACAAGGGCTACAAGGCCTGCCGGCCATCAGCCGCGTTCGCTGGTCCTCGTATAGACAGATACCACTGGGTCAACTCCAACCGATAATACAGGGACACTGCCTTCCTCACTGAATTGTGAACCCTGGGGAAGAATGAACCTTTGTAGCCTGGAAGGACGTTAGGAGCTTCACCAGGAGAAAACCCTCTTCAGTCATTTATTACAATTCTTGTCTCTTCCTGTCTCCACCTCTCTTTTTTAGAAATTCCTTTTCGTGTTTGCAACTTTTAAAATAAGCACTCGATGCTAAAGTCTCTTTTTTAAAAATGATTTTAATGTGTTTTTATGGCACGATTGAAAACCGAACTGCAGAATTACACTTGTGGAAAACTTAAAAAGGAAATCCAGTTACTAATAAAATGAAATGTGTGGTTTTTTTTAAAAAAAATTGTCCTGGCATCTTGATCAAGAGGGGAGGACAGGAACACTGAAAATGTGACATGGCTTTCTGAAAGGAATTTGTTAAGGGGTGTGTGTAATAGGATGACAAACACACACATTGCATGGACTCTTTTTCCTGTGGGTCAGGAACCATGAGATGTTCATCAGAACTAAGGTACTTCCAAGTGGAGATCTCCTGGCGATAGCATTCAAAACCCATCGTGCACCTATTCCATCTTTTGTTTCCCTTGAAGAAACTGTGGAAGAACACAGGTGGGCTATAAGTGGAAATCTATGTGTGGACCTCTCATAAAATTCTGTGAATAAGGCTTGCAGTTGAACACAAAAAAGCCTTGTCTGGAAGCATCTCTTGTCCTTGAACTGCTCAAGACAACATGGGCAAATTGGATTCCAATCTGGCTTCAGGCCTAGTTGTGGGTCAGAGACTGATTTGGATGCCTTGGTGGATGATCTACACTGTGAACAGAGCAGTGGAAAGATGTCCCCGTCGGTTCTGCTGGACCTTCCAGTGGCTTTCACTACCATTGACCATGATATCCTTCTGGGGTGTCTATCTGAGATGGGACTGGGAAATGCTGTTATATGGTGGCGCCAGCCCATCTTGGAGGGGCAATCTCAGAAGGTGCTGCTGATTGATTCCTGTTTGACATTGTGGCTGTTAGCCTTGGTGTCCCATCTTATCCCCTATGCTATTCAACGTATACCTGAAAACCCTTGGAGAGACTGTCTGGGGTTCAGTGCCCCCGGCATATTGGTGACACCCAACTCCATCTAAATCCAAGGAAGCTGTTCTAGTTCTCAACTGGTGTCTGATGCGAGTAATGGACTAGATGACGGCAAACATATATAAGCCTAATCTAGACAAGACAAATGCTGCAAATCTTTGCCTCTTCATAGTTCTCTCTCCAGTTTGGTTTAATATATCTTGTCTGCAGGAGCCATGGACATTAAGTGATATTGCCCCGCTCTTGTAAGGTTTACTCCCCACTTCCTTGTTCTAAAATGCAACAACCATGTTGCCAAGGTAGCACGTGAAAACAATCAGAAATGCAGTTAGCCACTTTTTAAATTCTTTTATTGTACTTCCTTGTGGTCTATTGCTAGCCGTATCTCTAAGTCCAAACAGCAGCAAGATGGGGTCAGGAAGGAAGGATCTGGTATGACTTATAAGAGACCCTTCTCTTATAATTGCAGAGTCTTACTAACCATTTCTTTTTTAACTAGTGAACAGATAGTGAACCGCCCAGAGAGCTCCGGCTATTGGGCGGTATAGAAATGTAATAAATAAATAAATTAAATAAATAAATAAATTTACTATCCCTGGACTCCTTGTGAGGAAGGGCAGGTTATCAATCATATTAATTGCTCAGAGAAACAATTGAAACACATCCTCAACTCACTTCTGTTTTCTTCCCTCCATCCCTGGTTGCTCTTATAAGGCCACTGGAGACTCACTCAGGCCTCCTTGCCGCCAGCATTTCTAGTTCCCTCAGCAAGGAGTCCTTCTCCAAGCTGATGGCCTCAGCCTGATCAAATGCTGAGTTTCCATAAGCGGAACTCCTGAAGTCCTGCTGTTCCTTCTCCAGGAGTTGCACCAATTTCTCAGTTAGCCGGGCTAGCTGGTCTTCTGTGGTTATTGCTTCAGTAATGGCGGAAGGGCAGCTTTCAGCTGGGGAACTGATGAAAGAGAAGCATACAGAGTCAGGCTTCATTCTGTGTGTGGTCTCGCAGTAAATGGATGTAGCTTTGAGCTGGGAACTCTTGTGTTCACCTTTGCCTTAGCCGTGGACTCGCTAGCACAGCCTATCCCAACCTGGTGCCCTCCAGATGTCTTTGTCTCCAACAACTCCCATTGTAGATGGGGGATTTTGGGAGTTGTAGTCCAATGCATCTGTGGGGGGCACCAAGTTGGGGGAGGTTGTGATAGATGGCTTTACCTGAGATTTTAGTTTCCAGACCTCATTATCTACCATACATAGATAGTGATAGTGGCCTACCTTAGAGGGTTGTGTGTACAGATGACTGAGATAATGTAGGTGGAGCATTTAAGGAAAATGTTATAAACACTGAATATTATAAATAATGCAGGGCTCCCACACCTTCATGCCAGGTGCCGAGTGCACAGGATCTCTCCCTCTTCCCCCCTCTCCTTTACTTATTCCATAGGGCTGTGGGGAGGATACAAGGGACTTGACCATGTAGGCCACCTTGAGCTCCTGGAAGGGCCAGTTCAGATGACATGAAAACCCATCGTGGATTAATTAACATTCAAGGTGCCATGGCATGTGCCATTCTCCATTATGAATATGCAACAGCCCTTCCAGGGTTTGCTGTGACTTCTCGTGTTGTTTGAAGCTGGCTGGGGAGGGTTATTTGAGGGTTAAACAAGCCTTGCATAACAGACTGTGGGTTATGCAAGGCACGCGCTGCAGCTCCTTGTGGGTAAATTCATTCACAATGGGCTGTGGTGTGGTCCAAACCAGGTCAATAAGTCGGTTCAGGGGCAGATATATGGATCTAAACAAATGGGTCAGTCCTAACCCTGAAATAGCTGTGCAAGATTTTTAGGGCCAACTGATACCACATAACTAAAAGAAATGTTGAACTAGTGGGATAAAGCAAACCACTTGCAGTGGTGGTACAATTGCAATAGGCTGAGTGGGGGGGGGCGGGTGATGCCACCCACCAAGCCCTCCATCATGTAAGGGGCGTGGCCCCATGCCTGATGTCATGGATGTGGACACACACCTGATGTGGTAAGGGGCATGGTGGCCATGCTCTCAGACATAATTGGGACCTGGTATGTACACAGGATTTATGTTACACACAGTGCATCTGCCAGGAACCAGCTTGGCTGTGCATGGGGCAGCCACGTGGCTTTGCCTGCCCCACGCCTTCTCCCATTGGGGAACGGGTGCGAGGCAGGCGAAACTGCTCAGCCTGGCTTTGCTCATCTTTGGTCTCCCTACCCAAGACTGGGGTGTGATGGAAGGAGGCTGAATGGGGAGGGGGCACATGAAACACACGGCCATTAACATATCACCATTGCCATCACTTGTAACTCTCGCCATGCTCACCTCATCGTTGGGATGGCCTCTTGCATGTTCGAGAAGGCGCGGGAGCAACATTCCTTTGAGGACAGTTGGGTTTCGAGTGAATCCTCGAACTCTGCGTTGAGCGATAGGCCCTTGTGCTGCTTCAGGCGCCGGGCGTTATGCATGCAAAGGAAGGCGAGATGAGGCGGAATGGGTTTGGTTCTCCAGTGCCTCATTCACACGGGCAAAGAGAGATGATATACGAGAGGCTTCGACCAGGGTGATATAGGAAGGGGGGTAATTACAGCTACCCTGGTTACATGAGCGGTAGGGAGAGAAGCCCATCCCTCCACTCTTCACTCCAAAGGGGGGGGGGGAGCTGCCTTGGAAGATCTCTTAGATCTGTGCAAAACACAGCTGCTAGGTTAGTAATTGGGACGAGGTAAAGCTGGGGTGTTGAACCTCTTTCTACCCGAGGGCCGAATTCTATTTCAGAGAAGCTCTTGGGGGCCTGTGGTCCAGTGGTGGGTGGGGCCAGAGGGAAAAAGGGTGGGGCCAGAAATACAAGCAATTCTGGCACATTGTAGCTGAAAGCTCTTACTGCCAGCAACTAAGTCTTTGGGGAGGGATCCCAATCTTTTAGAATGCGGGGTGGGGGGATTGGGGTGGGTGGGGAGGAACTGCACAAAATCCAGGAAACCATTGCTGGTTGGGGGTGAGGGCAAGGGAACGGGGGCATGGCTTTGTGGGGAACCCCAGAGGGCCGGATTCGGATCCTGCGATTCAGCAGCCCTAAGTTGAAGGGAAATCCTAAGGCACTGTGGGTTCCCCTAGAAGTCTCATGGGGAACAGGAATGTGTTGGAGTATTTAATATTATGAGTCCCAATCTTATGCTCATCCTGCACATATGTGTAAATTAACATTATATCACAGAAACATCCTAAGGGCGCAATCCTATGCATGTTTAGACAGGAAAAAAAGTCCACAACTCCCAGTATGTGCCAGCTAGCATGCGGTTATAGGACTTTTTTTGTCTAAACATGCATAAGATGCACCTTAAGTTTCCTTCTAAGGAACCTGAACTCGTATTATGCACTGGCACTCTGAAGTGGGCTTCACGTACATAATAATACATAAGTGCTTAGTGGTGCTTCCGGAGAATATCACAGCGTTCTCCGCAGCTCTTCTTTCTAGAAAGAAAACCAGGCTTTCTGTCTATGTTAGCTCAGGGCAAGCTATGGAAAAGTGGAGAGAAGGCTGGTGTGCGTTTTGTGTGTGCCTAAAGAATTACCTTGTCCAGGTCTGCGGAAGGCTTCACCTTGGCATCAGAAAGCCCAGAGAGGAGATTGATTTTCTCATCTGTGATCACTTCGCTCTTCAAGAAAGCCTCGTTAATCATCTTTGCAGCAGATTTACTTTCCTCCAGAATTGCTGACGTCTGGAGCCTGAGGGAGAACATTTCACCCAGGCAGGCCTTGAGTGCCTTAGAGGCAAAGATAAATTCTATGGTTAAACATGCTCCATATACCCCCCCTCCCCACCCAACACAAATGTGCTTAATGCAGACATTATTTCAGGAAAGCAAAAGTGAAGAGAAGTGATAAGTGCAAAGGAGGGGCAGACAGAAGGGTGGAAAAACGAGCGAGGTAACTTTTCAGCTGGGTTCATGGTATGGTAAAACTGTTGGCATCACTGGAACGGTTTATGTTGCAGGTAAATCACCAGTAGGAGATAGTACAAACACACATCTATAAACAACCTCATCAGAAAATAATCTGAAGGAAACTGATTCAGTCCTAGATGCCCTTCTGGGTGTCTGAAAAATTAATCCAGATAGTTCACTGGGGATCTCTAAACCCTCATGGACCAATGATTCTAGCCAGATCTAAAGGAAAGGAACCTCTCATGCAAGCACTTGAGTCATTGCTGACTCCTAGAGGGATGCCTGCTTTCGCTGATGTTTTCTTGGCAGACTTTGTAGCGGGGTAGTTTGCCATTGCCTTCCCCAGTCGCAGTCACCTTTCCCCCAGCTAGCTGGGGACTCATTTTACCGACCTCGGAAGGATAGAAGGCTGAGTTGACCTGAGCCGGCTGCCTGAGAACCAGCTTCCGCTGGGATCGAACTCAGGCCGTGGGGAGAGTTTTGGCTGCAGTAACTGCCGCTTACCACTCTGCGCCACACGAGGCTCAAGCCAGATCGAAACAAAGCATGATATAACACTTTGAAAACGCTTTGAAAACTATACATGGAATGTGTCCTGGGCCTGAACAGTTGTCAATACTGCTATAAGCCATGATAAAGCAGTAGTGTAGATCCTGCTCATGCCGCAGGGAGTCAACTTCAATGTAAAATGTTATGGTCCCTGGGGTAGGCCAGGGGGCGGATCCTCTGATGGGCCAGGGGACCTTGGATATCTCCTTTAGAGTCCTGACTGGTTCTGACTGAAACCCGGAGTGGATTCATCGTTCCACTGACAATGGAGTCACCAGCCTCCACTGGTTAAAACAATTCAGGTGCGTTGGAGTTTTCTGGAATCTCTTGCCCAGGACTGCAGAAGCTCCGACTCACAGTACAAACCAGTCCCCTCACTCATCCCCTTTCGGGGTCCCACCCCTTCCCCCTACTGCTGATCATCGGGTGATTTCCAGTCTTACTGGCAGTAAGAGCAGTATGCTAAAACATGGTCATATATTGGGTATTTCAGCCCATCCCCTTTGCGCCTGTTCATCAAGGGGACACGGCTCCTGAGACGGAATTCGGGCCCAAGGCTGAAAGATGTTTAACACCTCTGCTCTATATAGAATACTAGTCCAGGTCATATCTAAAGTTCCTGTTGAGATGTAACACTATAGACCCATCACTTAAGAATGCAAGAATTGCCGTGATGAGTTAAAGCACTAGTTGACTAAGGTTTTAGCCATCTGTCTTTTGTGAGTCTAGGGGACACCCTTATCAGCTTCTTCCTGACAGAAATGAATGGACTGGTACCATATCAGTGCCTCATTCCTGCCCGCTCTGCTCACTGTCTGGTATCTCTGAAGGAAAAGCTGATTGGTGGGAGATTCAGGACAGATAATAGGAAGGACTTCGTCACACAGCACATAGTTAAACTATGGAATTCTCTACCACAAGATATCACGATGGCCACCAATTTGGATGGCTTTAGAGGGGTTTGGAGAAATTCCTGGAGGAGAAGGCTATCAATGGCTTCAAGTCCTGATGGCTATGTGCTACCTCCAGTATCAGAGACATTAAGCCTATATACTCTGGTTGCTGGGGAACATGGGTGGGAGGGTGCTGTTGCACCCGTGTCCTGCTTGTAGTTCCTTGGTCGACAGCTGCTGGCCACTGTGTGAACAGAATGCTGGACTAGATGGACCTTTGGTTTGATCCAGCAGGGCTCTTCTGATGTTCTCATTCCACCCAGGATGGCACAGTTCTTCACTGCCATTCCTCAGAAGTGGCACTGAAATGCCTATGGGTTTAGAGCTAGGAAAGATTCTGTACCTGGTAAAAGAGTCTCCGAAAAGCTGGGCTGGAGTCTTGGCTGAGGTCGTTGGCAGTGATGTGGGCCAGGCAGTGGACGACAAGCAGAATGAAGCTTCCCACACAGCTTAGGCACTCTCTTAAAATGAAGAGTTTGTGGCCAGGATTCTGGGAGGGTGGGGAGAAGGCAAAATGATAAATGACCAGATGAGGAAGGAAGACTGAGGGCTGTTGTGGACTGATGCTTTTAGCTTCATGTCCTTCAACTTCAAACATCCATGGCAGGGGTAGACAACTTGCAGCCTAGGGCAGCCACGTACCCATCACCAAAATGAAGAATGTGCCACCAAAAAGGAGGACCAAGGACACACATTGCACAGGTTAATTTATATAAATTTTGCACAGGCTAACTTAAGGTAAAGAGATACATATCTAGAAATTGCTAGAATTTGAATCGAAAGGCAATGCGTGTAACCATAGTAGGGATGACAGTGATCTGTGTGTTCAGATGGGCAACTTCATGGCCCCTGCTGCTCTTCTTTCTTAGGAAGAAGGGCTTGGTCCAGACAGCCCTTGAAAGAAAGGTCTCTATTTGGACAACCCTCCAAATAGAAGACTCTCCTCTGTAAAGGAGGACACATTGTCCCCTGATGTGCCCCCAGATGTTGCTGGACTGCAACTCCCATCAGCCCTAATCAGCAAGGCCAATGGGAAAGAATGATGGGAGTTTCAGCCTGACAATGTCTGGAGAACCACAAGTTGCCCACTCCTGTTATAAAGTTGACGAAGCTCTACATTCTTGCATGCCCAACTAACTTTCCTCTCTCTTTTTCCTTGACACTTTCCTCACCTTCACTTTCTCCCATTTACAGCATAATTCCCTGGTGCAGGCTTTCTCGCCGGCCTAGGTGTTGAGCAGTGGGGCATCTTCAGGTAAAAAGACCTCAGGTAATAGGGCTGAGAAAAGAACTGGCCTGAAAGACCGGGGCCCTGTCTACACACCGTACTGAAGGGTAGACGGCAGCCCAGAAGAGACGGAGTTGGCGGCGGCTGGGGAACTGGCCACGTCCTTGCTGCCGCTGCCTCCCCACCGGCCTCCTGCTGCCGGGGTAAGAGCGACCCGGGTCGGAGAGCTCGGCGGAAGTGGAAGGGACCCGGGTCGGAGAGCTCGGCTTCCGCTTCCACCAAGCTCTCCGACCTGGGTCGCTCTTACTCCGGCAGCAGGAGGCCGGCGGGGAGGCGGCGGCGGCAAGGACGCGTCTGGCTCCCCAGCTGCCGCCTCCTCCGTCTCTTCTGGGCTGCCATCTACACCATCGTTTTGGGGTCGTACTGGGGGCACATGCATGCGCCTTCAGTACGGCGTGTAGACAGGGCCCGGGTGGATGAATGGTTTGACTTGGTCTAAGGCAGGTTCATACATTCCTATTTCTTCATAGACCATTATCTGCTGTGTGTGTTTTGGAGATTCCACCCAAGATGACGTACCTGATAATAAAAAGTGTTTCGGAAGGCATTCCCTGGTGCGTTACTGGAAGGAATGCTGGAGGCAATGCACAAATCAACCTCTGGGCCCTAAAATGAACAGAGGGAGAACAATCAGCACGATTCACTGCAGATTTGGAGGGTCAAATGGATGGAAATTCTCTTGGAAATTGCTTAGCCTTCTGGTTTTTTTTTGATAACCAAAGCTCAAGTGATGTCTTTATTATTGCAGATTTCAAGGTACATCTGCCTTCCCCTCCTGGTGCCCTTCAAATACGTTGGACTGCAGTTCCCATAATTCCCCAGCCAGCTCTCATGTAGATGAGCCAAAATACATAACGCTCATCCCTCAAGGTGATTCCACCTGTTCATTAATTGCAGATATGAAATCCCAGCTTAGCCAATTTACTCAGGGTTTAGGAAAGATAATTTGGATTTATGGGGTGTGTGCATGTGGGAGTAGTAGGTTTCTTCCTAAAAGTTTGCAGAAGAAGGGCTGAAACTCATGAAAAAATGAAGAGGGAAGGGAATAATTCTATAAGAGGAGGAAAATGTGAACTCAGAGTCAGGTGGAATAGTTGGTAGTAGCGTTAAGAGAAGAGATCCTGTTCTTCAAGGCTAAAAATGGCCACCATTGTCTCTATTTTCTTTGCTTTTGGCATTGATGGGATGGAAAAACATAACAGGAACATAAGCCTAAATTATTATTATTTACATTTATATCCTGCCTTTTTTCCTCCAAGGAACCCAAGGTGTCATAGAGAATCCTCTTCCTCTCCATGTTATCCTCACAACAACAACCCTGTGAGGTAGGTTGGGCTGAGAGTCTGTGACTCGCCCAAAGTCACCCAGTGGGTTTCCATGGCCGAGTGGGGACTAGAACCCAGATCTCCTGACTCCCAGTCAATCCAGATCCATTAAAATGAATGGAGTCCAACAGACAACATACGTTCAGGTTTTACTCTGGAAATGTGGGCTTTGAACTTGCTTTTTAAAAATGAACAAACACAGTGGAACAAAACCAGAAGTTGTGATTTTTCCAGATTCTGGCCAGGTCTGGCTGTTGGTCTGTGATTTCTCCACTTTTTGACAACTTACACCAACATGAGGCCTGAGGAACTGCAGGATGACAATGCCGTATTGGTATATTACAAATTCCCTTGCAGAAAGACTTGAGGTGAGCAGAGGTTCAAGCTGCTTGGATTTTGGAGTCATCTGAACGTCCATTATATCCTGAAAAGAGCTTACTGCCTCTGCAAGAAAGGGAAACATGAGCCCATTCATTTGTGCCCCTGACTTGCGTTATGGAACTTCCATGGTTTTGTAATTGTTGAGAAAATAAAAAAATGGACTGAGTGCATCTCACCCTCAAAGTCCATGCCGCCCCAGAGACAAGCCCACAAAGACTGACAACAACAATAACAACATGTTTTTATACTGTTAGTTTTATACTTTGAATGGGTTTAATTTTTGTGAACTGCCCAGGGAGCTTTGGCTATTAGGCGGTATAAAAAATGCAATAAATAAATAAATAAATAAATAACAAATTCTGCTGGAAGAATAACCGATGCAAATGAAATGTTTATGCATAATTTAATTTGCTTTTGCGGGTCAAGTTTTCAAGTAAGTTGGAATGGTATGAGAAGAAAGGCGAGCATGAAGACCATAGCAGCAACCAGGTAATCTTTTTGAAGATGCAGATGTCAGACACTGGAGCTTTTTAACACACACACATCCCAATGGCTTTTGTCCTACTGCCCATCAGGTGGCCTCCAATGGGATATTGGATCCCTGGGAGTCCCTGATATGCCTAGAGAAAGGCCCAGGGGTGTAGATGCACCACCACCAGTATTCCCACCAGTGATAAGACCCAAAATTGGGCATTCCATGAACACAACAAGGGAAGACCTAGATCTACAGGCTCCAAAGCCCCCTTATTCCCTGACTTGCCCCCAAGAACTACATCAGTTCCAGAGCCAGTGTAGTTTTCCTTTCATTGGAGTCGTTTTTTTGAAAGAACTACATTTTCATATGTTTAGGGCAATTTTTACTGTAATGTCGTTATCAGCTTACTAATGTGGATCCCAGATTATATTGCGAAATGTGTTAGATGTAGGTACGATTTATATGGTACTGTTGTACCTCTCTATTGATGAGTTGTGTTTCTTCTTGCAATGCATAATTAACCAACAGAGTCATTTTCCATGTTGTCTGTTGACGGTCACTGACTCAGACAGGTCTGTTGTTTTGGGGCTAAACTCCCAGAGGAGAGGTCTAGGAGTAGTTATGAGGGCTGAATGGAGCCTCCATATTCAGACAAGACCAGATGTTTGGGACAAATGGCAGCAAAAGTCCAGCACCATCATGGCCTGATCATAAGCCTTTCAATGACATCTAGCTGTCCATTGCTGGAAAGCAGGCTGGGCTAGAGAGATGATTGGGCTGTTCTAGTAAGGCGATTCTTATATTGTTAGGAGATGTGTCCAAATTTATATTTGCTGCCATGAGGACTAGACACTTTAAATATCAAATAGGAGCAGAGATTGTCAGGATGCTGAATTTCTTGGCAGCTAGTGTAGGAAACCTTTGGATGTGTGTAGAACACATGCAGCTCCATATATAGTAGCCAATAAGGCCCAATTGCCTGTTCTTCTAGTTACCTTGGTTGTTTCTGATGCAGCTGCATTTATGACAGACAGACAGACAGACAGAGAGACTGGCTCATGGTGACCCAGTGAGCTTCATGGCTGAGCAGGGTTTCCTCTTCTAAGTCCAACACATTCACCACTACAGCACACCTACTCTCGGATCCTTATGCACTTTGCACCTCGCTCAGGCTGCAACTGCAAAACTGGCATGAGGATGGGGGAGCCCTGTGTCATTTATAATATTCAGTATTTATATCATGAGAACAATGTCTCCAAGGGTAATAACTTGAGGTCCTAAGCCTGCTGTTGATGCAGTAGCCTCCCTCCCTCTAAAAAAAGAAAAAAACTGTCCATGGTGCTGAATTGGCATCTTTGCATGTTGAAAGCAGAATAAGGCGTTACCACGTTCTGGAGGATGGATGTCTAGCAGTCCAACGGCTGCTGCACACTTTTGGATCTGGCAATTCACATCTTTCAGAAGAGCAAGGAGCTGGGAAGACATTATACCATCGGCTTCCTTACCATCTACGCAAACTGGAATAAAAAAATTAAGTGCTTTTTTAACGGATTTATTGGCCCAGTTTAGATTTTTGCAAAAGGCAAAGACCTGTCAGAAGAGTAGCTATGTTAGGGTCAGTCCCAGAATGGACACGAGACCCCAATCTATCAGAAAAGCCAAAGACAGGATCAGATGACATGACCACAATCCCTTTGGAAGCCTTACCAGGCAGAAGTGGTCTAAACCGAGGATTCAGGAGAGTGATTCGTACGGTCAGCAGCAGTTCACTTTGCTTCAGGATCTTGACATCTGTGAGAGAGCAGCATTAATCTCATCAGTGTGGCCCAGGGCTAACTCACGAGTATCCCCTTCCCCCCCTTCCCATCCGAGGTGTGACCTCAGATGGTATTTAGATGGTAGATCTGGATACAGCCTAGCCTGTATACCTGATTTCCATAACCCTTGGGTCAGCTCTGACAATATGGGATCCCCTGACCAGGTAAAGAACTATCAGGTCTGGATGTTGATTTGAGATCAACTCAAAAACCAGCAGCTTTAGTGATAATCAAGCAAGGTATCTCCAGTTGTGCCATCAAAGGCTCATCGCTTTGTACCGATTTTATGTCAAGAGCACCGACACCACCCACGGGGCTACGGATGAGTGTTTCTAGAAAAAGTAACAGGGCCAGCTGAACTTTCTCTTAGCTGCCAATGAGACCTACTTTCTGCCAAGAGAAATTGAACTCTGTCCTCCTCAGTCAGGCCAGGCTGGGTTTGCCCCTGAGAAGTTGCAGCTTCCGACGTTGGAGGGTTTCCATCATGTTGACTAGAGCATTTCCCCCTTTGCTCTTTCTCCATCCTTCCTCTAAGCTTGTGCATATCTTGTTGAAATGCCTTGTCCAGGAAGGAAATCGTCTCTTCATGTTCTCTCATCAGTTTCTAGCAAGAATAAGGATTAAAAAGGGAGGTTGATGTCTGCAACTGAGCTCTGCTCCCTTCGAGGACCACCTAGCTCAGCCTTCCTCAACCTGGGGCGCTCCAGATGTGTTGGACTACAACTCCCAGAATGCCCCAGCCAGCGGCTGGGGCATTCTGGGAGGTGCAGTCCAACACATCTGGAGCGCCCCAGGTTGAGGAAGGCTGAGCTAGCCGCTGATCCCAGTCTCTTCAGATCTGGCCTCCTGTCCTCCTGCTCCCAGAAGGCTTCTATTCATTCATTTTATGATAGTTTTAAACCACCCAATAACCCAAGTTCCCTGGGTGGTGTACAATATCTTAAAACCATAAAATACAAAACAATAGATAAAAACAGCACATAATCATTTTGATCCGATGGAGCATTCTCACTGGCCGGATGGGGGAAGGAGGTGATTTTGTGTTTGTGCAAATTCCCACTTCCCCATAAGTCCTCCTGAAAATCAGCTCTAGTGGGTTGGGGGAATCCTTTGCAACAGCAAAGGGGGGTGGGTCCCCAACCCAACAGCATGGGAGGTGGTGCTAAGTGGATGCAGGGAGGAAAGGGAATGGGCAAAAATCACCCACCCACTTGTCTTAAAAACAGTACTTTTGTCAAAGAATGCTCGCACCAGTGGGAGCAAATTTGGGATCCAGCCCATCATTTCTCTCACCTGACCTGGTGACACAGGGGTTAGGGATGTGGGAAATCCATTTTACTGAGCTTTGAATGATGTACTTAACATCTTCAAATGGTTGGACCCCTTTCTTGCGTCATCTCATTCCAAGCAATGCATTTTGCAACTCGAATCTCACCTCCTTGGACCATTTCTTGATTTCTCCCCTTTCCAGCTGATCCTGCAGTTTTGCTTTTTCCTCCGATATTTGCCCCTTATAAGATTCCTCCAGCTCTGACAACTGAGCTTCTTGGAAATCCTTCCACTTCTCTTTCCCTTTTTTCTCTTTATCTTCTTTTTCTAACAAGGAACTTTCACTCTGTAGCGTGGGGAAAAATTCAAAACCATCAGCATGAGAACGACATTTTACCCATGAAGGAATGAAGCCCATGATGGGGAAAAAAAAGTTCCCTACACCTGGTTTGTCAAATCATTCATCATTAAAAAAAGTTCACTGTGCAGTAACTTCTCCCTGTTGTTCTTCCAGGGTGTTCTTCCAAAGGATCATCCTCATGATCAGATTTATATTTAGGCTGCAATCCTATACACACTGGCACTGTCATCCACCTTCTGAAATACTGGTGAGATGCAAATCCAGCTACAGAGTGAGGATTATTAGCATTGTGTAGCAGTCTTTCAGAAGTGGGCTAAACATAAATGATCTTTAATACC
This sequence comes from Elgaria multicarinata webbii, assembly GCF_023053635.1. Classification (NCBI taxonomy): domain Eukaryota; kingdom Metazoa; phylum Chordata; class Lepidosauria; order Squamata; family Anguidae; genus Elgaria; species Elgaria multicarinata. The sequence continues at coordinate 32,345,360 of NC_086182.1, forward strand.
CTTTTTCAAAGGTATAAACATCAATGTGTGGGCAGATTCCAAAGGAAGCTTCATCATGCAGAAAAATGTTTCACTTTGCAGTCCTACCTGCAGCGGACTGAGGTTGTCAGAGGTTGTTTTTGGACTACCCAGGAAATTCCTCAGCTGCTCTTTCAGTTCTTTGGTTTTCTGCTGCCTGAACTCCTGCAGTTCACCGGCTATCTGGTAAGAATCCTCCAGATGCTGCAGTACAAAGACCACGTTGAAAGTACAAAGACCACGTTGAAAGAGATAGTAAGGCAAAAAAGAGAGCATGGATACACAAAAGCAGAGGATTTGGCAACAACGACCATTATTTATTAACTCTTTATTCAGCCTATGGTATGGCAGATCCACAAAGTGATGTATGATAAGGATACCACACAGTAAAATCAAAATCAATTCTAAAACAATACAGCCATGTTTTAAAAACTGTAATGTGTCCCCTTTTATGGAGGACGGTCCTGTGTTTTGAAAGCATTCTCTATTTGACGGGCTGCTCAGTCCAAATCAGGTTTAAAGACAAAGAACTCTCAGTAGGAGCAGATCTACACAGAGTTGTGAAGGTGTCCTGAAGGCGCTTGCGTGCACCTCCAGGACGCCCCGAAACTCTTTATGTAGATCCTGCCATTACCTGTCCAGAAGAGGAGGAGGAGGAGGAGGAGGAGGAGGCCCCGCATTGCCCCTCGCGGGGACGGGGCGAAAAGTTCCAGGGCTCGGCGGCTTCGCTGGTGAGTCCTTGCCGCCGCCGCCCACTTCCCTGCCGGGCTCCTGCTGCCGGCGAAAGAGCCACCCTGGTTGGAGAGCTCGGCGGTAGAAGCCGCCGCACCGCCTCCTCCTCCTCCTCCTCTTCTGGACAGGTAACGGCAGGATCAACACAAAGAGTTTTGGGACGTCCTGGAGGCGCACGCAAGCGCCTTCAGGACGCCTTTACAACTCTGTGTAGATCCGCTCTAGGATGAGCAAAAGGGCCATGAAATTGCCCATCACCATCACCTGGACAGCAGGCTGAGGAAGACACACAGCTCACCTGGTCACATACTCTTCCACATGATGGTGAGATGCTATTTAAATGTTAACAATGCTTTCTAAATTCATGTCTATACATATAAATTAGCACGTGCCATTTTTATGCAAACCAGCGTTCAAAAGTAGCTACCCTGACCACGCCAGCAAAAAGTGCGCCTTTGCATCCTTAGGCCAGAATGGGGCAGCCAATATTCCCCGACCCCTAGAAACACTTCCAGGTCAGCAGGCGTCTTCACTGTGCTGAGCAAGGAACCCCTCTGTCTTTGTCTGGCTCATCTCACCCTCTACTAAGCCTGAAACAATGACCTGTCATTGCATCGGCACCTTGTCCGAAGACTGAGCTCTGAGCATCTTGACCATCTCCTGAAACTGCTTCTCCCTCAGGTGTAGCATCTGTGCTGCTTGTTGTAGCTCCAGCAGAGACTGATCACAGCCCTTTTGCTCCTTCACCAGCTGGACGATAGCTTTCATATCTTCATCCACCAGCTGCTCCTGAAACGCAAAGTCCAGATTCAATATGACTGCAACCATTCTGGATTCAGCAACAACAACAACAACAACAACAGGAGAGCCCTGCTGGATTATACCAAAGATCCATCTAGCCTAGCACCCTGTTTCCAACAGTGGTCAGCCAGGTACCTCTTGGAAGCCTGCAAGTAATCATAGAATCATAGAATAGCAGAGTTGGAAGGGGCCTACAAGGCCATCGCGTCCAACCCCCTGCTCAATGCAGGAATCCACCCTAAAGCATCCCTGACAGATGCTTGTCCAGCTGCCTCTTGAGGGCCTCTAGTGTGGGAGAGCCCACAACCTCCCTAGGTAACTGATTCCATTGTCGCACTGCTCTAACAGTCAGGAAGTTTTTCCTGATGTCCAGCTGGAATCTGGCTTCCTTTAACTTGAGCCCGTTATTCCGTGTCCTGCACTCTGGGAGGATCGAGAAGAGATCCTGGCCCTCCTCTGTGGGACAACCTTTTAAGTCTTTGAAGAGTGCTCTCACGTCTCCCCTCCATCTTCTCTTCTCCAGGCTAAACATGCCCAGTTCTTTCAGTCTCTCTTCATAGGGCTTTGTTTCCAGACCCCTGATCATCCTGGTTGCCCTCCTCTGAACACGCTCCAGCTTGTTCAGAAAGTATAAAGGCTTCTTTGCCCTATTATTTGCATCCAGCACCTGGAAATATATGGCCTCTGAACATGGAGTTTCCATGTACCTATGAGGGTTAATAGACTCTGGGTGCTTTCAGATGAGACTTTTACATTTTTGTGAAATGTCTACTATTGGGTGGTATAGAAATGCAATAAATGAATTAAGTTAAATTGATTGTGCAATCACCTTGCCTCATTCACAGAATGATATGGGGTGTTCGGACGAATTAAAAAGCTATGGATATTTTTTAAAGCTATAGGTTTATATAGGTTTCATACCAGTTTATGGGCAGTTTGGTAAGAGGACTGAGAATTCTCCGTTAGAGATTCCCTACCCCTCTGTCCCAAAGATTTTCTAGGAAAACCAGGTTTTCCTAGGAAGAGGGAATGACCATCAAATCAGTTCACATCTGTGGTGTAGAAGACACAGGCCTAATCTGCATGCATCGCGCTTTATTCCCTCGTCCTCCAATACAATACGCATCTGACCTGTGGCATCTACCTAGCAATGCACTACTGCCTGGCATTTTCCTCCATAATCAGGTATCAAAAATATCTAGAGATCCTCTAAGCCAGCCTTCCCCAACCTGGTGGACTCCAGGTGTGTTGTACTGCAGTTCCCATGAACCCCAGTCAGCATGGGCCATGCTGGTTGGGAATGATGGAACTTGCAATCCAACCCAGTCAATTGGTACGAAGAAAGAAATCCTCTTACATCCAGAGTGAGGTCTTCTCCGGAGCTATCCCCACTTGGAGTTCTTAAACCGGCTTTCTGGAGCACAAGGCCACTGGCCAGTACTTGCACTGCTTGCCGTAAATGCCGCTGCATCAGCAGGAAATACGTCACGTGTTCAGCAGGGAGTCCTGGGGACTGCTTTGCCGCCTCTTGCATCGCTTCTGTTTCTTTGGCTTCCAGCTGGAGAGAGGCAATATGGAGAAACTGCCTAAGCGTTTTGTTTTAAACAATATTCAGAGTCAGAGCTTGGAATATTCCAGGACTGGGGTGTTGTTGGACCACTTTCAGCCTTGGGGGAACGCAAGGGCCAAAATACCAGCCTGTTTTAGCTTAAAGCACCTACTGGCAGTAAGCAAGCCTTAGGAGAGGCAACTCAAGCTTTGCAGAATGGGGGCAAAACTGCACAAGAGCCTGGAAACCATGAACTGATCGGTGGTGGGGTCAGGGAAATGGACGCAGCCATTTGGGAAACCCTACAGGGCCTACTGCAAATTTAGCACGCAGGCGTGCTGCATCTGAATTTGGGAAGGAACATCTGGATACATCCCAGCAAATCTGCTACAATTCTTGTACCTCCGCCGCTATCTGCGCTTGCAGCTCCGTTCGGATCAGTGCCTGAAGCTTCCTCAGCTTGGTTTCATCCCTGCCTTTGAAACCAACGAGCAGGTCCCTGTCCTCATGGTCCTTTTGGAGGAAGGTCAGAGCTCTCTCCACCTGATGTGCTTCGGCCGATTGGGCCACCTCCCGGGCCACGGTTTCTCCTGTGACGGTGTAGCGTAAATTGTCCAGAGCCTGCAATACATCCTCGGGGCAGGACCGTCTCTTGGGGCACAAGACAGAGAAATGGACACCAATGTCAATGGAAGCGTCTCTGCTAGAGGAGTTGCTACTGACCAAAGTTAGTTAAGGGCACAATCCTACTCATGTTTAAACAGAAAAAGGTCCTACAATTACCAGCAGTCCCGAGGCAGCCATTGCTGGCTGGAACATGCTGGGAGTTGTAGGCCATCTTTTTCTGTCTAAACATGCATAGGACTTCACCCTAAATGCATGAAGGCAGAACATGCAAGCATGAAGCAATTGCTTGTTCAAAGAAGGGAGAAGGGTGGATTCCTGCATTGAGCAGGGGTTTGGACTCGATGGCCTTTTAGGCCCCTTCCAACTCTACTATTCTATGGTTCTATAAGGAAGCAGAGCCAGAAGGGGCCTGGATGTACCTGGAAGCTGTTGTAAGAATCCAGAACTCTGTGCATGCACACTTGTTTTGCAGCTTCTTCCTTCACCATCTTGACCACTGTGGTTCGCATTTTCTGAGCCACTGAGCCTGCGCCGAATTTGGCCTCCAAACTATGAGTTTCCTGTGAAGTGAAGGAGAACATGACAGTCTATGAATGGGGAAGCTCTACAAACATGGGTGTGAGGTGAGAAGTTTAGGTGCCATACACGGCTCATCAAAGTTTAGGCATTGGGATTCTTTGACGTGCAGAAGAAGGAAGTCCAGCTGGTGTCCCCTCCGACAGTAGCCCTGTTAGGTGGCCGTCCAAACTCTGCTTAAAAACCTCTAACGAAAGGGAGTCCACCACTTTCCATAGCAGTCTGTTCCACTGTGAAGCAGTTCCTGCCATTGGGACATTCTACTTAATGTTCAGGCAAAGTCCTCTTTCTTGCAGTTTGAACCCACTGGTTTGGGTCCTACCCTTGGGAGCATCAGCCTTCTCCTATGTTTGGATTTTTTGTTCTGTGTTAAGGGTTTGTTTCTGCTGTGGCCTCTTTTCCTTTTTTTTTTTGGATGCTCCCCTTAACTACTGGTGTTAGAAGGGTAGAGGGGTTGATGATTTGGCTAAGCTTGGGGGCAGTTGGGTGTGTGTGGATTTCATAGAAGGCCTCCTACCTTTTCTTTCCTTGATACTCTGAGCACGGACTGAATCCAACCCACCTGCCAAGTGTATTGATGGATTTCATAGAAGGCCTCCTACCTTTCATAGAAGGATATGGGTTTCATAGAAGGAAGACCTCCTACCTTCCCTTCCCTCGATACTCTGAGCACCAACTGAATCCAACCCACCTGTCAACTGCATTCACACCTGCCTGCCACAGATGAACCAACATCATCTTCCCTGCAATGCACCAGATACAGAGAGAAGGAAGGGAGTTGCCTGCAGAGCAGAGAGCTCCAGAAGCGTCTCTTGCTTCAACTCACGCCGTTCTCTCTCGCAAGTTCGACTCTGGCGTGGGAGTCTGCCTTTTGCAAATTGGCACCGAGCGAAGCGAGATTCTGCAGGATGTCTTCCAGAGAGAAGAGGATTCCACCTTTGAGGGTCACTTCACCAGGGCTAATGCCGGCGCTTTTCATTTCTTCCCATTGCTGCTGGCCAAGGTCTTCTTCAGCATGCCGGTGATGTTGAGCTAGTTCCTTCAGGAGGCTGTCCCACTCCCTGGTTGCTTCCAAGTTTTGGCTACGTGGCATTCCCTGGAAATAGGACAACATGGTCTCATGGGTGGGCACCTGCCAAGGATCCACACACCAGCAGGGTCCCACGGACAAGGACCCCCTGGACCTGCTCCTCCTCTTCATCATTGCAACCTGCTTGTTCACCTGCCACTTGCTCTGATGCAGATAACTATGGCGGTGAGGAGGAGGAGGAAGAGGAGGAGGAGGAGATACCCTTGCCTACTTGCTCCCTGGTTCTCTTCCTACCAAGCAAGCAAGTAGGAGCCATAATGAAAAAGAGGAGGAGGAGCAAGAACAGTTGTTGACATGGGTGGTGAGAAAGTCGACTCATTGAGGGAGGAGGCCTACAGAGGGGGTCTTGGCCAAAGGTCTTCTGAAATTCAGAGCTGGCACTGGGTCAGTCCCTGCTCAAAGGAGTGAATGGCCAGGAACTCTTCTCGATCCTCCCAGAGTGCAGGACACGGAATTACGGGCTCAAGTTACAGGAAGCCAGATTCCAGCTGGACATCAGGAAAAACTTCCTGACTGTTAGAGCAGTACGACAATGGAACCAGTTATCTAGGGAGATTGTGGGCTCTCCCACCCTAGAGGCCTTCAAGAGGCAGCTGGACAACTATCTGTCAGGGATGCTTTAGGGTGGATTCCTGCATTGAGCAGGGGGTTGGACTCGATGGCCTTGTAGGCCCCTTCCAACTCTGCTATTCTATGATTCTATGAGATCTGATAGGAACGTCACAGGCTGCCATGGCGACAAATGACAAAATATGTAAAAATGCGTGATTGCATTTGCCCTGTTGTTGTTTTTGCTAAATTGCTGCTGCAAGGGACCCAAATCAGAATCAGAACAGTAACACGAATAGAAGGTTGTCTTGAACCCCTTTCCCCCCATACCACAGTCCTGATTAGGGCCGCCATGATTGCTTCTTTTAACAAACAAATAATAACCAGGCATGTTTAAACCAATCACATATTTAATATATCACGTAGTTTGGCCCCGCAACGCTTGCATTTCTTGAACGTTTGCTTCCACTATTTTCAATTTCTTTCTCTGTTCTCGTTTGCGTGTATGAATGCGTATATTTAGACAGAGAAGCATAGAGCTGGCTCATTTGCTAGCTAACGCTCCATGTGTCTAATGGAGTTGGCTCTGGGCCCTGGAAATGTCTGCCACAATAAACCTGCTTGTCTTTAAGGTGCTGAAAATGTTGTTTTTGTAGCAACTTTGTTTCATGTAATTCTGAAATCGGAGACGACCACATTTTCGAATAACTGAGAGCACCTTAGAGAGCTTCTTTAGAGTTCTGACAAAGTGGATTCACCACCACACTGACATCAGAGCCACCAGCCACCACTGGATGCAGGACCCCTTTGACCACATGTAAAGTATCTTAGTTTTGCAAACATCAGAGGAAACTCCCCAAAGAAAATCTTCCTGGGCTCAATTTAATTCATTGTGTATCCGTCACATTTACATCCCGGCTTTCCTCCAAGGAGCCCAAGGGAATGTACATGATCCTTTTCTGCACTTTGTCTTTGCCACAACCCTGTGAGGCTGAGAGTCAGTGAATGGCCCAAAGTCACCCACTGAGCTTCAGGGACCAACGGGGACTAGAACCCGGCTCTCCTGAGTCCCAGTCCAACACTCTAACCACTACACCACATCGGCTTTCCAGAGGCATTTCTCTCACCAGGTTCTTCTTCAGTCCGGATGATTCACAGAAGCAAGAGATCATGTCGATTTCTTCCGCCAACAAAGACAGCTCAAGGTGCACCATTTCGCTGGCCTGCTTCTCCAAGAAAACCCTGCCCAAATAAAAGCAAAGGAGGGGGCGGGTGTACCTGTAAACTGTTTTTGTGGGAATAAAAGGACTAGATCTTCCAGTTACTAAAATGGGGTGTGTAAAGAGGCGGGAGCAAAGACCATTTCTTACATTTATCCATGTTTCCCTCATATTCATCCAGCATCGCTGGCTGGGGGATACTAGGAGTTGTAGTCCAGCTTTCGAACTGACAGCCCCGCCCTGCTTTTATTTATTTATTTATTTATTACATTTCTATACCGCCCAATAGCCGGAGCTCTCTGGGCGGTTTCTCCCCTCTAACACAGCCAAACTCAAAGGAAAACTTTCATCCGCAGGATCTCACCTGGCGTGGATTTCTTGCAGGACCTGCGGCCTGTTTGGCATGGGCTGAGGAGGCGGCGGCCTTGGCGACAGTGCTGCAACAGGAGCCATCTCCTGCCTGGTTTCGGTCCTCGGTGCTTCGCCGGGAGCTTCAGATACCTTCAAAGTGCTTCGGGATGAGTAGCCTTTAAGAGGAGTGAGAGGTAGCGAGAGGCTTTCACTGAAGGATTGTAAACACGCCTTCCTTCTTGGCCTGCTGTTGCCAGCACAAGAGGGCAGGGATGGATTTAGATTGGAACCTCTGTCTTGAAGACCAAATGTCCTCTTGTGCATCCCCCAAAGTGTTCTATGGGGGCTAAATTTGCCCACCCCTGCCTTAAACGCAGGACTTTTAGTTCAAAGGAAATGCTCATGCTGAGCCAATCCAAGCCAATCCCCCCTCCCCCGAGTGTTCCTGGGGATGTGGGTACAGAGAAGCACTGTGGCCCGTAGGGTCAAGGCAAGGCAGGGCTCTTCCCTGGGTGAACATTGGCTGGCCAGGAGGAGGGCCAACGCACACCTGGAAAGGAGGAGACGCATCACTGGCTCTGGCCATGTAGTTGCTCCATACCTTCCAGGGGTGGCAATGTGGGATTGCACAACCGAAAAATGCACCAGGGAGGGAAGGGAGAGGCTGATGGCTCTCAGAGGCTTCAGCTGCAGGGGACGGTATTCTCCAAGGAGTCTTTCCAGCAAACCCCAACCCTTAAGAACCATGGTGGGTTCTTCTCGATGGCAATGGATTGTGAAAAGCCATTCCGGGGAGACTAAGCTCTGCTCTTTTGTTCCTGCCTCCTCTGGGCTTTGATTCATCCATACTCTGAGTGGCGTGGTGGGTGCAGAGCGCCAGAAGCACACAATGGCAGCAGCGCATGGGGCAGGGGGCGGGGCGGAGTTTGAAGCAGCTGCTAGACTACTTTTTGGCCAGGTCAGCAGAAACTGCCTGCCTGTCTGTGCCTCTTCCCAGTCCCCGTCTACACATCCCCAGCTCCAGCCTCCTGTTGTCTAACAACAACCCCCACGCTAAGATCAATGATGTAACTAAAAGTCTGGTTGTAGCGCCATTGATAAACTTGGATGCCCAGGGGCAGGGAGAGTAAAAGGGTGGTATCGATTTTTCTGGCCGCCTGCTGCCAAACTGAGGATGTGAATTCTGCCCTAACAGACTCTGGTTATATGACTGAAGAAACTGAGAGGGGAATTAATGCAGAGCTAAGTGGTTTCGGTGCCGCGTTTATATTGCCTTCAAATTAAAACCCTGTAGTGGGGGGTGGGGGGTGGGGGCAGAGGAGTTTGGACAATGCAAGAGCACTGCCCAACAGCCGCTTCTCCTGAGCAACTCCGCTCTGAAATCGTTGGGAGCTGGAGAGAAGCCAGGCTGTGCAGCGGAAACAGCACGGAGGCAAACGACACAGCAGATTTTTCACTCCAGGCTCAACTGGCACAAAGTATTCAAAGCCGCCACTGAAACATCAAAGTGGCTTTAATGTTGTTTTAATGTTTCTTGTTTTTTCTTTAATGCAATACTGTTTTTAATCGTAGTGTTGTATGCGGCTTGGTGACATCTGTGAAAATGTAATATATAAATATTATGATAAATAAACCTCTTTGATATCCTTTTATAAAACCTCTCTGATACCTGCTGCATCCTTAACCTGTCAGGAGGCTGCCTCCTGCCATTCCCTCCATTCTAACTCTGCAAGGGTGAATTGGACAGCGCCAGTGTTCCCTGCTTGTTTATTTCGTTAATTGACAGCAAGTGGCCATGTTGCTTTATCCATTCGGTTGTGGGAACCCTCAAGTCTAGTCTAAAGAAAGGATGCCAAAGGAGTACCCCCGCTTTCTTTAGCCCCCACAAGAGGGGTATGCTAATTTATAGTGTCAGCAGACCGGGGGGAGGGGGGATTGCATTTTCCTTCCATTGCTTGGGCCTCCTGCTTCTGTCCCACAATAGCTATGAACAGCTTCTTCTTTCTTCACATGGGGAAGAAAGACGAAGCAGCAACGACCCCATGGCTCATTCACTGGGCGTTTTTATTGCGCTGCTTCTCCTGCGTACAACAGGAAATGGCAGCAAGTTTCACCTCAAAAAAGAAAAATCAGATTTACTGGGTCTTATTTTGTAATGGAAAAAAAGTCCAGAAGGAGCGGGAAATGGATGGCGTTGTCAAAAGGACCCTCGAAAAACCGTGAGTGGCTAGTAACAAACGTGTGATAAAACGCACGTCTGATGTCGCGTTTAGAGGAGGGAAGTGGCTGGATAGGAAAGTTTAACCCCTCCTCCATCGTGGACCCAATCCAGACTAGAGTAAAAGGAATTAGGATCAGCTACACACTACATATTTAAAGTAGCATGTACGTGGTGGCCAAAATTGTGGGCACTTTTTGAAATTTTCATGTTTTGCAACTTTGCAACTTTGCATGCTTATAGAAAATGTTGCTTCACAAAATTCAAATGTTTATATATCACTTGAAAGAGAATTTAATGCTGAATTCAATACAAAAAACAGAATGCAAATATCTGCAGTACAAAAAAAGTTATGCCTACTTTAGTCTAAAAGCAAACAGGTGCAATTGAGTGAAGAAGTGGATTGGAATTGCAAAACCTACTGGCCAATCACAGTCCTTGTTCTGGGGACCAATCACATGGCAGTAGCTGCAATACATCATGTTTCAAATTGGGGAAAGTCAGTTTTGCTGTTTGTTCTGTAACTAAAGCGCAATTGGAGATTGTGTGAACATTTGAAGTATTTCTCAAATTGAAAGTGTACGTACCTACATCATAAATAGAGCAACGGTACCAAAGAAAAGAGTTGATTGGACACCCAGGAAAAGAAGCAGGATTGTTGTATTATGTGAATCAGGTCTTTTAATAGATATATAAACATTTGAATTTCGTGAAACAGAACATTTGCTATAAGCATGCAAAGTTGCAAAACATAAAAATTTCAAAAAGTGTCCACAATTTTGGCCACCACTGTAGTTCAGCCTAGGGCTGTGCTCTGCTCCATTTCGGATCCCCAAATCCGAAGCGGAGCGGGCTGATCCGGACCTCTGAAGCACGGTTCCGAAGCGGATCAGGGGAGGTCTGGATTGGCGCAAAACAGTTCGGAATGGTCCAAACCGATTCGGACTGTTCTGAAGTTCTGGATGCAGGTAAATGGAGGGGGGCTTACCTGGTGCCACCGGAACAGTCCATGCGGGGACGGTGGCAGAGCCAGGTAAGGGGGCAGGGGGGAGGGGGCTTACCTGCATCCATCACGGTCTGGGCAGCGGCTTCAACTGAGGGCCAGGCCTCTAGGCAGAAACAGGCAGAAAACAGGGCAAAATGGGGGCTGAATCTCGATCCAGCCCTCCGGATCTTGCTCCGGATCCGGTTCCGGATCAGATCAGGGGAGGGTCGGATCGACCCGAAGCAGTTTGAGCCCAATCCGGGATGTCCAGATCGGGCCCTGAAGCAGTTCGGGGTGGTGGTACACAGCCCTAGTTCAGCCCTCCTTCACGGGTCTGCATCACAGGTACGTGGCTGCTCAGATTATGGCTTCTACTGAGCCTGAACTGTTGTTCTTTAAAGTGCTGCAAAAAGAATGACACAGCCAGACGTACCTTCTCCGGATCCGAGACCTAGAAGTGTCTCGGGGGATGACGGCCCCCTTTTGACCTCCTCCAGTGCCTGGACCACAGACTTGAGCAAGGGGATCAGTTTTCGATGGATGACCTCCCAACTACCGTGGGGTGCGCCAGCCGCGCCGTAGAACCTGGCGCCCGGATAGTTCAAGAAACACTGGGGCGATCCAGAGAGACGGTCCTGGGACAGACAAAAGAAATAACTTCCGGCCTGTTGCATTTGCCTCCCGAACACGGTGCCTGGCTCTAGGAATCGCTAATGGAAGTAATCTCTCAAGTGGAGATTTAAATGTGTGAATAAGCCCAATTTGGGAGAAGTGTTTATTTTCACGGCATATGGTTGTTGTTTGCAAGACAAACTTCTTAGACCAGACTTTCCCAAATTGGTGCCCTCCAGATGTGTTGGACTGCAACCTCCATCATTCCCAGCCGCTGGCTGGGAATGATGGGGCTTGTAGTCCAACACATCTGGAGGGCACTACTTTAGGGAAGGCTGTTTTAGGCACAACTACATTGTGTTTTGGTGCCTACGTGCAGAGGAACCCCATACCTTTGCCTGCAGGGCCAGCGTATCTGACAAGTATCGGAGGTATTCAAGCCTGGAATAAGCGCTCTTTATGCTGGCCTGCTCCTTTGCGATGTGTTCCTGGAATTCAGCCACGAGATGCAACGTTGTCTGGAATCATAGAATCATAGAATAGCAGAGTTGGAAGGGTCCTACAAGGCCATCGAGTCCAACCCCCTGCTCAATGCAGGAATCCACCCTAAAGCATCCCTGACAGACGGTTGTCCAGCTGCCTCTTGAAGGCCTCTAGTGTGGGAGGTAGGTAACTGATTCCATTGTCATACTGCTCTAACAGTCAGGAAGTTTTTCCTGATGTCCAGCCAGAATCTGGCTTCCAGAATTTGAGCCCATTATTCCATGTCCTGCACTCTGGGAGGATCGAGAAGAGATCCTGGCCCTCCTCTGTGCGACAACCTTTTAAGTATTTGAAGAGTGCTATCATGTCTCCCCTCAATCTTCTCTTCTCCAGCCTAAACACGCCAAGTTTTTTCAGTCTCTCTTCATAGGGCTTTGTTTCCAGACCCCTGATCATCCTGGTTGCCCTCCTCTGAACACGGGGAAGGAATAGGGGAATACGTTTGCAAATGGGCACGCTGTCTGGTTTTAACTCCTGCTTCCCATTCTTCCTCTGCCCTCCGGACAAGAATGCTTGAATTGCATTTTTTTTAAAAAAAATGTGCATCAGAGCCAGATCACAGTAGTTCATACTGGGAATCTGCTGACCTCACCTTCCGGGATTTCTCTTTGATGGCCTCCTCAGCGCGGAGGCTTCTGCTCCATTGCCGCTCCGCTTCCTTCAACTGTAGCTGGATCCGCCCTTCTTCCAGCTGTACCTTTCGAATGAACTGCACCAGTCTTTCCGGAGTCTTCCTGAGCAAGAGACGAACCCTGGCATCCTGGTCTCTCTCGTCCTTTTCTGCTGTAGCCAGCAAACACAATTCTCTCAATGAAGAGCAGTACTGGAAGCCCCGAAAGCACGTTTGACAGGAGAGCTGCACGAGGAACTGGCTGCTTAATAGCTCGTCCTCATGTGATTTGTTTTGTACTAGTGTACAAAAAGAGAGAGTACATAATATGCAAGGCCGGTGCTACCATAGAGGCCACTCAGGCGGCCGCCTAGAGCGCCAAGCTAAGAGGGGCACCGGGCACAACGCAGCACTCATGCGCGTTGGCTGTCAGCGGGCCTGGCCCGAGGATTCAGCTGGGCCTGGGTGGGCGAGATGGCGCCCTGCGCCCACCCAGCCAAAGCGAAGCCAGGGACGCTGAGGTGGGGGTGGGGCGGCTCCACGTTCAGACTTCCAGAACGCGCCCGGGAGAGAGAGAGAGAATGTGTGGGTGAATGGGGTGCATGGGGCCTTTGAGTGAATGCATGTGTTCATGCGTGTGTTTGTTTGGAGTGAGTGATGCTGAGTGTGTGTGTGTGTGCGCACGCGTGTGAGTTGGGGGGGATGATTTGGAGGTGATATTCCTACTAAATAATGCATTTTAGACCCATAGACGTTCCTTTCCAATTTGTTTGCTAGAATTGGCATGATGTATTTCTTGCACTTTAAAATAAATTTAGCAGTTTTGGTGCTTCTTATTTTTTCCAGGAAACATATGTTCTTAAAAATCAAAGTTGGCATTTTTGGGGGCGGGGTGTGTGTGTGTTAAAGTAGCTCACCTTGCCTAGGGTGCGAAATAGTCTGGCACCGGCCCTGATAATATGGTACGAATGGCTGAATGAGAGTCTGCGGTTGTTCTTTTAAACCCTTGATACACTGGAAAGTTAACACTTGCATTGTATGCTTAATAATAATAATAATAATAATAATAATTCCGTTAGTCACCACAGTCACCGGCATCACATCAAAATACTATACAGAAAACGTTCAGAAACTGGGCCTACCAAAATACATCCACACCAACATCTGGAAAGAGGTCATAATTAAAACATGCTCAATTATCAGGAAATTCCTGAATCTGTAAAAGACAGCATGACTTGGCAAAGTCCGTCATGTCCGTCTAGAAAAACCGCTACAGGCAAGAGATGATGATGATAATAATAATAATAATAATAATAATAATAATAATAATAATAATTCATGGAGCTGTTCAGAGTGTTCTGTGTATTTCACATTCACTTGGTGACCCTTATAGGGAAGGCAGGAAGGATGGAACAACACGTTATAGCCTGGAATGGTCAAAAGGGCTCCATCCTGCCTTGACGCCCAGACTGAAGGTGCATTTCCTTACCTCTTGCTTGCAGAGATTGTTCAGGGCCCCACAATGTAGTCAGCACTCTACCGGCTCTCCTGTGAGTTTCCTGGGCTGAAGACTCTTCCAGGAAGCGACAGATTTCATCAACAGGTTTTAATTTCTCCCTGTACCTTAACTGCAGGGAGAAAACATCAAGAGCACCTAGCTAAAATGACACTGAGCTTCAGGGTATGGGTGAGAAGAAAGAGAGGAACCCTAGCTCAGTGGGAGAGAACACTTATTTTGCATGCAGAATATCTCAGGTTCGATTCTCAGTGTCTCCAGGTAGGTATGAGCTTCCAGTTGGCCAGGACCTAGTGGTAGCACTCCAAAGACACTGTGCAGCTATTCCATCTTTTCTTACTTAACAGATTTTCTATGGTAAGAAAAAAGGTAGAAGAAGCCATGGGGGGAACACAGGAGGATTACAAATGGAAGACCATGTCAACTCCCCACTCCCTCCTAAAATTCCATGAAGTAGGCAGGGGCATTTGCATAATGAAAGCCTCCCTTGGAAGCACCCTACGTCTTCCTAGAAGCTGGTGTCATACACAAAAGCAAGCGGCACCTTTTTCATCTTGCCCTCGTTGGCTGCATCCAGGATGTCGTGGCATAAAAAATCCAACTCTTTAAAGAGCTCCTCTTCTTTTCCCCTCTGACAGCACCAGTATGCTCGCTTGGCCGTTATCTCCTTATTCAAGGCAGCCAGCTGTAAAACAAAGCTTTCCTTTAACAGGTTGTGTCAACCAGTTCTGGATGGGGCTACACTCCCCCTGAAAGGCTACGTTCGCAGTTTGGGGGTGCTCCTGGATCCATCGCTCCAAATGACAGCTCAGATAAACGCGACGGCCAGGAGTGCCTACTATCAGCTTCGGCTGATATGCCAGCTGCACCCCTTCCTAGAGTCAGAAGACCGAAAGATGGTTGTGCACGCGCTGGTAACCTCAAGGCTTGACTTCTGCAATGCGCTCTACATAGTGCTACCATTGTACCTAGTTCGGAAACTTCAACTAGTTCAAAATATGGCAGCCAAGTTGGTCACCAGTACATCTAGGGGTGAACATATTACCCCAACATTAAAATCACTCCACTAGCTGCCAATTAGTTTCCGGGCAAAGTACAAAGTGTTGGTCATTACCTTTAAAGCCCTAAATGGTTTGGGTCCAGGTTACCTGCGGGATCGCCTTCTCCCATATAGTCCACCCCACACACTCAGGTCCTCTGGGGAGAACTTACTTCAGTCAGCCAAGACTAGGCTGACATCAGTTTCCCAGGGGACCTTTTCTTCTGTCGCCCCTGGATTATGGAACGGCCTGCCGGAGGAGATTCGTCATATGTGATTTTAAGGCAGCTTTGAAGACTAGCCTTTTCCGGCAGGCCTACCCAGATCGATGTAAAATCAAGAATTTTTAAAATGTGTTGATTCCTTTACATTTCACTTTTACTGCCAGCAGATGGCACTGTTTTATAGTGCATTTTCCATGTAACGATTTATTTTGGGGGGTTTATAAAAGGGAGGATTCCCGCTTGAAAGTGGCAGGGGAGGCATCAGAAGTTGACGACGTCACGAAAAGGCCCCGCAAACATCCATGAGTGATCAATCACAAGCGTCGCTAAATCGCTCATGTAGAGAAGCCCAAAGGACTTTGACAAAGAAGGAAAACCGTTTTCTTTTAAAGCGGAACAAAAGGGGCGGAACAGGGTATTACCAGATCTGAGTCTGGAGTTCCTCTTGGTAAACTCCCGAGGGACTGGACTACAGGAATGACAGCATTTGTCCAAGGGTTGATTTGAGCCCCGATGACCGGACCGGTCTCACCTGTGATGGGATCGATGGTTCTGGAGCCAACCGCAAGAGGAGCCAGACCTACAAGTGGCCAAAGGAGAACATTGATTTTTAGACATAAAAACTTAGGAATTCCTGTAACAAGAACCCATACCATTGTGAAAAGAGTTGGGCTATTTGACAAGGAGAACATACTACAATGGAACCCTTCCCTAACTGATGCCCTCCTGATGTGTTGGACTGCAGTCTCCATAATTCCCAACACATCTGGAGGGCACCAGGTTGGGGGAAGCTGCACTACTCACAGCCCTCCCTTAAAATTCCTGGATTCCCCTCCCCCCTCCTTCCAAGCTGGGGTTTGAACCACAAAGGGACCCAAATTTGGATCACCTATTCTTTTCCCACACTCACCATCTCCTCTATCAGGCGGTCCTGTCGGTAGGAAAAATCCCCTGTAGCTGCACCCATTTAAACACTCATTCTTTCTCATCTTTGGCCATGGCTTTAAGGATCCAAGCAGGCAGAGATATTCCTTTAGGTATTGTTAGGTCCTTACAATGAAACACCAGGACTTTCTTCCAGGGGGGATGGCTTGGGGGCCTTGGCACCCCCCTCTCTATATATTAAGCATGCGCCACCCGCCCCACAGCTTTCTAAGAACACAGTAAAAACAAACAAACAACTATTCGGAAAAACGAGCCATGAATGAGTGTACTCTCATATGCCGATAGACCCCCATACCATTGCTGTAACAAGGTAAGTATCTATGCTACCTCCAGCAGTAGAGGCAGTAAGCCTATGTACTAGGGCTGTGTACGGACCCCCCGAACCGCTTCATGGCTTGATCTGAAACTTTCGGATCGGGCCGATCCGCTTCGGGTTGATCCGCCCCTCCCCCGCTCCGCTCCTGGGACTCAGTTGAAGCTGGCGCTGGACCGCAGCGGACACAAGACCGCAATAGACCGCAACCCCCTCGCCCCAGCCCCCTTACCTGGCTCCGCCGCCATCGCCGGGGTAAGCCCCTTTCCCTCCCCACTTACCTGACTCAGTTGAAGCCTGTGCTGGACCACGATGGACACAGGTAAGCTCCCTCCCTCCTGCCCCCTTACCTGGCTCGCTGGCACCAAGTGATCCCCCCTCGCCCCCTTACCTGCGTTCGGAGGTCCGGATGGAGGCGAACCGCTTCGCCTCGACCCACAGCTCCTTCAACCCGATTCGAATCCACCTTTGTCGAAGGCGGATCGGGCCGCTCCGCTCTGGATTCGCGATTCGAATCAGAGTGGAGCACAGCCCTACTATGTACACCAATTGCTGTGGAACACGGGTGGGAGGGTGCTATTGCACTTGTGTTTCATGCTTGTGGGTTCCTGGGCAACAGCTGGTCGGCCACTGTGTGAACAGAATGCTGGACTAGACGGACCCTTGGTCTGATCCAGCAGGGCTCCTCTGATGTTCATTGGTAACTTTATGCCAGTGCTCATAGCTGATGGCAGGTCTACCACTTCTACCATGACCACTAGAAGCAGAACGCTGCCCTGAGATCCTAGTGATGAAGGGCGGGATACAAATGTTTTAAATAAATAAAGGTACAGAGCACTGCGGCCACCCTACCTTTCCCATCGGCATCCTCTATGGTCCCAGCTAGCGGTATTGGCTTCCCTGTCTTCCAGTCACATTCCACGCCTAGGATTGGTACCATCAAGCCAGAACCTCCAGGATCTGGGATTTTCATCCCAAACACGGCAGGGAGCCACATTTCTGTGCTGGGATACTTGATCATCCCTAATTTGATTTTAACGATAAGAAGACCACTGAGTCAGAACTGAGTCATGCCCTCTGTGAAGAAACTGAGGTAAATGCTGAACTTTCATGTTTTGTTTCAATGACTAAAGCACCGAATGGGTTAACAGTAGAAGAAAAATATGTGCTTTTTACTCCAGTCTTGTGCCTGTGGAGAGTTATATTGTAAATCTGGTGGGCTGATAAAATGGCAGTTACTATTACCACTGAGAGGGAAATGAAGCCAGGTTTCTGACTTTATATATGGAAAGGTAGGATCAAAATTGGTACCATCTGATTGCTCCCTCAGGAGAATTATTAGAGGGTTATTGCCCTTATATCTTGGGATATTTTTGGCATAAATATAGATCTCAGTGAAAGACAAGTGCTTATATAGCAATCTTACAGACTAGAAGATGAAAATGTAGATTTCTGACAGCCCATCAATGAAACACAGGTTCCATTTATTTAAGAGCCTTTGTGTGATGCATTTACTACAAGGTATTAATTCTAGGGCTGTGCTCCGCTTCGCTTTGGTTCTTAGAACCGATAGCAAAATGGCCTGATCCGCCTCCGACAAAGGCGGAGACGGATCGGGTCGGGGGAGCTGCAGATCGAGACGAAGCGGATCGAGACCAAGCAGATCCTTCACCTCGATCCAAAGCTCTGAAAAAAAGGTAAATGTGGCGGGAGGGGGGCTTACCTGGTGCCGCCGGAGTCCATGCGGTGATGGCAGCAGAGCCAGGTAAGGGGGCAGACCTGCCTCTGTCGCGGTCTGGCGGCGGCTTCAACTGAGGCCTTGGGCTCAGTTGAAGCTGTTGCCGGAATGCGACGGAGGCAGGTAAGTGGTGAGGGGGGCCTTACCTGGCGACAGCGCCGCAGTTTGTGCGGCAGCGGCAGAGCCAGGTAAGGGGGCATGGGGAGGGGGGCTTACCTGCCTCCATTGCATTCCAGCGGTGGCTTCAACTGAGCCCGAGGCCTCAAACAGGAAGATCAGGTTGAGGCCTGGTCTTCCTGTTTGAGGCCTCGGGCTCAGTTGAAGCCACCGCTGGAACGCGTTGGAGGCAGGTAAGTGGTGAGGGGGGAGGGGGGCCTTACCTGGTGCCGCTGTCTATGGGGGGGGGAAACACAGAGCTCCAATCCGGATCCAGAGCCCTGCAGCGGATTGGAGTGGACTGTAGGTGGATCAACGGGGGGCAGAGTGGACCCAATCTAGAAGTTGCGGATCAGGGTGTCCATGCACAGCCCTAATTAATTCCACCATGTAATTTCAACCTTCCAGCATCAGAGAAGACCAAATATCCTTCACAATACATGAAATTAAACCCAAACAGATGCACAACACACTAAATGTACCCATGGTGCAAGTTGGCACCAACATAGAAAAAAGTTGGCTTATCCATAAGTAAATATTTCATGTGCTTGAGCTTGAAAAAGCACACTTTTCATGGCAACAGAACACAGCAGAACATTCTGAAGGTGCCCATTGGTCCCAAGTTGGCCACACCAAAGCTGATTGGCTGGAGGGTTCTGACTGGAGTGAATATAAGGACCTGTGGAAGGCATTTGGGGGAGTCTGTCAGAGGTGTCTTCACGAGATGTCTTCTTGAGAGGCTGGGAGCCTGAGAAAGATAACAGCTAGGAAGAAAAGCAGCCACAAGACTGGGAAGCTGAGCTGAGGACACACGAGAGAACCTAGGACATGTAGACCACTTATGTTACATGCCATCTCTGTATACATTTTCATCCAAATACCTACCCAGCTTACCACCGGTGCTCTTGAGACTCAAAGCACAATCTCGTTGTTGCTCTAGGTTTCGTAGCCAGTACATCCCATAATCCAGCTTCCGGTTGAGGGCTGTTATCATGTCTTCTTCTGCAGCTGTGAGGGCTTTCTGCCCATCTCCATCAGGGCACAGATCCTCGCAAAGGGAGTCTTTGTACTCTCTTAGTGCTTGAGCCACGTGGATTTGAGTTACAAGTACGTTGGCTTCCAAGACCGCCTGGTAACCTCCTGCATGGGGGATCATCTTGTCCTGCTGAAGGCAAACGCCTTGCATGCGAACCATCTTCCCACTCAGTGGTTCAGTGAAGGAATCCCCGATAAGCAGGAGCCTCTCTGAGGGTCCTTGTAAGCCCCCCACTGGAAGTACATCTCCTGCATTCAGAGAATAGCAAAAAAGGTCAATCAGGATATTGAAGGCCTCTAAGCCTGGTAGAACCCTACAAAGGGAGAGTAGCAGTTGCCCGTTGATGGTTTGCAGCAGACTGAGCAGGTACACAGGCTCACAGTTTTCCCCACTAGGATGAGATGTAGCATATTTCTGTTTTAAATGATAGCCATTGATCCTAAATTTGCAGCTATGCATATTCATTAGCAGGTGTAAATGTTATGCAGATCTGTGCCCTCTTTCTTGGTGATGCATTTCCTCTGGTGATGCACCCTATCACTGAGCTACATTCCCCCCCCCACATGATCGTTCTCGCAGAAGTACAACGGGAAGATCCAGAACACAACAGGGGAGCATTGCACCTACCCGAGTTGTTATCCAAACCGACGCCAAGGATCGGAACAATTTTCCCTCCCTCCGGTGCTCTCATGGGTCCCCCGATTTCGAGAGGTGTCACAGTTCCGGTTAGAGGATTCAGGTATGTGCCACCCAAGGACAGCTTTTGGCCAGTTTGGGGGTGAATGGTAACGGCGAGAATCGGCACCTCTATCCCCGTAGCCGGGTCTTGCATAAGGCCTCCCAGTTTAAATAGCTTCTCTGGTTGGAGAATCGGTAGGTTAGTCTTCACCGGTAGACCAGTGCTGGGACACATGGGATATGGAACATAGGAGAATATGGGGACCTCCGAGTGATGAATCTCTCCTAAGCAGAGGAACCAATGGTGGTCACAGATGGTACAAAAACACCTTCAGATTAAATGTTCTGTCACACTCACACACACCAAAATGGACATGGCAAAAACACCTTGTGATGGTTTTGGCTTAGTCAACTCATGCAAGAGAAACAGATGGGAATGATGTGGTAGAATGGACAGTGCCACTTGAGCCTGCAGGTGGGAAATTTCAGTTCTGAATGTCCTCCCACCATATAGAAATCCCTGCAAACAGAAAACTGGTGCAGCAGGGAGTAAAATCCTATCTCAGCTCCTTGACGGAAATGCTGGTTTTCTATTTGCGAGGAGGGGAACATTTAAAAATGTGATCAGCCACCCACAGGCTGAAGCGGTATGGTGCTTTTCTACCACCTCAACACTCTTATCACCTCTTTCTGCAGCATGTGTAGCACACTGGCCTTGTTGGCTGGGAATTATGAGAGTTGTCTAACACCTTTGGTGGGCGCAGTGATGGGGAAGGCTGCATTAGAGAGAATGCACCAATCTGAGTAGACGGACCAATGGCGTGACCCAGTATAGGGCAGCTTCTTATGTGGTTCTCCTTTGGCTTTTGGGGTGCAGGTCTGGTGAACAGTCATGTGAAAACTGGATTTGTCTGTGCCTCATCATGGAATTAGCGTGCAACCAGCCTGAGCACAGATCACATATGATGGCTGGACGTGAGTATACAGTTGAATAAGGAAAGGAAAGGAAAGGAACCTCTCATGCAAGCACTGAGTCATTACTGACTCTTGGAGGGACGCCAGCTTTCGCTGACGTTTTCTTGGCAGGCCTTATAGTGGGGTGGTTTGCCGTCGCCTTCCCCGGCCGTGATTACCTTTCCCCCAGCTAACTGGGTACTCATTTTACCGACCTCGGGAGGATGGAAGGCTGAGTCGACCCGAGCCGGCTGCCTGAAACCAGCTTCCGCTGGGATCAAACTCAGGCCGTGGGGAGAGTTTCAGCTGCAGAAACTGCTGCTTTACCACTCTGCGCCGTTTAAGGCTGATCAATAAAATTAAGAACATAAGAAGAGCCATACTGGATCAGGCTGAAGGCCTATCTAGGCCAGCATTTTGTTCACCACATGCCCATGGGAAAATGACAAGCAGGACATGAGTGTAACAGCACCCACCCACCCATATTCCCAAGCAATCGGTGCATATAGGCCCAGTATTGGGCAAAAGGCAGGATAATAATAATAATAATAATAATAATAATAATAATAATAATAATAATAATAATAATATAGCCATACTGCCTTTGAAATTGGAGGTAGCATAGAGCCATCAGGACTAGTAGCCATCGATGGCCATCGCTAGCCTTCTCTTCCAGGAATTTTTCAACCCCTCTTTCAAAGTCATCCATACTGGCGCCTGTCACTACATCTTGTCGTACTGAGTTTCATAGTTTAATTATGCACTATTTATTATTTTATTGATTTATTTAATTACAGCAGTTGTATAGTGATCCACATCCAAAACAGATTCTGGAGCAGTGAACATAAGACGTTAAAGTAGTGAAAAGATAAAAAGAATTAAAAACACCACATTGAAGTTATTCTTTTTAAAAACAGAATGTCAACTATGTGAAGAAGTATTTCCTTTTATCTGTCCTCAATCTCCCACCAATCCGTTATAGCCAAACCATGAAGTGTGGTTCCTACCAGATGCTAAATCAACCACAGGAATGAGCTTCGAGTCGATGGCATTGAAGCCAACATTCCCAGCTATTGGGAGCAATTTCCCAGTGTCAGGATGCAGGAAGTGACCCTTGGGTGCAGGCTTCATGGATTGGTTGGCCAACAGCACAACAGCCTCTTCGTTGGGCATTATCAGTCCAGTGGTAGCATCTCGGTGCAGAACGTCATGTGCCTTCACAGAGCCATCTGGCCCTGAGGACAGACATGGAAACAAGGAAGAAATAAACACAGACCTGTGATGTCTCTGAAATGTCAAGCCTGTAGTCTTTCATTCAGTTGACAGTCCAGAGGAGGGATTTGCTTGGGTGCACATGTGTGAAAAACGCATCTTAATGGAAACGGCCCTAGCCGAATTGCATTCATTTTCGTTGCCTCCATGACATACTTGTCTCATTTTCTCAAACACTTACCATTAAAAAGAAAAGAAAAAGAGCCATCTGTTTTGATATCTTTTGAAGCATCTTCAGGTGATAAGCTTACCACGTTGTGCAGCATTGCTACAACACTCCATTTGGTCCTTGGAATCTGATTGGCTGATTAGAATCACATGATATGGCTTGCAGAAGGGGATGCCAAATCAATAAAGAAGTAGGAAAAGGAAACCAAACTAATGCCAAGCTTCAAATAGCCAATCGTCTTTGCGTAGTACTTTAGTTTAACATGCACATAAAAATAGTACAGGATGTATACATCATACATAAAAGGACAGAAATTAGTTACTAAAATGCAAAGAAAGTCAGAAAAGCCGAAAGTCTAACTGTTGTTTCAGCTACAATGAGAACAAACCTAACATTAATAAACTGACAGTGTAGGACATAATGTTTAATGTCCTGCACGTGCCCCTGGAATAATCTCAGTCCACTATTCAAATAATTCTTATGTGAATTTGCCAATGTGCAATAGAGAGGCATACTAAATTAGAGAAACTGTAAGTTCTGGATAGCAAAATAAATGCAGCTGTCTTTACAGGACACGTCAAAACCTACAGATTTAAACCAGATTGTTTAAGAGCCATGGTTTCCAGTTAAGAAATCCTGGGAATCATAATATCATAGAATAGTAGAGTTGGAAGGGGCCTATAAGACCATCGAGTCTAACCCCCCGCTCAGTGCAGGAATCCACCTTAAAGCATCCCTGACAGATGATTGTCCAGCTGCCTCTTGAATGCCTCTAGTGTGGGAGAGCCCACAACCTCCACAGGTAACTGGTTTCATTGTCGTACTGCTCTAACAGTCAGGAAGTTTTTCCTGATGTCCAGCCAGAATCTGGCTTCCTGTAACTTGAGCTCATTATTCCGTGTCCTGCACTCTGGGATGTAGTTCTTTCAAGGTTGTCTAATGAGGACTCTTCCAGTTGCAAAGAACTACAGACCCCATGGATTTTGGGGGAAAGCCATGACTCTTATACTACTTCCAAACTGAATTATGTATGCGTTTGTGTGTATGTTGTGCAGATGTGCCTTTCCTAACGATGAGAACAACAGTGAAGAAAGACTGCAAAGCAAACCGTTTTTAAGAGTTTACATTTACCTACAAGTTCCTCCTTGGTGAGCAACCTGGTCTTCTCTACGTTTACAAGGTGAGCTCCTGTTCCTTCTCCCAAAACACCCCACAGAATGAGCCTATGGCTCTCCTTTATGACTGTGCTGGACATCTGGTTGCTTGCAGCATCTAAGAGGTTTAATAACCTGAAACCACCACGATAATGAGAACAATACAATGATAAACCTTCTTGAAGTCAACCATTCTAGCTAGGAAGGTTCTATGTGGACATACGAGGAAGGAAAGGAACCTCTCATGCAAGCACTGAGTCATTACTGACTCTTGGAGGGACGCCATCTTTCGCTGACGTTTTCTTGGCAGGCCTTATAGCGGGGTGGTTTGCCGTTGCCTTCCCCGGCCGTTATTACCTTTCCCCCAGCTAACTGGGTACTCATTTTACCGAACTTGGGAGGATGGAAGGCTGAGTCGACCCGAGCCGGCTGCTTGAAACCAGCTTCCGCTGGGATCGAACTCAGGCCGTGGGGAGAGTTTTAGCTGCAGAAACTGCTGCTTTACCGCTCTGCGCCACACGAGGCTGGACATACGAACAGTCGCCGAACACTCGCCCAAAATAAGCAACAATTATGATGGTTTTGTTGCCATAAACATAAAGCCATAGCACTCAGATTGTTAAAAGTACTGGGAGTTATTAAAAGCGTAAATATTGCATTTTCTTGAGAATATATAAATGTGATATTTGTTACGTGTCCAATCCTATGCATCACAGAAGTAAGTCCTACAACACCCAGCATCCCCCATCCAGCCATGCTGTGTGGGGGGTGCTAGGAGCTGCTGGATTTATTTTCATCTAAACATGCATAGGATTGTGCCTTAAATTTCCGTTCGTTTGCTGATGCAGTTCAAGGATGAGAGCAGACAGAGGAACTATAGGTGGGTGTTCTGCTCTCAATACAGCCTGAACCTGCTCACTCCTCCTGCAGGGTTACATTATTAGATCATGTCCAGATTATAGTGAAATCAAAGATTTAATGCTCTGCAAAGCCACAATGCTGACAAGTTCTGGTCTGTTGGGAAGTGTTGCTCTTACCTGTGGTGTTCTTGTTCAGAGCCTGAGGCTACACCTTCTCCAGGAGACAGCGAATCCGCCAGGGCCCGCGTCAACCTCTTTGCTTCCTGGAGAGTAGAATGAAATGCTACCCAGTGCTCTTCTTGGTGTCTCAGGTCTTGATTCAGTAAATGGAGCTGTCTGCTCACACTCTCTTCGTATTCTGATGCCAGGTGCCTTCGGCGCAATGTCTCCTCCTCTGCCTATTCGCAAAGTTAAATACAGACACAAAATACAGACACAGAAACAAAGCCCTATGAAGAGAGACTGAAAGAACTGGGCATGTTTAGCTTGGAGAAGAGAAGATTGAGGGGAGACATGAGAGCGCTCTTCAAAGACTTGAAAGGTTGTCACACAGAGGAGGGCCAGGATCTCTTCTCGATCCTCCCAGAGTGCAGGACAAGGAATAACGGGCTCAAGTTAAAGGAAGCCAGATTCCAGCTGGACATCAGGAAAAACTTCCTGACTGTTAGAGCAGTATGACAATGAAATCAGTTGCCTGGTGAGGTGGTGGCCTCTCCCACACTAGAGGCCTTCAAGAGGCAGCTGGACTACCATCTGTCAGGGATGCTTTAGGGTGGATTCCTGCATTGATCAGGGGGTTGGACTCGATGGCCTTGTAGGCCCCTTCCAACTCTGCTATTCTATGAGTCTATGACACGACTTGTGACCATGGCTTGAAAAATAAAGCCTTTTCCTTCCCCGTAAACTAGCCAGCTTCCAGCGGCAATGAGCTTGAATGTTAGAGAACTGGTTTGGGCCCCACCCTGACATCAGAACATAAAAAAAGACCCATGCTGGATCAGACCAAGGGTCCATCTAGCCCAGCTTTCTGTTCACACAGCGGTCGACCAAGCCAAGAAGTAAGACATGAGTGAAACAGCAACCCTATGCATGCTCACACTGCAGTTACTTAGTGCAAATGATGCAGGCATTAAGCCAGGGGCGACAACCTGTAGACCTAGGTCAGTAGGTGGCCCTCAGCCTAATTTCAAAAGCTCTCTGATTCAATTGGCTCAGACCACTGGTAAGAGCTACCTGTCCCCTCCCTGGAAGCCTGCTGGGTGGGAAAGAAAGGGGGGGAGAGAAAGGGGGTAACAGAAAGAGAAAAGGAGGTGACCTCTAGCGTGCTCACCACTGGCTGTACCCTCATTCACCATTGATATGTGCCTCCCCTGGCCATGAGGGAATGCAGTCCTCAATAGCAAAAAGGTTGCCCATCCCTGAGTTAAGCTGTTCTGGGAATTTATTTAATCTGAAGAATCCGATCATCTGGACGGGACTTTTGATTCTTCCACTCCTCTACCTGCTGTTTTGCTTTGGCGTAGCTTCCCATTAGCGCATCGTCGCCAGTTTCCGCTCTGTCGGGGATGCACATCTTGGCTACCCAAAGGTCTCTGAGGGAGGCGGTTTCATCCAGAAGTTTGCGGTACAAGATTTTCAGCTGCAAAGGAGATGGAAAATGCACCGAAGGATCAGGTTGAGCTCGTTGGTCGGGCGTCAGTTCTATGCCTCCAGGACACCAGCCCTGGCCATCCTTTCTAAATAGGCTAAATTGGAAATAACAGAGCAAATAACCAGCATAGGCATGCGCAGCACATCGCCTTAGGATGCGCACCCAGGGGAAATTATTTATTTTTTAAAGGCGAACATTTATTGAATAATCATAAAGGACATTATTCTTAGGTTCGCTGACCGTGTGACAGTAACACACGTGTCATGTTTACAGTTACATGCCAGACTACAGTCAGACGGCAGGCAGAACGGAGGGAGAGGGAGCAACAGCATTTAAAACGGGAATGGGGGACCATGTGTCCCCTTCTCAACCTGCACCGTCTCCTCCACAACACCCCCCAACCTCTTCACAGTGTCTTGGCTTTTTAAACAAAGCTTCTATTGATGGCTCTATATTTGGGGAAAATGGGACAGTCACCCCCTGCCTGTCTGCCCCCCACCCGTGGTAGAGAGATCACCCCACAACCAGCTTCATTTGCTCCACTGCTTCCAAGTACCACATGCGTTCTCCTCCTGTACTCCTCCAGCAAGCTCAGTAGAATATGGAGCATCTTCCTTCTCTGTCCCACCAGCTGCCTCTGGTGTCAACAGTAACTTTTCTATAAGGCTGGTACTGCAGCTCTGAGCCCTGCAAGGACGAGGTGGCCGAAGGAACCAAGAACATCCCGTCCCACTTGGCTCTATAAAGCTCCTGTCTCAGGTAAAGGTTGAGCTACTCAAAGACCAGCTATCCCTCAGTCCTTCTATTTGCCCCGCTATCCTCTTGCCTCCAGGATACCAGCCCTGGCCATCCTTTCTAAATAGGCTAAATTGGGGGGGGGGGACAGAGGAAATAACCAGAATAGGTGTGCGCAGCACATTGCATTAGGATGTGCACTCAGGGGAAATTATTTATTTATTTTTTAAAGGCGAACATTTATTGAATACTCAATCATAAAGGACATCATTCATTCATTCATTCATTCATTCATTCATTTAACGCTGTAGACACTGATCCCCTACTCCACGTTCAGCTTGCCTGACCAGGGGAGAGCCACTGCAGGTCATGGGGGTAAGAATGAGGAGACACCCCTCAAGCCCCCAAATTGGTGGGACTTTGTGGTGACGTTGGCCGGAGGAGGGTCTTAGGAGGAGATATTAGCCTTCAGGGGGCCTCTCCCTGGCCTCTTTGAAACATGGCTTCCGGCAGAGAGACATTATTGCTTGAAACATTAGAGTGCGCCTGCCTGGGCACACCCTGCACACCCTTTGCACATGCCTATGATAACTAGTAAGTACCTCTTCTTTGAATTGGCTCAATTTGGCTGTAACTGCCATAGACTGGGCAACCAGAATTTCAAAGAAAGCATTGGTGTTGAATGAGTCCAGGTCCAGTTGTTCTTCGGAGTCCCATATTTCACATTTACCTAGGAAGAGAGCTAAAATGAATGCTTGATTACTGGCATAAACAGGAATAGGATAGGAACAATGGCTACATGGTAATAATAGTGATAGGGATGCAGGGAATGCAGGGAAGGAGAGGTTAGGACACAACAACCATCATTTCATATGCAATACACTGAAAAGGAAAGGAAAGGAACCTCTCGTGCAAGCACTTGAGTCATTGCTGACTCCTAGAGGGACGCCTGCTTTCGCTGACGTTTTCTTGGCAGACTTTGTAGCGGGATGGTTTGCCATTGCCTTCCCCAGTCGTGGTTCCCTTTCCCCCAGCTAGCTGGGGACTCATTTTACCAACCTCGGAAGGATGGAAGGCTGAGTCGACCTGAGCCGGCTGCCTGAGAACCAGCTTCCGCTGGGATCGAACTCAGGCCATGGGGAGAGTTTCGGCTGCAGTAACTGCCGCTTACCACTCTGCGCCACATGAACAATATAAATAAATTCTTTTTAACATGTTTACTTGGACATCTCCTAGGAATAAACGGACACTGAAAGCCAGTGTGGTGTAGTGGCTATAGTGTTGAGCTGGGATTCGGAACATCTGTGTTCTCGTCCCCACTCAGCTATGGAAACCCATTGGGTGACTTTGGGCCAGTCATACACTCTCAGTCCAACCCACCTCACAAGGTTGTTGTGAGGATAAAATGAAGAGGGGACGGATGATTATGTATGCCGCCTTGGGTTCTTTGGAGGAAAAAATAATAAATAAATAAATACTTTTCAGAATTTTCTCCATGTTTTCTTTACCGTTATTTTATTATTGTTGTTTTTTGTGATGGCTGCATTCCCTCCCCTTAATGCCCTGGTGTGATGCTGGGTATATGGGGCATTGTGGTAGATGCAAAATGGAGGCCGGGCTGACAACACAGTTGATGCTCTTGCCACTTGCAATGGCAGGGCAACCCCCCCCCCCCAAATGATAGGAAAAAAGAAAGAAGCTGTTCTACAACCCTTGCCAATGGTGATGCCTACCTGTGAGAAATTGTTGGAGAATTTCTCTCCCCCCGCCCCCAGGGAAATTAAGTGAAATTGTCTTCCCAATTTCTCTGCTTACAAACTGGGTGGAGAATTTTGAGAGGCTGTTTTGCACACAGCTCCAAAAAATTAGTCATAGGATCACAGCGGTTTTAAGATAGGATCTTAATAGATCTCCTATGATTAAAATTTTGAAGAGTGAATTGGCAACACGGAGAGAATATATGGTACATCTTGTGATGCAGCATTTTCTAGTGAAAGCATCCATCAAATTTGATTCATTTCCTCATCTACATGCAACGTCTTTGTCACATACTTTTCTCTTTTTCGTTATTCATCATACCTTCTCTCTTCTCCATGTGGCTGGAATTTTTTTCCGAACCACCCATTTTATATGTCCCAGGGTGATATTTTCTGATGGTAATGACCTTGGATTCTTTGGAAGAATATTTATCTAGATTATATTTCAGCTGCAGCTTCCGGAAGAAAGGGTGAGGACTTGCTTTTCTGGACCACCCAATGCCTTGACAAAGAATCTGCAAGATTTAAGGCCAGAGGTTTTACAGGTGTAGAAGCATTTCCATATTTCCAGGGAAACCTTGACACACACACAAATTTGTGGTTGTTGTTGTTTACTCACAATTAGTAGCAGACAGACTATGAGGAGAAAGACAAGTCCTATTACTAGCCCAAGAATCACTTGCCAATCGGGTTTCAAAACGATGTCCGGGATCCTTGCAATACCCACTTGAACAACGTGCCTGGGTGTAGATGGGAAGAAGGGGCCCTCGTCGTAGCACTGCCCACCGTATGGCATGACCCGGACGTACTTCACAAAACCAATGTACAGACACAGAAAATCCAGGTCAGTGGCACACATCAGGGAGATTCCCACAACCATCCAAGAACAGCGGTGACAGAAAGGTGGTTGTAGGGGGGAAAGGGTACAGCCAGGGGAACTTGTCTGAACTAGGGCTGTGCATGCTCCCGATCTGCTTTGTATCCCGATCTGGACCTTCCAGATCGGGCCAAAACTGGTTCGGGTCAATCCAGACCCTCCCGACTTGCTCCGGAACCAGATCCGGAGCGAGATCTGGAGGTCCGGATCGATATTCGGATGCCATTTTGCCCTCCTTCCCCCCTTCCCTGCCTCCGTCACCATTGCCGCACAGACCACAGTCAGTCACGGCGGAGCCAGGTAAGCCCCTCCCCCACTTACCTGCCTCCGAAGCGTTGGAACGGTCCAAATCGATTCGGACCATTCCAAACCGCTTCGGGTCGATCCGGACCTTCCCCGACCTGCTCTGGAACAAGGTTTAGGAGGTCCAGATTGGCCCACTCCGCTTCGGATTCGGGGATCCAAAATGAAGTGTAGTACACCCCTAGTCTGAACCCTCCGCAGTGCATGTGAGTCCCTGACAAGGCCCATCTCCACCCAAAATTGGGAAGGTGGTGACTGGAACGAGAAGGTCTGTTTGGTCATGGCTTCCCTAGGAAACTTCTCTTTTGGTGCCAGGCAAATACTTTTTTTAAAATTTTATTTGCCCAGGCACCTCAGTATGTTTTATAAGTCCGTTCAGTTTTGTGACATAGCGCTACCAGATTCTAATGTTTTCACGGCTGCTGTTTCTGTGCTTTGATCTTTGTGTTTTTATGCTGATTTATTGTGATTTTATCATTGATTGTACTCTGCCCCGGGAGTTCGATGCTGGCAGGAAGGTCTAGAAATTATGTCAACAAAGACACAAACAAATAAAACGTTGAACGAGGGGCCCACCCCTGGTACACCACCCACTTGCAGGTGTTATCGGACCGTGTTGGAAACCCGACTTTGTAAGCAAACATGCCGTGACATGAAACGAACCATTCTTTTGTGCTGGTTGCTGCTGAGCCTCAGGACGTAAGTTCCGGGATCGTGGAACTGGTAAAAGAAGAGGAGGAAGTTGGAGGAGCTGGAGGCCAACTTAGTTTCCTCGGCTAGGCTGCGGAAACCTCCCCAGTCAAACCCCGGGTTGGTGTTGTAAAGGTTGTTTCTACGAACAAACACAAGATGAATTCATAGAATCATAGAATAGCAGAGTTGGAAGGGGCCTACAAGGCCATCTAGTCCAACCCCCTGCTCAATGCAGGAATCCACCCTAAAGCATCCCTGACAGATGGTTGGCTACATGGGCCAGTGGCCTGACTCAGTGTAACGCAGCTCCCTCTGTTCACAGGAGCCACATATTCTTCCTGAGGGATACAGAACAAGGGACCAGCCAAGCTCTCATGGGTTCAGAATTGGTACTTACACATCATAAACTGGATAATGCTCTTTAGAAACCAGGAACATGACGATGTCGTGAATTCTGAGGCACGTGGTTGGGTTAGAGATGCCAGTAAACGTAAGTTTCAACGTCGAGTTAGAAGGCTGCTCGAACGGTAACCTGTACAATCTAGAACCTTCTTTGCCAGACGGTCCTGTGAGAACATAAAACCACACTGAAGTAGCATCGGCACACTGGACAGTGGAGGCTGGCGACTTCGATGTCAGTGGGGCCGTGCAACCGCTCTGTGCATAGTCTGCCAGGCCCTGTCACTGCAGGCTTTTAGGAAGGGCTTGGACAGCTTCTTTTCTCTGGCCTTCCCCTCTAACCACTTAGAAATATTTTAAAATATGAACAGTGGCACATGCATCTATTAAATAAGTAGATAAATAAAATAAAATGACCCCTTTCTTGGACTGTTTTGGTTTGTAGCTGCAATTGTGTCATAGGTTTTATTATTGCCGAGGCTGGATGATTTATTGCTGGTGTTTGTTGTTTTTATGAATTTTTGCTGTTTTTTTATCACTATCGGTTTTCACCATGTGGGTTTTTATTGTAAGGTGTCTTGGGAGGCTCCTGTCCAGGACTACAACCTAGAAATATTTTACATAAAATAAATACTAAATAATAATAGAAAATAGAATGAAAATCAAATTCCTTTTAGCTTGGTGGCCTGATTCTTTTTTTGGGAAGTCAGCCAAGAGGCTACTGGAGAGAGGGCCTTGTTGGTGGCGGCACTGAAATTATAGAATCCCCTCTCCAGACATGTGTGCCTGGCAGTGGAAGCTGTAAATCCACTCCAGGTTTCAGTCAGAACCAGTGTTTTAAAGCACGTTAATGCTTTCCGCATTGCAAGGTGCCTTGGGGTCATCTAGCCACAGGCAGGATAGAAATGTCATACCCATACATCTCCACATATCTGCATATGTCCGTACATATATGAAATACCTGAGGGGGCTGTGGTACGCAATGCATTTTGGGAGGCCGATAAGATCCCATTTGAGGTAAGGAAGTAGTGTAGTAGCTCAGGTTCGGGATCGTATACTCCTAAGAATCCTCTTCCTGAAATGATATACCAAAAAAATAACAAGAGGTCATGCGTTGCTCAACCCACATTTTTCTGCCTCACTTCAGGCACATATTTGGAGCATGAAGGCCAAATTGGTGAGCAAGTCCCTTTTGAACTAGTACATTGTCTCCAGAAATCAATCATGAAGCCAAAGTAGGTTACCTGCATGGTCCAAAACCAACAATGGTGTTTGTTCATTCAATGACAGATTGATCTAAATTGTGACATTCAGTCAACTTTCCCTATTATGGGAGGAAACTCAGTCAGAGGGAACAATAAAAAGGTGCTGAAAGGTATTTATATATAGCCTTTGTATTTAAAGAGATATTCATGAGGTGAGGTTAGGAGGGGAAAAGGTAGGAGCAAAAGATGGGACTCGTTCCTTACCACTTGTTTTTACCACGTATACAGGGCGGGATCCTTTGTTCTCCTCTGAGATGCAATAATCTGGAGTGTGGAGATCTAACACTTGCAAGGAAGCTGTTACTTCTTCCAATAAAATGTCAGCCTATAAAGAATTTAAAGGAACAATCCAGTTAACTTGCGGCTCACACCTTGGCAGTGGAACCATCCAGGCGGGACTTTGGGGCAAAAGCCCAGGGCGCCCCTCATCAGGATGAGCGAGAGGGGCCCCAAGCAAAGCAGGGCTGGACCACCACACTGCAAAGTCGGTCAGTAGTGGCTGGTGGCTCCAATTTCAGTGGGGCAGTGAATCTGCTCCAGGTTTCAGTCAGAACCAGACTGAACTCAAGGAGCTACCCAAGGTGTGAAGCTTGGGGGGATTCCACACGTCGTACTGAGGGTGCTTCCATGCGCCCCCAGTGCGCCCCCAAAGCGATTGTGTAGCTTGCCTGGAAGAGACGAGGAAGAGGTGTCCTTGCCACCGCTGCCGCCGCCACCCACCTACCTCCTCGCCGGCCGGGTCGGAGAGCTCGGCAGAAGAAGGCGGGGTGGAGAGCTTCCTTCGGCCGAGCTCTCCAACCCGGCCGGCGAGGAAGTAGGTGGGTGGCGGCGGGTGGCGGCAAGGAACCTCTTCCTCGTCTCTTCCAGGCAAGCTACACGATCGCTTTGGGGGCGCACTGGGGGCGCATGGAAGCGCCCTCAGTACGACGTGTGGAATCCCCCCAGGATTCATTGACATCAGAGCCACCGTCCTCCATGGCAACATGCCCCTTGGGAGGGTGGCTTCTGACGTTGGCCCATTAACCCACTCCTGCCCTGCCACAGCAGCCTTTCAGCAAAACTAGTGGCTAAACATTTGGCCTTTTCTTTCTTTCTTTCTTTCTTTCTTTCTTTCTTTCTTTCTTTCTTTTTTACCTGGCTTCCATTTCGGTAAGTCACAGAAAGCTGGGCTTGTTCTTGGTCACAGACAAAGTGCAAAATCCTTCTTTGCCGCCTCCTGCACTGGGGGTTGCACACACTGTCCAGAGGGTCTGCTTGACAAAGGCAGAGGCCGAGAACTTTGTCATAACCCTGATGGTCTTCGGGAAGAGAACACACCTGGCAGAGAAAGTGAGATGAAATTAAATCAACTCGGATTCCGCAACCATTCCTATAAAGAAGGGGGTCAGAAACTCAGGCCTGGGGTCCTAATCCAGCCTCCCGGGGTTCCCCATATGGCCACACCCCTTTCCCCACGTTTCTCCCCGTTCTGAAAGGTTGAAATGCCCCCCCTTAGGGTTTAGTTACTAGCAGTAAGAGTTTGAAGCTAAAATATCCTGGTATACTTGATCCCGCCCCTTCTGCCTTTGGCCCCGCCTGTTCTGTGTTTGGCCCCGCCTGTTCTGTGTTTGGCCCACCCACCATTGGAATATGGCCCCACAAGAGCTCCTCTGTAATTGAATTTGGTCCTCAGGCTGAAAGAGGTTCAGCACCTCTGCTTTAAAGGAACAAGATGGGGGATACTTGGCTCAGCAATACTACAATACTGTCTTTTTTGCTAAGTGTAAGCCGCTCCGAGAGTCTTTTTTGGCTGAGGAGCGGGGTATAAGTATGATAAATAAATAATAAATAAATAAATACAAATGAGAAGGATCTTGGAATTGTTGTAGATCGCAAGCTGAATATGAGCCGACAGTGCGATATGGCTGCAAGAAAGGCAAATGCTATTTTGGGCTGCATTAATAGAAGTATAGCTTCCAAATCACGTAAAGTACTGCTTCCTCTCTATTCGGCCCTGGTTAGGCCTCATCGAGAGTATTGCGTCCAGTTCTGGGCTCCACAATTCAAGAAGGACGCAGACAAGCTGGAGTGTGTTCAGAGGAGGGCAACCAGGAGGATCAGGGGTCTGGAAACAAAGCCCTGTGAAGAGAGACTGAAAGAACTGGGCATGTTTAGCCTGGAGAAGAGAAGATTGAGGGGAGACATGAGAGCACTCTTCAAATACTTAAAAGGTTGTCACACAGAGGAGGGCCAGGATCTCTTCTCGATCCTCCCAGAGTGCAGGACATGGAATAACGGGCTCAAGTTAAAGGAAGCCAGATTCCAGCTGGACATCAGGAAAAACTTCCTGACTGTTAGAGCAGTGCGACAATGGAATCAGTTCCCTAGGGAGGTTGTGGGCTCTCCCACACTAGAGGCCTTCAAGAGGCAGCTGGACAAGCATCTGTCAGGGATGCTTTAGGGTGGATTCCTGCATTGAGCAGGGGGTTGGACTCGATGGCCTTGTAGGCCCCTTCCACTCTGCTGTTCTATGATTCTATGATCTCCAAAGTCTTATCATCTGGCTATCTCTTATCTGGTCCTGGCATCTGCTGCGATCTTGACAGGGCTTCTCAGAGAGGAAGGTCATGAGAGCTAGAGTGGTGGGAAGTTGCTTGGGCTTTGAAGTCAACTGGCCCAAATTTGGGTGAGACATGGAAACCTTATTTTTCCCTGTTTGTAAAGTCTGATCCAGGAATCTCCTGTTTAGCTCGCTTTCAAAGGAGCTAATGTGGAGTTGAGAAACTTTGCTCAACCTGAGCTGTTAACTGTGCCCAGTTGAAAGCTTTGCAAGACCTTAGGTCTGAGTTGTCCAGCAGTTCAGATTTTGTAATGCTATTGTAACTAACATGCCAACAAGTTGCAGAACTTACCATGGAGCTGAACTATGTTTCCTTCTCTTCTCCCCCGCTCAGTTCTGGCCAGAACTGAGCAAAAACTGGAAGAT
The DNA here is from genome assembly GCF_023053635.1 of Elgaria multicarinata webbii. Taxonomy (NCBI): domain Eukaryota; kingdom Metazoa; phylum Chordata; class Lepidosauria; order Squamata; family Anguidae; genus Elgaria; species Elgaria multicarinata. The sequence continues at coordinate 32,380,540 of NC_086182.1, forward strand.
CAGTTACCAAAATGGGGGCATAAAATCAAATTTCACACCAACCCACCAAGTGGGAGTTGGCTGATCTGGATTAACAGACCAACCTACTTGGCGCACCTTGTGGGCACAGTAGTGGGCCCATTCTTCCTTGGTTAAGCACAGTCCCTCTTGGTTTCGGACAGCATCATCTCTGCAGATATCGTAGACGTGCTTGACACAGTCCCATCTCCTGTCTTCTGTAGGGCTCTTATACCCAGGAGCACATGGGCAATGAGCATCACTCGGCTGCAATAAGACAAAAAGATGTGTTCGTCATGCCCCACGCTCCTGGAGGAATTCTATTTGGAAGATGACCTGGTGTCCCCCACCCCATGAGCCAAATGTTGCAGCCTGTGTTGAAGGACCTTGAGTCAGTTCAGGCGTAACCCCAGGTCCTCAGGAGAGATGGCACTCAGCTCTTTCCTTCAGAGGAGGAAAGCTGCCTCTCCGAACTGGAGGTGGGCACTGACCAGCCAGGTAACCCTAGGAAGCAGAGGTGTCCAAAAGTGCAGGCTTGGTCAGCTGCCAGACACAGGAATGCCCTCTTGAGGACTCCTAGTGAGTAAAGGGATAATGAGTAAGACTCTCCTCATGACTAGACCATTGCTCAGGTGACACTGATGGCCTGCAGCTGTGCTCTGGGTGGGGCTCTGAAGAGGGTTGAAAGCCTCCTGTGTGAGGGACTGAGTGCTGGAACAATTTTATGCATCAGTTTCCGGCCTTGTGTTTCTCCTGTGTTGCCTGGCTCTTCTCTGGGTCCCCGGGATTTGAGCCTTGGGCTGCCCTCAGACCTTGCCTTTGGTAATACTGACCCGTGCTAATTCCTAGCTGCTCTGTCTTTGCACTGCCAGAAACACGACGGTATCCCGCTAGAATTTGAAAAAAGGGCAAACAAAACGAATGCAAGGCGGCGGGAAGGGTACAACGTTCGGGGTTTTAATTTAGAAAAAGGGGTGGGTGTCAATGGGGGGGAGGAGGTTTGACGTTCATGAAACTATGCATGGTGTTCAGAAAATGGATAGAGAGAAATATCTTCCCTTCTGTCATAGTACTAGAATTTAAGGGCATCCAATTGAGCTGCAAGAGGCTGAGGGCAGACAAAAGGAAGTACGATTTCACACCACACATCATTGGTTTATGGCATTGGCTGCCATCAGATGTTAGAATGGCTACCAATGTAGATGATTAAGACAATTTCATGGAGAGTGACCCTGAATATGAAGAGCTGGAGAGTGTCAGGAGTGGGCTCAGAGGTTCTGAATAGATCCAGAACTTTTGTTTAGTTACAATGCAAAGCAGGATGCTGCATTAGGTGGCCATTGGGTTTGACTCTTCTGAGGTTCTTATTAGCGGCCTCCATCCAGTACCGCTTCTTCAAATCTTTCTTTGCTTAACATCACATCTTTGGCTTGCCTGACCGATATAACTTGAAGTGTCTCAAAAAAACCATGGGCCGATTCACATACTCATTCCTGTTGCCTGATGGCTACAACATCGATGGATGGCTCACGTGTGTGAATGGGACGTGACTCAGAAAGACGTGAGGTCCGTACCTGAAACACTCGGCCTTCCCGAAGGCAGATGCACGCTTTCTGGCCTTCCTTGGGTTGCATGGCCTCCGAGCCACAGGGGAAGCAAGCTGTTTGGCCAAGCTTAGCATTGAAGAAATTAACGGGGCAGGCCACACAGCGGTGCGGAGGAGAACTTCCTGCAGAGCGAAAGGTGCCTTCTGGGCATGGAACAGGGGGCGACTCGGAATCAGGGCAGAAAAAGCCTTGAATCAAAAAGCATGGACTGAAATCAGTTCGAATATAGGGATGTTAAACATATGAGTGTTTGTTGAAAGTGAACACGAGAGCTGGAACAAACATTCACAAAATGGGTAGCATCACCATTCAGATTTTGAAAGTGAAATTTCATTTTTAAACATGTTTATATTTTCCGCATAACATGCACAAATATTGTCTTAAAACACATACTTATGCCAGATGCGATTTACTGTTTTACTCTGTACAGCACCATGTACATTGATGGTGCTATATAAATAAATAAATAATAATAATAATAATAATAATAATAATAATAATATTAAGCCAGCTTCTTTAAATTTCACAGCATCCTAAATTCGTTTTAGGTGGGCTAGATCCAGAAATCTTACACCTGATGTAACCCCCATTGACTTCAACGCCACTTATTCCCCACGTAAATGTGCTTAAGATTGCAGCCTAGGTTAATTGAATGTAAGTCCCATTGAAAGGAATGAGACATGCTGGGCAGGACTTAACTAAAGCTGCATTGATTTCAATGAGAACTAACTTAGGCCTTAGCTAGACCTACCTGGTAGACTGCGATGGAGGAGGGAAGATCTCGCGTTGCAATTAACACAAGATCCCTCCTCCGTTTACACGCGAGGCGCGACGACCTCAGGAAGAGAGGCGTCGAGGGCGCCATTTTTGTTTTTTAAAGGAAGAGGAGTGTATGAATGCTTGCGTGCTAAAGGTAGGTGCTTTTAAAAAAAAATCATTTCCCCATTTCCCCCACCCTGCCCCCGATGGGCGCAGCGCACCTGAGGAGCACTGCACCCCGTGCGCAGCTCTGCATGAGTAATCGCAGCAACGGGCCACACGTTCCACGGTCTCAGGCTCAAATGGGCCCAAAGGGGAGTGCTCTATCCCAGGGCAAGGGAGGGATGATCCCTCCCTGATCCCGGGATCCCCTGTGCGTCATGTGGACACACAAGGACAATCCCAGTGTTCGCCCCATGATAAAGCCTGGTCTAACTAAGGCCTTAGTCTGGATTCAATCTCTGAGCCTCTAACATCAAAATGCAAGGGCTTTAGATGTGATTGGTATCAAATAGGACACACCATAGTTGGTCAACTGTCAAATGCTGTCAGATGCTATAAACCATTGCATGTCATATGCTAAATGTCATTGGATATCAAAAACCGATATCATATAGCTGAATTTTCTTGGTAAACTCTTGAACACTAAACAAGCATCTGGAGACTATTTGACATAAAATTCATAGAGGAAAATGTGTGGAAGGAAATTTAGTTTCAATTGTAAGGGAACACAGTTTAAACTGAAGGTGTAGTATAATTCTTCCGGCTAAAAAGCTCTACTTCATAATGTTCATGTTCTGGACATTAGTTTTCTCACAGAATAACTAATTCTTATTGGAGCGAAGTCAGTATTCCAACACTAAACAGACAAAATTTGTACATTAGACTTATATTATGTAAGTAAAGACCATTGCTCACTGGATCTGTGTCTTAATCATCTTCCATGGAAATAAAAATCCTTCATAGTCTTAAGACTACCAATGCTTGATGTAATTTATCTGCAATTTTCTGTTATCATAGTTTGGCTGTTAACATACATGGATAGTGAGAAGTTGTAAGAATACAAAGCTATTACAGCTTTTGTTCTTAAATTAGGCATTTCAATCAAAAATGTGTCTACAGGAAAGTGTAACAAATGTAGCAAACAAAGTTTAGTAAATACAGCAAAATAAACACACAGGAAATCACTCTTTTGCTACTTCTTTGTACCTGCGGGACAGGTTGATAGATTTTCCCGTCTTCTTGTGCAGTTAAACCCGTTTTCACAACCTTCTTGTTGCTGCAAATTTCCAGTACGGCAACACATAAAAACAGAGAAAATGAAGATAGGACCAAGCATCTTCAGAGCAGAAAAGCACACAGTCCTTTGAATGTAGACGGATACCCTGAAAGTGACAAGCTTCTGTTTTAAATATTTCATGGCTAGGGGGTGGAAATGAAACCACAGGGAACCGGATCCCATTGTGTTCCTCTGAGGTTCAGATAACAAGTGAGTTGCTGTAGAATATCAAGGGAAATCTTTTAGTTTTGGTGGATTAATTGATGCCAAAGCAATTTGTGCAATTCACACCCATGCACACCCACCCACACCTACCAAACACTTCTTCGACTTCATTGCCCGCTTAAGTTTGCATGAGTCCTAGACCTGTACGAGCATCTGATTAGGAAGCGAATTCATCGGCTTGAGCTGTGGGAGTATTATTTATTCATTTAAAACATTTGTATCCCGCCCTATATCATTAAGATCTCAGGGCGGCGTACAGATAAAAGCAAACAGTATAAAACAATAAATATACACAGCTAAAAACAAATCAAACCATGAGGGTGGGAAGAAAATTCAGCCACGCTCGTTCTGCAATTTGTCAATTGCCTTGTCCAGTAGGTGGCAGCACTATTTCTCGCATGGTGCATGCAAACAGGAGAACAGTCTTCCCCAACCTGGCGCCCGCCAGACGTGTTGCAGTACAAGTCCCAGCAATGACCGTACTTATTTCTAAATTGGCAGCCGTACGTAAAATTAGCATTTGCTGTTTTTATGCAAACAAGTGTCCTTTTGTGCGTGTGTGTGTGTGTGTGTGATGTGTTTCCTCTTTTTTGACCATAAGTAAGTGGGCACTACTCTTGAACAAATAGCAATTACTCTTGAACTCATTCACTTTTGCATGAGTATATTTGCTACTGTTAATACTAAGGGATGTTTTGAACTGTAATGACTTGCAAGGTTTTCTTCTGCCTCTTATAAGCCACTTGTTTTAATGCATGCATCTATATTTCTAATATATTTCAATTATACCCTCCTCTTTGTCATGTTGAGGGCCCATTGGTTCCTTCGGAGCTCTTTCCTGAGGGCTCTGCTCCTTTCCCCCTTTGCAAGGTAAGAGGAGCCATGCTGGATGAGGCCCAAGGCCTGCCTAGTCCACCATTCTCTTCCCACAGAGCAGCAACCTCCTCCCACACATGTTCCCCAGTTGAGGGTGTTGAGGGCCGTTGTACCTTTGTTAATAATGGAGGTAACAGACAGACATTCAGTGAGCTTCAGGGCCTTGCTAGACGGAGGTTTAGCCTGGTGCTTGCCCCGGGCTCGCCCCTGTGCGCCCAGATGATGCACAGGGGATCCCGGGGTCAGGCAGGGGTGAAACCTCCCTGGGCGTGGGGTAAGTGAAACGCCATTTAGCCCATTTTTTCCCACGGTCCCGGCCTCAGCCCAACCTGAGGCTGGGACCACGGGCGTGTGGATCGTTCTGCCGCTTTTCCCAGCAACTGCACTTACGTGCGAGTAGCCAGGAAAAGTGGCGGACGGGCCACAGGGCTCCATAGGAGTGCTGTGCCCATTGGGCCGGGGGGGGGGAGAGCGGACCAGGCAGGAGAGATGGGGGGAAGAGCAGAGCCAGGGTGGGGAGATTGCGGCCGGGTGGTGGTGGAGGGGGCATCGGACATGGCGAGCGGGTGGCCGGGCGGGCGAGTGAGCGGGGGGTGGACATGGCGAGCGGGGGGCTGGGCAGGTGAGCGAGCGGGGGGGGGTGGACATGGTGATCGGGAGGCCGGGCAGGTGAGCGAGCGGGGGGGGTGGACATGGCGAGCGGGGGGGCCGGGCGGGGTGAGCGAGCGGGGGGGGGTGGACATGGTGAGCGGGTGGCCGGGTGGGCGAGTGAGCGGGGTGCGGACATGGCGAGTGGGGGGCCGGGCAGGTGAGCGAGCGGGGTGCGGACATGGTGAGCGGGGGGCTGGGCGGATGGGCAAGCGGGTGAGTGAACATGGTGAACGGGGGGCTGGGCAGGGGGTGGATGGGTGAGCGGGGGGGGCGAGCGGGTGAGGGAGCATCAGACATTGTGGGGGGGAAGTCGAGGGCAGGGGGGAGGGGGGAGCGGGGAACCCTTTTTTTTTTAAAAAAAGACTTAGCTTATTGTTGGTGCACTCCTGCGCACACGGCCCCTTTAAGTTGAAAAGAAAATGGCCGACGCGACGGGGCTTTCCCTTACCCCGTCGCATCTCACATGTAGACTGGGGCGACGGCCTGTGCTAGCTGCAGCGCGGCCTCGCCTCTACTCCCCACCGGATTAACGGGTAGGTCTAGCAAGGCCCTCAGGCTCCTCTGCCCTGCAGCTACCAAATGCCTGACCAAACAGGACCCGCATTGGGCTTCTTAATCCTGCCAATCAGACCTTGAAGAGTCAGCTTTGTATTTACCATGTCAGGTGGGGCCCTGGTGTTTGGCCTGCCAAGTGAGCCACTGGGCTGCAGTGTGGGCTTTGTGTGATATAAATGTAATAAATTATTAGAAGAGCCTTGCTGGATCAGACCAAGGGTCCATCTAGTCCAGCCCTCTGTTCACACAGTGGCCCACCAGCCGTCGGCCAGGGACCAACAAAGCAGGACATGATGCAACAGCACCCTCCCACCCATGTTCCCCAGCAGCCGGTGCACACAGGCTTCTGCCTCGAATACTCAAGATGGCACACAACCATCAGGGCCAGGAGCCACAGATAGCCTTCACTTCCAGGAATTTCTTGCAGGTGTTTGTTGTGCACACCAGCATCTATTGACAACTGGCGCTGGACCAGAAAGATAAGGTTTTGTTGTTGTGAAATCGATTTCACTGCTTAGTTACCGCCGGCTGTTGCTAACAAACAGACCCAATGCCTTTTCCTCAGAACTATCACACCCACTGTAAATCAATCATTGCTTGAGAAGCTGTTGACCGAGATCAAGGCTGTGGGTATTACTGTGCAGAATTAGTCATAATGAGAAAAGTTGCTTTTAATAATAATAATAATAATAATAATAATAATAATAATAATAATAGTTTCTGGTCCTCATGGACACAAAGACTCACGGCACTTCCAATTGCCCCTTTCACAATGAGTCTACTTTCTCACCATCATTGTCACCAGCTTCTTCTCTTCAATTCCTAATGATTGCTATGACTTGCTTGCTTGCCAGGTAGCGAGCTGGTGAGCAAGTCAGCTGTGGCATCTTCTGCTCCTCCCCCTCCTCCTCCTCACCACCACCACCACCACCACCGTCGTCATCTGGGCCAGAGCAAGAGGCAGCTGAACAAGCAGCTAGCAAGTTATAGGAAGATAAAGGAAGCCTCAAGTTAAAGGAAGCCAGATTCCAGCTGGACATCAGGAAAAACTTCCTGACTGTTAGAGCAGTACGACAATGGAATCAGTTGCCTGGTGAGGTTGTGGCCTCTCCCACACTAGAGGCCTTCAAGAAGCAGCTGGACAGCCATCTGTCAGGGATGCTTTAGGGTGGATTCCTGTATTGAGCAGGGGGTTGGACTCGATGGCCTTGTAGGCCCCTTCCAACTCTACTATTCTATGATTCTATGAAAAGGAGCTGCAGCTCCAGGAGTCTCTTGTGAGTGGACCAGTGCTGGAGTGTGGGCCCTGGCGTGTGCCCAGCCATGCCCAACCCTGATGCCAGCCCTGATTAGATACCCACTAGTTAGCCATGCCAGCGAGGCCTAGTGAAAGGAGGTGGTTTGGACCCGACTGCAGTGCGTATGCGGCCTCTTCATCTTTGGGACCCACCTAGGGCTGTTGTTATGATACAAAGTGCTAGCCCTGCCGCCGACTCCACAAGCTTTCTGCGTCAAAGGGATATTTGGGTGTTCGGCATCTGCAGAGCAAGAGGCAAAGAAGCCTCCACCTTGGCACCTGTAAGCATTGCATGCCCACGGGAGCGGGAGTGTGGGCTCGCGAGCGTGCGTGCGTGCGTGCGTGACAGTAAGTGGTGTGCGCTGCCAGTTCTGCCTCCCGAGGTCTCCAACCACTGTGGGTGGTGATGAGGCTTCAGGATGCAACATGCCTTAATCCACGTTACTAAGACTCTCAGAGAAATGGTTTATCTGATATTCCATCGGAGCGATGAATGCTTTTACAGGTGAGTCATCCTAATGCAAAGGTTATTCTGTTATCCTACAGCACAAACACGCCTGGAGGGCTTTGGAGCACCGCGTCTCTCTCTTTAAGCATTCACAACAAGGGATTATTGACGTGACCTTTGGGGCCGGTGGAAGGGGAAGGGCTTTCTGCAGCAAGGACCAGAGCTATTGGCATGAGAGTGTTGGGCTGGGGCTCGCGGGGTGACTTTGAGTCAGTCCCTGACTCTCAGCCTAGCCTACCTCACAGGGTTGTTGTGAGGATAGAATGGAGAAGAGGAGGGGGACCTTGTAGGCCACCTTGGGCTCCTTGGAGGGAAAGAGGAGGCATAACTATGAGAAAATAAATAACAAATAAAATAAGCGTCACACAGCTGATGTAGATGCCCATCTGGGTGTCGCTGGACTGGATGGCTGTGCCTTCTTATGTGGATGGGCTTTTGTTGCCAGGGGCAGTGGCTCTTTTTTTTTTTAGCATTTGCATTAATCCACCTTCAGACAGTGGAGGATGGTGGCTCCGATGGCAGTGGGGCAGTGAATCCGCTCCAGGTTCCCATCAGAACTCTTAAGAAGTATCCAAGGTGCTCAGCCTCCAACTGAGTCAAACCACTGGCCTTTTAACCTGGAATGGCCTACTCAAGCCTTCTCCAATGTGGTGCCCTCCAGATGTTTCAGACCACAGCTCCCAGCATTCCTCACCATTGGCCATGTTGGATGGAGCTGATGGGAGCTGAAGTCCAAAACATTTGGAGGGCACAGAGTTGGGGAAAGCAGTGTTTCTGATTCACAGTGGCTCTCCAGCCACTTCCTGACTGTTAGAGCAGTACGACAATGGAATCAGTTACCTAGGGAGGTGGTGGGCTCCCCCACACTAGAGGCCTTCAAGAGGCAGCTGGACAAGCATCTGTCAGGGATGCTTTAGGGTGGATTCCTGCATTGAGCAGGGGGTTGGACTCGATGGCCTTCTAGGCCCCTTCCAACTCTGCTATTCTATGATTCTATATGCAGGTCAAAGTGTATGCTGTCGCTTTATCTAAAAAGCTCCATCTTTGATGAAACTCCCTGATATTGATTCTTTGTGATGGATTTATGGGAGCGGCCACTTCAAATTCGATTTGAAAAGCTGCAGCCCAAACGCCACACTGGTGCCACTCCCCAAAAGGAACGAGGCATTGACAGTTCTTGCAGAACGGCTTTGCAAAGAACGCCAAGAGGAAGGGCTCCAGGAATCAGGGCACTGAGTCCCAAGGCCACCACGGCAGGAAACGCTATGTTGCCAGTGTCATGCTGATGAGATGCAAAGCGAAGTCAGAACAGGCAAGGGATAGACAAGATTTACGGGTTCTGCAGACAGCAAAGACAGACCTATTTGCATTGGGGTGAATTGGCAGACGAGTGTAGAGTTCTGGGGTGTGGTCGGCTTGAATTTATAGACAAGGAGCTGCTTCAGTGAAGCTGACAAGACAGAAAAGAAAAAGAAAAAGAAGCAAGCCTCAAAATGGTACAGCTTGCCTCTTTTTCATTTCTTTTTTGTTTTGTTTTTTGCATTTGGTGCTGCCCTCTTTCTTATTCTCAGTGGGGTGACAATAAATCAATTGGGAGAATGGACTGCACCAGCAGGTGAAAAAATTCAGGTTTTAAATGTTTCTCTGTGTGACCAAAACCAACCTCCCTGCAAACAGAAAATGAGCACAGCAACAAGAAAGTTTCTACCGTAGCTCTTTTCCTGTTGGGCTGATATTTTCTATCTGCTAAGCGTGTTTGATGTAGGAGAACATATTAAAATACGGCCATCCACTTGCAGTCTGATTCTATTGCATGTGTAGTAGGTCAGTCCAAAAATAAAGAGTGTCAGTAAAGCATAGAGGCAGTCATTGCACGGCAGAGTCAAGGTCAAAGTTGCTTCCACACCAGCTCTATTCTCCGGAACGGCCATCCTCTGTTCACTCCCTTTTCACAGAGATTCCAGATGCCATCATTGCCAGGACGTTGCATTCCAGCATTTTCTGGGTTTGGCTTCCAGTGTCCCGATGGCAAATTGTTTCCTCAAAAAATAAATTAAAAAAATACAGTTGCAACACTAGCCGGTACGAACAAGCAAAGCACTCGTGTCGTGACGCTTTTCAGGGTAATTGTTCCTTTAGATTGAAGGCCTCCTGTTTGCAGGTTCAGTTATATTTATTACTGCCCTGCTTGGCTCTGCAAGGGGGGAGAAGTGATGAATCGCCTCTTAATTAGCCTGCTTTTTGTCCCCTGCAAAGCAGGACTGGTGGCACCGGTATAAAACTACGTGGTATGGGTTCCCCCCCCCTATTATGTGCCACCCATTGTTCTTCCCATTATAGCACTGTTTCACTTTAATGGAAGGATAAGTGCAAAATAATGATGAAAAGAAACAAGTGATTTAAAACACACCACATGGGAAGCAAAAGCTGAATAAGTAAGGGGTCAATTCAGCACTCATTCCCTAGCCCAGTGGTGGGGAAGCTGTTGCCCTGTGGGCCAGATCAAGCCCATGGTGGGTTCCTGTCCAACTGGCGGTCTCTCCCTCTTAAGCCGACCATATTTTGGAAACCAAAATGGAGGACAACATGGCTGCCCCAAGGGGGCGTGCCTACCAACATGTCCGGTCCCCACCAACATGCCCGGCCCTCAAGGGGGAAATGGGGACAGAGATCTCTCTTCCTGCCTAGGCACCTTGCAGGGCAGGGAGGAACAGTAAAGTCCCTCATCTAGAGTACTGCGTCCAGTTCTAGGCTCCACAATTCAAGAAGGACGCAGACAAGCTGGAGCGGGTTCAGAGGAGGGCAACCAGGATGATCAGGGGTCTGGAAACAAAGCCCTATGAAGAGAGACTGAAAGAACTGGGCATGTTTAGCCTGGAGAAGAGAAGATTGAGGGGAGACATGATAGCACTCTTCAAAGACTTAAAAGGTTGTCACCCAGAGGAGGGCCAGGATCTCTTCTCGATCCTCCCAGAGTGCAGGACATGGAATAACGGGCTCAAGTTAAAGGAAGTCAGATTCCGGCTGGACATCAGGAAAAACTTCCTGACTGTTAGAGCAGTCCGACAATGGAATCAGTTATCTAGGGAGGTTGTGGGCTCTCCCACACTAGAGGCCTTCAAGAGGCAGCTGGACAAGCATCTGTCAGGGATGCTTTAGGGTGGATTCCTGCATTGAGCAGGGGGTTGGACTCGATGGCCTTGTAGGCCCCTTCCAACTCTGCTATTCTATGATTCTATGATTCTAAAGGAAGGAAAGAGAGAGAGAGAGAGAGAGAGAAAGGAAAATGAGGACAGAGGTCTCTTCCTGCCTTGGCACCATGCAGAACAGGGAGGAAACGGGACAGAGAGATCTGTTCCTGCCTTGCAGGACAGAGAGGAACAGTTTGTAACACCGCTTCTCAGAAGTCAGGTTCACACTAGAGGTGAAGCCGCTGCTTCCTCATTGGAGTCACTTTGCACCACTGAAGTTGTTCTTTCTGAAATTCGGTGGGAGTGGGATCGAAATGGAGGTTCCACGCAGCATTTCATGCTTGCGTTAGTTCAGCCTCCCCCAATTTGGCGCCTTCCAGATCTCTTGGACTACGGCTGGGCAGGAGCGGGGCACCATCTCGCCCGCCCAGGCCCGGCTGAATTCTCGGGCTAGGCCGGCTGACAGCCAAGGCGCATGAGAGCTGCGCTGTGCCCGGCGCCCCTCTTAGCTCGGCGCTCTAGGCGGCCGCCTGAGTGGCCTCTATGGTAGCACCAGCCCTGCATCCTAGAGCTACACTTCATTTTGAAAATGTTTTTATCTCTTCTTGGGAGTTAACAGTCAGCCAATTATCCCTGCAGTACGAAAGATCCCTCGAACGAAACAAAAACAAAACATATTAGTAAAGGAAAAGTCTGTTTGTTACACCGTTCACAACAAATAGATCAGTTAAAAAGAAAGAATACACACAGAGATTTAGATTAAAAATCTATTTTTTTGTATCACATAAAGGCAAGGCATGAGTCTCTCAGTATCTATTCCATAAACATCCTTATAGGAATTTCCTGCCAAGGTGGATTTGAGTTTCACATGAATAATCCTGCTGTTGCATATGCATTTCTGTTCCTCATCTCACTTGCGTGCACATCATTTGTAGGACTGCAGCCTCAAAATCTTGATGTACAATTTTTAATTGCTAATCCTGGCGAAAATGTTTACACAGCTATAGAAACAAGATGATTATTTCATCCCTTTTAGCGGAAGGCACACCTTTTAGCAAAGTATCTGCTGCAGGAATTAAACACAGCAAGTAATCGTTAAAGATTACTTTAACAAAGCTAAATCATCTACAACAGCCTTCTCCAACTTGGCAGCTGCTGGATGTGACAGACTACAATTTCCATTATCCCCAACATGGGTACACTGGGTGAGAATGATGGGAAATGTAGTCCAACCTATCTGACAAAGGTTGATCTACAAGCACCAAAGCCCATTCCTTAATACCACAATAATGACATTCATGAATATTTACCAATCGCAAGGCTCATCCTGTCATTATAAACCATTTTTGAAAAATCAATCAAACAAAAAACTTTCCCATTGACTTCAGTGGAAAATCTGTATGTTTACCAAATGCTCAATAAGCTATGGCTTTAAAAAAAAATGAACAAAAAGCTGTCCATATCATATTGCTCCATATGTAGCAACCCAGGAAGTTTCACAGAAACCAGCGGCTTAACAAGCAAAGTTTAAATAAAAGGACTAAATCTGGAACTGGACATAGATCAAGTGGAAAAGAGCCTGATCATCAGATGTCTCTCAAACAAAAAGAAAAGGATCTCTTCTCGATCCTCCCAGAGTGCAGGACACGGAATAACGGGCTCAAGTTAAAGGAAGCCAGATTCCAGCTGGACAGCAGGAAAAACTTCCTGACTGTTAGAGCAGTACGACAATGGAATCAGTTACCTAGGGAGGTTGTGGGCTCTCCCACACTAGAGGCCTTCAAGAGGCAGCTGGACAACCATCTGTCAGGGATGCTTTAGGGTGGATTCCTGCATTGAGCAGGGGGTTGGACTCGATGGCCTTGTAGGCCCCTTCCAACTCTGCTATTCTGATTCTATGACGTAAAGCTGTCTCACATAATATTGATACAGATTCAATGCACAAACATTATATGGAAAGAATTCTCATGCAGAACAGGTGAGTCACTTTTACAGCTCTATCATTACATTTCCAGACAAGTAGCAAGACCATTTGTTATACACACGCGGACAAAACTTTGATTGTATCAATAACAAGGACTTTTGACTTTGCTGGAAACGCATATTTGCAGTGGGTTCCTTTTTGCATGGTTTACTCCAGGTTCACACCAGCCTTGTTTGTGACTTATTTTGTGAACAGAATGTTGGTCTAGATCAGCCTTCCTCAACCTGGGGCGCTCCAGATGTGTTGGACTGCATCTCCCTGAATGTTTAGCTCTCTTTTGAATAATAGTCTTTGGATTGTGCTGAAATCAGGGGAAACACACAAACAGCATTCCAGCCAAGAGATTAGTATGAAGTCTTCTGACCTTCCAGTGTTCTGGGCAGTATGTACCAAGGATATCTATCAGGCATATGACACTTTTAAAAATATATTCGGTTAGTCTACTTTAGATATGCTAGACTATTTGTATTTAGGGATGTTTGAGTTCAACAGGTTTTCCTAGGTTTTGCCCCCCCCCCGAACTTTTCTCCAGTTCTCCACTGTGGTGCCCAACTTCATCTGCAGAGAGTTGGGTTAGTTTACGGGTTTTCCAGCACCCTGTGCATTTTTTTCAGAGCTTCCACAATCCGCACAAATTTCTAAGCGATATGCACAAATTCGGGCATGATTTATGCAAATCGCTAGAGATTTGCACGAATTGCAGAACGCACCAAAAGGTGAGCGAAAAAGGTTCCCGGAGTTCAGAGAAAAGCCCACAGCTCAGCTAGCAAATACCAGTTGAGCTGTACATGCCACGCAACTTCATGGAGTAGAACAACAACAACCAGATCTTCTAGTGACGGACAGCCCTATTTGAATTTCAGTGTTTTCTGTGTGTCTGTTGACATATGATGATCAACTGTTGCACCTGTGGGAACCCCCAGCATAACATTTCTCCTCTTGGCCTATGGAGGTGAACTCAGGAAGGAGGCAGCCTTCTGTCGAGCCAGACTATTGGTTCGACTGGGTCAGTATTGTCTTTTGTGATTGGCACTGGCTCGCCAAGGTCTCAGGCAGACCTCCCCAAAACCTTTTAACTGGAGACGGCAGGGACCTAGCCCAGTCCTTCTCTGTGCAAAGCAGGTGCTCAGCCACTGACTTATGGGCCCTCTCCTACTGGCAGAGCAACCATCCATGCTCATACATCACTTACTCCAGGAGATGCCAACCTTTCTATCTCAAATCCATTTAAAATTATTACTACGCCGCCTTTCCGGGCGGAACGCTCTCAAGGTGGCATACCGAGATAAAAAACCGCACATAGTGGATGCCGTTTTTTAAAATCCATAAAACCATGTTTCAATAAAATCTGTAAAAACAGTGATTGCCAATGAAAATCATTAAAAGCTAAACTTACCAATAAAAAATAACAGCCCCTGTCAATCTTTGTGAGCTTGTGGGCATATTTTGCATTTTTTAAAAAGTGTCCTAGGTACCACTACAGTTGTCTTTTGCAGAGAGGTGGTGGTGGAGCAAATCACAAAAATATCAGAAGCACCTCCCTTCTCTCTCTCTTTCTCTCTCTCTATAACTCCACTTTCCTTGTCTTTTCCTTGTCTGTCTTCTTTCCCAGCCTACAGAGTCTTCCTCTGTAACCTCCTTGCAGATGTGTTTCCAGCAGAGCCCACGCCTAGACAAGTTCCCAAGCTGTTCTTTCACCAACAGCTTAGCAGAGATGAGATATCAAGCTTCTTGGACTTCATGACCGCCTTCCATGGGCTTTGGCACATCTAGTATACAATACCAGCCTACCAAAGCACGTCAGTTATACCGCTGCTAACGTACTAGGAAATCCATGACTGCCTGGTGAGCACAGGCTCTGCTGTTTACATGGCATCTTCAGGGAAATGTTCAAAGAAGCTCAGAAATGGGGTCATCAGTGGCTGTACATCTTCTCCTTGTAAATACAGAAGGGTGGTTCCTTCTGGTCCAGGGACCGAATCCTGGACAAAGCAAAGTATTCAGTGCAGTCAAGCATTGTGTTGTCATGGGCTATAAGCTAGGGTTCTGCAGAACCATAAAAAAGCTCCAGAATGTGGAATGGGATGAGGAAGGTCAGTTTTCTAAGGACCGCTGTTTTCATTTAGTAAACACAGGAAGTTTCTACCCTTGAAGGTGTGACATATTGCATGTACCCCTATGGAGGCTCTAATGAAACAGTCTAATTTCTCCCTTGATGCTTGCTTGGTAGGGTTTAGTCTCATTGGCTGAGGCTCCAGTTTGTTCTGGTGTGTGTGTGTGTGTTTGCACACATGCATGTTCATGCACTCTGGTCACTTTGCAGGAGGAGACACTATTCTGGACCCACAAGGACTTGGCCTGGAATTAGGACCTCTAATGTATGTTTAAACACATCCCAAATCAAGTTGCATGTCTAAGAAGAAGAACTGGATTTCTCATAAGGAGGTTCCATTGACTGTGCAATATAACCGTGGAAGCTGGTGGCTATGATGTCAGTGGCGCGGTGGATCTGGCTGGTTCTGACTGAAACCTGGAGTGGATTCACCACCCCACTGACATCAGAGCCACCAGCCTCCACTTCAATACCATACATAGAGCTTCTCGGCACTTCCTCTTTCTTCCCATAGGGGAAAGAGGAAGTAAACAAAGACCACGTGGCCCATTCAGAGGCTGCTTTTATCGTGCCACTTTTCCTGCACGCAGCAGGAGATCACGGCACATGCCGTTAAAAAGAAAAAAAGTCAGATTAAAAGGGGTCTGTTTTGCAATGGAAAAAGAAGTGGAAGGAGCAAGAGGCGTGCGGGAGGCAGATGTCAGAGTCTAAAGGACATACGCCCATCTGTCAGTGGGCAGTAGCGAGTGTGTGAAGAAATGCTTGTATGATAAACCATATTATACACACACACACGCTTCAAATTTCTCACAATCCATTAGAAAAACTGTGTTAACTACCCTTGAACGCCTTTTAGTTTATAACAGTTCTATGGAGGGGTGTGTCTGGAACGCAGGTTAGTTCTGTCTTGCAAGACAGTTCCTATGCTTGTTTACTCTGAAATAAGATTCGCTGTGTGTTTAGTAGAGCTTACTGCCTAGTAAGTGTGTTTAGGATTTATCTGAAGACACCCATGGGGTGCAGATACCTCTCTCAGGGGATCTGATGTGGGCAAAGCAAGCCTGTAATCATCTAGGAATGCTTATGCAGTTTCCTTCTTGCATTTTGGTAAAGAAATAGAACACCCCGCTAAAAAAAAAGCATGTTTAGGATTGCACACTTAGTTCTCTTTTCTTTCTCTCTCTCATTCACGGAATTTAATGATCACAAAGAAATGGCAAAGAAAGCAACCAAGAATCTGGAAACAAAGCCCTCCGAAGAGAGATTGAAACAACTGGGCATGTTTAGCCTGGAGAAGAGAAGATTGAGGGGAGACATGAGAGCACTCTTCAAATACTTAAAAGGTTGTCACACAGAGGAGGGCCAGGATCTCTTCTCGATCCTCCCAGAGTGCAGGACACGGAATAATGGGCTCAAGTTACAGGAAGCCAGATTCCGGCTGGAAATCAGGAAAAACTTCTTGACTGTTAGAGCAGTATGACAATGGAACCAGTTACCTGTGGAGGTTGTGGGCTCTCCCACACTAGAGGCCTTCAAGAGGTAACTGGACAACCATCTGTCAGGGATGCTTTAGGGTGGATTTCTGCACTGAGTGGGGGGTTGGTCTCGATGACCTTATAGGCCCCTTCCAACTATTCTATGATTCTGTGAATTCTGCAGTCTACCAGCCTCCTTTTCCATTAGTTGAATAGAATTACCTCTTGCCATTTCGGCCTGTGTGTGTCGAAAACACTCATCAGTTCGTTATCTTCTTGGACTTTTGCAAAATAACTCGAAGCTTGACTTGAACATTTTGCTCCCTGGGAAAAGAATAAGAGGACAGTCATAGTTGTAGAGACATCACTGTATTTGTAAGCTGATTTGCCGTATAGATTGCCCTTGGAGCGGATCACAACAAACATGACAAAAGCAATATGAATACATCAAGAATAGATCACTATCTATTATAGATTCACATCATCTGAGGGCCTTGTTTGAGTGGCCCCACCCAATGAGATACGACACGTGGCTACAAGGGAAATAATCTTTTCAATAGTGGCCCTCCAGTTTTGGGTGCCTCCCCAAGAGAGGCCCAACAGCTCTAATGTCTTTTTGGTACCAAAGGCCACCTAATTTTCCTATGCCTTTTGAACTATGTTGTGGTTTGAATATTGATTGGCCCTGTAGATTTTCATCCCTCTGTTTTAAACAATGTTGTTTTTAGGCCAGGTGTCCTACTTTATAGAGGACAGTCCTCTAATTTGAAGAGCTGGCCGAGTCCTCTGTTTGAAGGTGTCCTCTCTTTGATGGACTGCCCAGACCAAATCTGGTTTCATGTCAAAGAACCATGAGAAGGGAGAGCAGCAAAGGCTAGAAAGTTATCCATCAACACCTGGACAGCAGAACACAGGTCACCTTGTCCATCTTCTCTGCTCTGGTGAGAAGTCTTCTATTTCTACTTAAATTGGAGTTACTATTTCTAAATTTCCACCTCTACATATAAATGGTAATGGTAATGGTATTCAAGCAATGGTATTCCCCGTAGTAACCTATGGCTGCGAGAGCTGGACCGTAAGGAAAGCTGAGCGAAGGAAGATAGATGCTTTTGAACTGTGGTGTTGGAGGAAAATTCTGAGAGTGCCGTGGACCGCAAGAAGATCAAACCAGTCCATACTCCTGGAAATACGCCAGACTGCTCACTTGAGGGAAGGGTATTAAAGGCAAAACTGAAGGACTTTGGCCACATAATGAGAAGACAGGATACCCTGGAGAAGAGGCTGATGTTAGGGAAAGTGGAAGGCAAAAGGAAGAGGGGCCGACCAAGGGCAAGATGGATGGAGGATATTCTGGAGGTGACAGACTTGACCTTGGGGGAGCTAGGGGTGGTGACGGCTGACAGAAAGCTCTGGCGTGGGCTGGTCCATGAAGTCACGAAGAGTCGGAAGCGACTGAACGAATAAACAACAACAACATATAAATGTGATATAAATTCAAATGTTATGCAACTTCTTCTTTTGTCCTCTATTTTTCAGTGATGCGTTTCCTCTGTCGTAGTGATGTGTAAATGTCCACCCTACTGGTTTACTTCCTTACTCTCTGTTTGAGTGGAGTGTTTTGATGTCATCACTGTGTTTTTATTAGCTGCTTTTATTGCAATGTTATCAATGTCTGTTATCAATGTTCCCAAAGAATGCTTGTTATAGAGTAGCATATAAGTAATTGCAAATAGGTACAATAAATAACAAAGTAGTAGGTGTTTCCACAGGAACACCAAGACAGAGTGAAACGCCCTTCTGAGAGGCTTATGTGGCAGCCAGCAGAGCCCGATTGGTTATAAAACCAACGTATGTATCCATTTGAGGTTGTAAACTTACTTGCAGCCAGGGGTCTGCTCCCATTTGAACCAAGCAGTTGATGCCATTCAAGATCTGCTCCTTACGCAGACCCTGAACCTTCTGAGCTTCAGGAGAGAGATGGCGTTTTTTCAAGTCCATCGAAAGGGTGGAGTGAGCAAAAGCCGCACATTGTAATGGCGTTAAGCCTGTGTGGGAAGGCACAAAAGAGCGTTAGACACCAAGGAAGGGAGTGGAGGCATTGCGAAACGGAGATGATATGAAATGATATTCTTTCTTTCAGTTACAAGTTGATCAAGGGAGCTGCATACATCCCTATCTCCAGCCCCAAATCTATTGTCTAGGGCCCTCGGACTTTTACCCAGAGCCTGGAGTGTCCATTGGTGCCAATGGAACATTTCCCCCTCAGCTTATTTATTTATTTATTTATTTATTTATTTATTTATTTATGTATTACATTTCTAAACTGCCCCATAGCCCAAGATCTCTGGGTAGTTCACAAAAATTAAAATCACAAAATACAGCATAAAATAAAATTACGGTATAAAAGTACAACCACAATAAAAAAAAACCTAGCAGCAATGCAGAGATTTAAAATACTATAGCAGATTTAAAACTTGTTAAAGAACATGATGTCAATTTCAAGGCAGATCACAACTGGGAAGAGAAGGGATCAAGCTCCCCATCTCTGGTGCTGCAAAACCCCCCCCCCCCATAGCTTGTGAATTAAGTTTAGAAGAAGAAAAACTGTCCATTGGTGCTAATGGAGAGTTCCCCCCTAAATTATATTCCATGGGGTGAAAGTGCTCATAATAAAATTTACCAGCCACCCTTTTCGATGCAGTGTGTGTGTGTGTGTGTGTGTGTGTGTGTGAATTTTTCTCAACACTATTAACGTTCCTGTTGTAATACAAAGTATTTTTGGAGCGGCCTGGCCTTGAATGGGCAATTAAGACCCATTAGCTTTGCAAGCAACCTGCCCTGGTGAAGATGAAACCAGCTAGAACTGGTTTGTTGATATGGATCAATGCAGCTATCTAAATTTTGGGGCTCTGCTTGAGGCCGTGGCTATGGGGACTGTCACGGCAAGTACCTACACTTCAACATCTACCACTACACCACCGTTCGCCCCTTTACAGCTTGTCTGATTCTTGAAAAGTGCCTTCCATCTTGTAGGTAAACAGATCCCGCGGCAAAGCAAAACTCTTTTCAACAGCCGCTTCTCAGCATACCTTGGTTGTCAGCTGCGTCCACTTCAACATGGATGCCCCTTCCCTGACAGTTTCTCAAGACCTGTCATAAAGAGAGAGAAGCTTACAATACATATCCTGACTTATATTGTATTTGGTTTTTGTGTTTTTAGGCTGTTGGTTGTTTTATTATGCTTTTCATGGTTTTAATTTTTGTGAGCTGCCCAGAGAGCTTCGGCTATTGGGCGGTATAAAAATGTAATAAATAAATAAGTATTGGGTCTGCAAGGGAAGCAAAGATATTTCTAATATGGACCACTTAACGGTAAAGCTACCACTACTGGGTGAGGAGCTGGAAACCCTAAGGACATATTTTTAAGTACTGCAACGTAGGTAAGTAAATAAAAGCAGACAGGATCTCTCTTTCCTCTCATTCATTTACGACAAATTCCCCTGTAGTAGGGTGACCAACTGTCAGGATTTCCCCGGATTTGTCCTGGTTTTTGTTCTTTCCATAGTGTCAGGGGGGATTTTCTATAATTTTCAATAATGTCCTGGAATGACACACCTTCCCCTTTAAGGTTGCCATTAGCATGGCAGGAGGGAATGACATGCTTTCTTGAGGCACATCATTCCCCCACCCCGAGCTCCAGTTGAGGTCTTAAAGGGGAAAGTGGGTCATTCGTGGACATTATAGAAAAGGCCCCAATTGGAGTGGATGGTGGTGGTGCAGAATGAAATCCTTTCCCCTCCTCCACTCCAATCGGGTTCTTTAAGGTGGCGGGGGAATAATGTACTTTCTGCAGGACTCAGAAAGCTGCTTCCCCCCCACACACACTAGGTGTCCTCTTTTTTGGTTTCCCAAATATGGTCACCCTACCCTGTAGCAGCCACGTAGTCCTAACATCTATACCAAATTGAAAACCAGGACCACCACTCGGTTAATCTTAGGCCGCTTCTACAACTGCCTTTTTTCCTGGGATCATCCCTGTGCATTCCAAATGCCACACAAGGGATCCCAGGAGCAGGCACAGACAATCCCTCCATGTTCCTGGGATAATCCTTAGGTGTAGAAAGGGCCTTAATCGAACAATTGCTTATTCTATCATATTTATCCAGTAGCAAGTCTTTCTGTGCACAGTGTGACTTACTCCCAGGTCAACGTGTATCTAAAGTCAAATGCTCTATTGATTAAATTTGACTGTGTACAAAAAACATAGTTCTGAAGCAAGGATCACACTTCCTTTACTTCAGGATGATGTACAGCTGTGTCACCTGAAAGGATCATTTTAGAAGATGTAGTTAGTCAGAATCATAGAATCATGGAGTTGGAAGGGGCCTATAAGGCCATCAAGTCCAACCCCCTGCTCAATGCAGGAATCCACCTTAAAGCAATGTTGTCTGAGGGATCCCATACAGTCCTGTGATACTTGTTGGTACGATTGGGGGTTTCATTTGATTTTGAGCTCGGAATATGAGCTGGTTTTCTTGGCATGTAATCCTGTTTTTTTTTATTACTTAAAAGCACATCGAATGAAAAGATGTGTATAACCCTTTCAAGGTCCACTTACTTCCAGAACTCTCACATAACCCTTCTCTGCACAGAGATGCAAGGGGGTCTTCTCCAAGCCATCCTTTGCATTGACACTGGCTCCCAGAGAGATCAGGTCACTGGCTATAAGATGGTGATTGTTTTGAGCGGCTAAGTGCAATGCAGTCTTTGAAGGGTTAACAAAAACAGAAAAGGAAGGAGAGAAACATGAATGATTCACAAAAGGCCCTTACAACTGGGCCTTTGATAACAGCACCTGCAGCAGTTTAGCAAGCAATGATATTTCTAGCCTTCCCCAACCTGGTGTTGTCGGACTACACTGCCTATCCTCCCCAGGGAGATCAAACTGTCCTCTACAAAAATCAGAACTTGTCTTCTACAAAGAGCAGAACTTTTTTTCTATGTTGGCTCTGGAGTTGTAGAATACTCTCCCCTGGTAAGTAGGAATATGTTTTTAAGTTATTTTTAAAAGTTGCCAGGGATGAAAGTAAGAGCTGACCATAGGAATTGATGTGGAAAATTAAAGATTTGCCTATAGGTAAGATTGGTAGCTTCATCACACCAGGGTTATACTGTGCAATCACTGCGAATTGTGTGCAAAGGACTTCGAAGTTTTCCAGCTTATAATCTTCTTTTGTTGTGAAGTACTCCCATGCATCCTGCTTTAATTGTGCTATAAAGCCAAAAGAACCGTCCTATTTTACTACCCCTTTAAGAGCGAATCTTTTGTTGTTCTCCAAGTGGCCACTGGGGGCGCAGGAGGCGGATTTGATATGTTTAAAATACAAATTAAACAAATGCTTACGTCTGCGTAAGTTTGAAAGATAAAGACATCAAAATTGGCACAGTAATAGATATTAAGGAGGGTTTTAAGCATACCAAATTTGAATCGGATTAGGGTCATCCATTGATTTTTTAATGATTTTTTTTACATTTCTCCCCCTTAAACCCTTACCTGGTATGCAAAGGATCTTAGGAGTGCCGCCGCCCGGGGTGTGATTTAGCTAACAACAATGACAGCTTTATGCTATGGGGATAATTCGAGGGAAATGGGTACGTGGGATGAAGCTTTAGGCACAATTGCATCCACTCCACTCCACAAACACAAAACAAATGGAGCTATAATTGCATACAAACATTTTTTTGTTTTTTTGGGAGGAAGTATGATAAACCTATTGGTAAACCTATTGTACATACAAACACATAATAACAAGGCTTAGTACTTTAAAAAAAAGCGGTTTGTGGTCTCAGCCCTGGTTCCTCCTGGCTGGAATTAAACCTTGAAATTCATACCTGTTTTGCTGCATCCTTCTCATCAATTCTGTTCAGATATGCAAACCTCCATGCCAGCACATAAGTCAACGCCCTTTTCCCTTGTGTAACGGCCACATGCAGAAGCCTGGGAGGGGGAAAAAAAAGGAGAGGAAGTAATATACAGAGGAAAGATATTTCTAAAACAGCAAGGGAGGAGAAACAACGTAGAATCAGAAGTGAGATTTGGTCACTGCTAAGCAGACGCAAAAGGGATTTTGTATTATTTTTCTACGTGTGTGGTTTCATCACTGCGGTGTACATTAACCACAAACAATACAATGTAGAATAATTGGCCCTGTTGAAGAAATTAAGCTCATCAGAAGTGACATGCTAGTTAGTAAGCTGGGAGGCACCTGATCTGGATGGTTAATAAGTTATTAGGGCTGATTGCACACCCTCCTGTCATAAGAACCTGGTCAGAGGTTCACTTGTCAGCCAGGACCATACTTTCACTCCAGCTAACCTCCAAAAGAGGAGATCCCCTTAATTTTACATCGGAGGAACAAATATTTGCTGTTGAAACACAACTTGTTCTGCTGAAGTGACTCATAAAAGGTTACCACTTTCATTTTAATTCCTGTGAATCAGTTGACTAGTTCTGTGGAAATGTCCTTAAGTACACATTCACAATAAAGTAAAAGCAGCACATGATGCGAAGACTAACAATCAATAAATGATAGTAAGCAATCCGAAAGTCAAACACTTGTTGAAGGAGAAATGTCTTCAGTCGCTGGCAGAACCCAGATGAAGAGGAAGATGACCTAACCCAGGGGAAAAGGCTTACCTCTGACTTTAATTATTGGGAACACGGCATAATCAAGGTTCCACCACTGAGAAAGCCCTCCCATGGTTGTCACCATCTCTGCCTCTGTAAGGCATCAACCTGCGTCAGATCGTCGCAACAGCCGATTTTGGTATTTTGAAGCTTGTGTACACATCACTACACTTGCCAGGGGCATTGCTACAGGCCGTTTCTAGGGAGAGGCAAAGAGGGTGGTCGCCTAAGGCACTCATATACTTTATGGTGCAGGCACCCAATGAGGGCATTGGAGTGGTTAGAGGCCTGTCCTCTCACTGCTCCAGGGCTCTTATTGGCGGTGTATCCCCAAAGCAGCATCTGACTGGTTCAGCTCATTGTCACTCTCATACTAGGGCAAATGTTGTGATATAAAATGGTGTGCAAATACTGGCTAATACAGCATTACCTGAACTGTGTGCCAAGTCTTGCTTGGTCACTACTGCTGCTGCTGCCTGGATCATTTGGAGGATTCATAGAATTCATAGAATAGCAGAGTTGGAGGGGGCCTACAAGGCCAATGAGTCCAACCCCCTGCTCAATGCAGGAATCCACCCTAAAGCATCCCTGACAGATGCTTGTCCAGCTGCCTCTTGAAGGCCTCTAGTGTAGGAGAGCCCACAACCTCCCTTAGTAACTGATTCCATTGTTGCACTGCTCTAACAGTCAGGAAGTTTTTCCTGATGTCTAGCTGGAATCTGTCTTCCTTGAACTTGAGTCCATTATTCCGTGTCCTGCACTCTGGGAGGATCAAGAAGAGATCCTGGCTACCACGACCACCACGACCACCAGCACTTGCTCCCAGTACTGATAAGGGGGCAGAAGACATGGTACAAGCCAGGGGCCAAGGATGGAAAAGATGGGGACCCATTTCTTCTCTGCCAAGTGATGAGAAAAGCAAGTGACTGACTGACTGACCAGGATAATATGCCGATTTCTGTCCCGTGGGCCTGGGCCTCCAACCATTTCCGTACCTAGCAATGCCCCTGAAACTTTCTCGTGTTCATTTCCTCCATCTCGCTTCTCCTTTCCCTCCTTCTGTGTTCTCTATGACTACTGGCACTGGACTGCATGCATCACTCTATAAAGCCCAATGGAGGCTGATGGTACCTATCAACAACATACGTGAATTGCAATGGAGTGAGAGAAAGGCTGGGGAAAAGCAGTTTGCAGTAATCAAGGTGGGACATAATCCTTGGATCATCCAAGACCTTAGTAGCAGAGAAGAGTTACAAAGGAGATAGATCCCCCCCCCTTTGTAGTATTATCAGAGAACCACTGAGGACGCACCTGTTCCCATTTTTATCTGGTGCAAGCAACCTGTCCACTGAAATGCCCCTCAGCCTACTTTCCTCGTGGCAGAGCTGGAACTGGAAGAAAGAAATGGCAGAGGAGTCCTGCTTCACAAAAGACCTAGCAGCTGGCTTTATCCATCCCCCATTATACACGGTGGCTGTGCCATCTTCCAAAGTTTCCGGCATGGCATGCCCTGCCGGATTGCAGCAGTGAGGCATGCTCATGTCCCTGGCAAAGCCTTGGAAGCTCGCCATAGAATCCACAACAGCACCGTCGCCTTGCTGCTGTCCTTCTTCCTCGCATGAGTTTTGGAGTGTGTTGCCAGAATTCAGATGCCGTCGCAACGTTCTGCAATTAAGCCCGTTGAAATTCTCTGTGTTTGGAAGCATGAATGTGGCTGCATTGAAGAATGGGCAACGTGGCTGAAACCGGACAGGTTCCCAGCTACTTTCTGCTTGTGGGCCACCATCAGCTTCCCAGCACGGAGGCTGAAATTCTGCAGCCCTGTCCTGATGGCCCGGCATAGCCAACGGCAACTCTAGCTTGGAATGGCTCTCATTGAGGTCTTCTTCAAGTACTTCAACCAGGATGTCCAGGTCCTCCATGCTTTTTAAGGCTGCCTGAGTATGATGCCTGCTCTTTAGAAAGGAAAGAAAGGAAAGACCGTGTGAGGTGTGCCGCATGATTTGATTGAGAAATGCTGGCTGCAGAAGACGGAAAGTATCCCCACGTACTTTTTTGTTTTGCTTTTCTGAGTAAGCTCTTTTTTTTCCTGTATAGGAAGAAGAAGAAAAGAAAAGAAAGAAAGAGTATTCAGTATCCAAAATGATTAACACACATATTTATATATTGGATGCAAGAGCATGACTGCACAGGTGAGAAATCCAAGCAAAATAATAATAATAATAATAATAATAATAATAATAATAATAATAATAATTTCTAACCCGCCTCTCCATTCTGATCGAGGCAGGGAACAATGGCGAGTATAAAATACATAAAATATTAATCAAAACACAGTATACATTGTTAAAACTTCCTAAAAACATACTTAAAGCATCCTAAAAAACATTCTAAATGTCCACTGGATAGGCCTGCCGGAAGAGATCAGTCCTTATAGCTTTCTTAAATGCTAAAAGACTGTTAAGTTGACGAATCTCCTCCAGCAGGCCGTTCCACAGTCTGGGAGCAGCAGAAGACAAGGTCCTCTGGGTAATACCTTTCACCCTAGTTTTGGCTGGCTGAAGGAAGTTCTTCCCAGAGGACCTGAATGTGTGGGTGGATTGTACGAGAAAGGTGATCCCGCAGGTAGCCTGGACCCAAACCATGTAGGGCTTTAAAGGTGACAACCAACACTTTATACTTCGCCCGGAAATCCAAGCAGTAGCTATTGTACAGCACTTAAGGTATGCATGAAGAATGATTTCAGTTTCCCCGGGGCACCCTGCTGCTTATAGAAAGCCACAATTTGAGAAGAAAAGAACTTCAGAGGGGGACTCCTGTGTGAAACTGTTGCAGTGGGATTTATTGGCAAATTCAGTCCTATTCACTGAGGTCTCAACTGACACCAGGGTTCTCTCACTCTTATTACGGATGTTAAATTAGCACAGCACCCTAGGAAAACCATATTACCACTCCTCCAGTTATATAGGACTT
Source organism: Elgaria multicarinata webbii (assembly GCF_023053635.1). Lineage (NCBI taxonomy): Eukaryota > Metazoa > Chordata > Lepidosauria > Squamata > Anguidae > Elgaria > Elgaria multicarinata. The sequence goes on from NC_086182.1 coordinate 32,406,718, forward strand.
TAGCTCCCATCAGCCTGAGTCAGCACGGACAACTGTCAGGCACACTGTGAATTATCATTCAAACATCTGGAGGGCATCTGGTTGGGGAAGGATGCTTTATCTATTTGAATTTTGCAGAGGGATGTTGCAGGTGGTACCTTTTGTATTTCATGGCCTTTTGACTGTTAACCATGTTAACATGTAAAGCAGCCCTCTTCAACCTGGTGGCCTCCGGAGGTGTTGGACTACAACTCCTAGCATTCCCAGCCAACACAGTTGCACCAGTTTGGGATGGCTGGTTTCCATTGTTGTATGTGTGTCTGTCTTAGTAGTGATAGTATTAAGCACTTGCTTAAAACAGCAGTATTTTAGAAACATAGGAAGTTGCCTTATATTGAGTCAGATCATGTTCCTATCTAAGCCCAGTATTGTCGACACTGACTGGCAGCAGTGGCTCTCCAGGGTTTCAGGCAGCAGTTTTTCCTGCCCTAGGTGGAGAGGACAGGGATTGAACCTAGGACCTTCTGCATGCAAAGCAAGGTCTCTACCACTGAGCTACAAGGGGGCCAATGAAAATGCATAGTCCAGCATCCATTGATACTGCAGCACCACTCCGGGATCATACTTTGCTCACAGTTACTTGTGGTCCAAGCAGTAGTTCTTTACCTGTAGTTCCAGAAGCCCTTCTGATACCTTCTTCTACAGGTGTTTCCTAAGGAAAGGAAACAAAACAATGCATTTGGAACCTTATCTTCAATTGGATAGATCAGTCTTTCCCATCCAGTCCTCCGCATGGGTTAGAGACTACAACTCACACCATCCCCAGGCAGCCTGGCTGACAGTACATGACAGGATTTGTAGTGCAGCACATCTGGAACATTCCAGGAAATACTGAGATGGATGGTCTGGGCATGGACTGGAAGTTCTTTCTTGACCAGTGCAAATTGGACATAGCTTTAAAAAGTCAATGTGGCTAGATGAACAACAGGGAAAAGGTCATGGAGCCTTCAGGTAATGCCTTCCTGAAAAGTGATGGTGGTCATCTTTGTTCTTGCAGGGAAATAGCCCACATTTTTAGCGTGAATATCCCAGTAGACTGGGTAGATTTCCATACAGAATATACTGTGTGTTGGAAAAGTGTGATATACGACGCAGCGACCTTTAGACTTTTAAGACCAAAGAGCAATAATTTACCAACAGGAATAAAAGCATTTTTAAAAAGGCAAATGGGATGATATCACATGTCAAGTAGTGGATTCTAGTCTGTCTGTCTGTCTCTGTCTCTCTCTCTCTCACATACACACACACACACTAAGGATTGCATATTAAGGTGCAATCGTATGCATGTTTAGACAGAAAAGAAGTCCTAAAACTCCCAGCATTCTTGTGACAGTTTCTTGGCTTCTCTACATTTTCCCCCTTTCTAAAACATTGAAATGCCTCGTTTAAGGCTTTATTTATGGCCTTAAGAGCTTCCAGCTGAAATGCGTTGGCATTTCTGGCCCCGCCCACCACTGAAATGTGTACCCAGAAAGGTTCCCCCGAATGGAATTCACCTCTCAGGCTGAATGAGGTTCTGCATCCCTGTCCTATGTGACCAAACCAGAAAAGGTGCAGCCAACATTCCCACACTAGCAACAGCCTGACCAACTCCACATTCAGGAGCAGGGCATGCATCTAACCTTGTTGTTGTTGGGATGTATCCCTTTGGAGAGCCGCACTTTCCTCAGCAGTTCTCGCACTGGCATTTTGACCCTCACGCCCAGGTATTGCTTCCGTAGGGTACCGGTGGTGAAATCTGGGGGAAATCAAAAGACAATGACCCTTAAGTTAGGGTGACCCAATAGAAAGGAAGACAGGGCTCCTGAATCTTTAACAGTTGTATAGAAAAAGGAATTTCAGCAGGTGTCCTTTGTATGCATATGCAGCACCTGGTGAAATACCCTCTTCATCACAACAGTTAAAGCGGCAGGAGCCCTGCCCTCCTTTTCACAAGGTCACTTTACTTAAGATGATCATTGCAAGTTCTGTGCTGTGCATGAAGTGGTACCTTTTGGATGGAGGAGAGGAAGCCTGCCATGCTTTGGTATGGGCAAAGCTTGGAGAATGCTTAAGGTGCCAGGATACTTGTGCCTGCTAAACCAAATCAAAAGAGGAAAGTTTGGTAGGGTGACCATATGGAAAGGAGGATAGGGCTCCTGAATCTTTAACAGCTGTATTGAAAGGGGGATTCCAGCAGATGCCGTTCGTATGCATGCAGCACCTGGTGAAATTCCCTCTTCATCACAACAGTTAAAGCTGCAGGAGCCCTCCTCTCTTTTGTATCTGGTCACTCTAGCTAAAGAGGGTGATATTAAAGCAATAAATATCTGAAGCACAGATGCACCCTCAATGTTGGCCAGATATGTCCTTTGGCACAGAATACCATAATTATTAAGAGGTTATGATCCACCCTCCGGTTCCTGTGACTGGAAGAGGGCATGGTTTACAAACTGTGTGCCTCAGCACCAGCCAAAACGCAAGCTCCCTGCCACATGGCTTTGTTTTCTCTTGCCCAAGTGAAGGAGTGAAATGTTTGAACGCCAATAAAGGATTGCAGAGGGCAGGGCTTGCGCCACTGGCACTGGGTATTCGCTGACACAGTGGGAAATTCCTTGAAGTCTTGCCAGTATCAAACTCCATTTCATGGCTGTCGTCATCACGGTGCTACGATTTAAAGGAGCTTAAAATGCAAAACTGCACAGGAATGTAGAGGCGGTTTTAAAGCACAGAACGGCATTTGGGGCAGTAGGAAGAGAAATGTGGGTTGTGTGCTTCACAACTGCAACAATACGCAGAGCCGTCTGAGCACCCACGCACCCACCCCCAAGCCATTGAGACCAGGGTCTAAAATTGGCTAGCTGCACCACTGAGCAACTCCTGTTAATTAACTCTCCCTGTCCACCTCCCGTCCCAAAATAATTCTAGGAACTGGGGTCATGGGGATCAGATCAATTGGCTCAGACGCTGTTTGGAATCCAGTCAAGGCTATGATCCTAGGCATACTTCTTTGGGAGGCTATTGACCTAAGTAGGGCCTACTTCTAAGTAATGATGCGTAGGGTCAAGCTGGAAGCTTCTGCTTCAGTATTCTCCCTCCGCTGTAATGCTAAGGGCTGATCAGATGACCAAATCTCAGTTTTCGAATGAACATGCTTGGGCTGTCATCCAACAGCATCCTGCAGGTTTTTACATGAACATCAGAAACGGCCCTTTTGTGTTCTTTGCAAAACACCTTTGGGGTTCCCCCTGACAGTGAAAGTTGACAAGGTAAGGATTGTAAACATGGGAAGCTGCCTTACACTGAGTCAGGCCACAGGTCCATCTAAGCCCAGAATTGTTGACACGGACTGGCAGCCCTGCTGTCCAGGGTTTCAGGCAGGAGTTTTTACCAGCACTACCTAGAGACACTGGAGATTGAGCCTAGGACTTTCTGCATATGAAGCAGGTGCTCTACCACACATAGCAAGGGCCCAATCCACCTGAGAATGGATCCCACCCGGACCCTGAATGCAGGTTTCACAAAAGCATTGCTACGTGCATAGCTATCAATCTATTTTCTTGCCTAGAGAAATTCCTGCAAAACATGTCTCATGACGACAGTGAAGCATGCACAAAGAGAGTTTGGTCTCACCTCTTCTCACAGCAGGCAGCTCCTGAGTCTTGTCTGGAAATGTATGCCAGGTCATCGAACTCCCGTCACTGAACTCAGTTAATCCAGAAGCAGGCAAAGATGGGCTGTGCTGCAAATAGCTTTGGGGACTGGCGGTTTGCCCTGGAAGAGGAGACCATTGGCCTGTTCCGGCATAGCCATAAGCCTCCTTGGAACAAACACTCATTGGTTGTGGCTTCTGCTGGGCTGTCTTCTGCTGCTTTTCCATTGTGCGGAAATATGCTTACATTACCACGAGAAGTCTGGCTTTCCTATTCATTGCAAATGATGCATTCCACATGCTGACGTTGCCATCTGAGCTCAGCTCCCACCAATGGAGAGGAATTCTGGATGGCACCCAACCTTAAGTTGTCTGCTCCCCAAAGGCAGGAGCTGGTAGAAGCAACATCTTCTTTCTTGACTTTGCTCAGCTAAGGAGGAGGAAAATATTGACAGGAGAAAGTCAACCTGGATTATATCCTGTCAGGCTCTGGAAAATACTTCTGGGTGTTTCATAGCTGGTTACCTGCCTACTTTCTTCTTCTTCTTTTTTTACGACCAGGTACAGCTGGAGGGACGCCAGTTGTCAGTGGGAAACCACACCCTTGTTCCCGATTAAGATGTACAAGCAGCTGGCTGAGAGTTCACTGGGGCAGAAAAACGTGCTGAAACTCCAGGAAGACAAAGGCTGAAATCCTGTACAAACTTACCTGGAAAGCAGTCCCATTGAACTCAATGGGGCTTGTTTCTGAGTAGACACATATAGGATTCCCCTGTCAGTGGCATTCAAATGGCCGAAGGAAGATGGGTAACTGAAATATTAAACAGCGGAAAATAATCTTATTGGGCTGTTTCTGTAGGGGCACGCAGATTGATTAGGAACTGTTCAGCGAAAGCTGAGATTTGTGGGTGTTGAAATGAACCAGCTGCCTCCTCCTGCCCTCCAGCAAACCTGATGTGGGAGCAGCACTTTTGGAGGTGTCGAAGTCATTTTAGCTGTGAACAACCCCCCTCCCCAACCAATGCTCAATGGGTTATTTGTAAAGGAACTCAAATATTACAGAATGCCAGTGATAGCTTCATCTCACATACTGGTTTCCTTTGAATTATCCCCTACAGCAGCCTTCCTCAACCTGGGGCGCTCCAGATGTGTTGGACTACAACTCCCAGAATGCCCCAGCCTGGAGCGCCCCAGGTTGAGGAAGGCTGCCCTACTGTGCTGTAGTTGCTGCTAGCTAAATCACACCCCGGGCGGCAGCGCTCCTAAGATCCTTTGCATACCAGGAAAAGGGTTTAAGGGGGGAAATGTAAAACCATCATAAAAAATCAACGGATGACCCAATCTGATTCAAATTTGGCATGCTTAAAGCTCTCCTTAATATCTATTACTGTGCCAATTTTGATGTCTTTATCTTTAAAACTTCCACAGTCGTAAGCATTTGTTTAATTTGACGCTTGAAAGTATCAAATCCTGCTCCTGCGCCCCCAGTGGCCACTCGGAAAACAACAAATGATTCGCTCCAAAAGTAGTAGTAAAATAGGTCGGGTCTTTTGGCTTTATAGCACAATTAAAGCAGGATGCCTGGGAGTACTTCACAGTCAAAGCAAATTATAAGGTGGAAAACTTCGGAGTCCTTTGCACGCAATTCACAGTGATTTCACAGTATAATGCTGGTGTGATGAAGCCTTCAGTCTCCTATGATTTCATTCCAGAAGACACCAAATCCAGGGTAGATGAACTCCTGAAACTCGCCAATTCACGGAGAATTGGGGTGGGGGCATATTTTATCAGCCCATCTGGTATTGTGATAGACACTTCACCTCCTTGAGCGGTGAGACATTCTTGGGCACCATTCAGCTCGATTGGAAAACTGTGAGTTCCAGTATTGTGAGTGAAAGAAAAATCTCCTTATCTACTTTCTCCATATCATACATAATTGTATACTCTTCTATCATGTCTCCCCTTCCTCTCTTTTTTGGATGAAGCTACACAGACCCAGACCCAAATGGGAAAATGCCACATATAGTATTATTAAAATTCATAATATAATCATTTATTGTACTTTTAAGCCACCCAATAACCCAAGTTCTCTGAGCAGTGTACAATACATTAAAAACATAAAAACAAAAAACAAAACAAGGATTAAAAACAACATATAAACAAACAAGATAAAACCAGCAGCAAAGACTAAAAAATACTCTAGCACATAAAACCAAAGTAAGAAACACAGTATAAAAGTAGAGGGATCTACAAGCACAGAAGTGTTCTTTAAATGTCTGGGAGAAGAAGGTGGCCTTCATCTTGCACTGAAAAGACCATAATGTAGGCGCCAGAGGAGCTTCTCTGGGGAAGGCATTCTAGACTGGGGGGGCGGGAGGCACCACTGAAAGGACCCTTGTCTCTTTAGCTGCCTGCTATCTTCTCATTTTTCACTTCTGCCAAGGGAAGAGAGCCAGGCAGAGCAACAGGGTCCAGGTCTTGCAGCACTCATTGTTGGATGGTCTCTGATAATGGGTTGATCTAGCTGTGAGCTGTCTACTCTGGCTGGCGGATGTGGCACTCCAGAATCTCAGGTAGAGAAGGGAAGCAATGCCCAGATTTAAACCAGGGGGTCTTCTGTGTGTAGAAGGTTTGCTCTGCCACTGAGCTACGATCTTTGGGGGCAGCTGCAATTAAGTGTCAGGTCATGGCACTCTGCACATGTTCAGGGGCAGGTTTTACCTCTGCCAAGCCAAGCTGCCTGACACCATTTATCTTAACTACGACAGGACGCCGAGTAGAGGGGGTGAATTGACAAGACTCTTGGCTGTTTTATGCCAACGCCTTTTGAACCCTCATGCAGTTTACTCCTCGGAGATTAAATTACAAAGTTATCCATCTGGAAGCTGAGAAAATTCCTTCCTGAATTTGCATCGCTGGTTTCACACGGGTCAGTTTTGACTCCACACTTGTAAGTTAATAGTAGCCCTTGGGATAGGACAGGCCTGGCGGAATTTCTGAATTTCACTCCTACTGGACCTTTCCTCAAGAAAAAACTCAACCATTAAAGGAAGAGGGAAGTGAGCCAATCTAAGAACTATTATTGCTTCAGGATGCTTCATACCCGTCTAGGACTCACTTCAGTTATAATTGTCAGTTTGCGAGTATGGAAATAAGGTTAATGTACACTTAGAAATGCATTTTTAATTTTTAACTTCATTTTATATGACATATTCCTAAGATTAGAATTCGAGTTTTAGCTGTGTTAAGACTGTGCTAAGGCTATTATTATTATTGATTACTGATATTATTGATTCTGTTTATTTTGGGGTTGTTTTTTTTATCGGCCACGCCCCAAACTTTGAATTGTTAGTGTGGTCGTGGTTCAAGACTTTCTAGTCCTATAAATTGTCCCTATTCAGCTCCAATTCAGAAGGTTTCTAGTGTTGTTTTCCCTTCTCCCCTACTTCCTTCTAATACTGAAAGTTGATAATTGATAAATCAGTATTAAAATACCATCATATAACATGGTCAACACCCGAGCCCAGCTTCAGAAAGCCTCATGTAAGGAACCTCTGCCCAACCTAGTCCAGAAATCAATATTGGATTATTATGACTTTAAGTCAGGAGAAACAGAGTCAGCTGAGAATGAGTACTGGATAGATCCAGATACCGCAGTCTCATTTTTAAACGAAGAAGACGGTACACCAAATGGTGCCTTCAGAGAATCAATGGTAGGGGACATTACCTCTCAGGAGGAAGTCTCAACCGTATATTCCTCTAATGAGTTTTTAATAAATGAGACAAATGATCCCGTACTCATAGAGAGAGGAACAGAGGGTCTTTCACCCTCAGAAATACAAGCTCCCTTATATAAAGAGGCATTAAACACGCTCAGAAAGAGTTTAGGCAAAGCTGACTCAGTAAACCCAAAGAGTGACTCCACCACCTTGTGTGGGTTATTAAGAGATCAATGTTTTTTATCTAAACAAACAGCAGAGAAAATATTCCTCAGAATGGATGTGCTACAACAGGAAGTCTCTGGCCTGAAAGCCATTATTGGAACTTTGGTGGGATTAGTAGAGCTTGGTATTCTGGCTGCAGCACCCCAGACGGGTCAGACGTCCCAGGGAAGGCAGATGGAAGACAGCCTGGAGGACTACCAGGGCAGAGGCAAGCAAAAGGATGACAGGCTCTCCACCGACTTAGTGACTAAAGAGCTAAATAATATATTTCAAGATTGGAAAACCAATGCAGAAACACTTTCCCACCCCAATCAAATGGAGCACGAGGCCAGCTCTGATAGCTCCTTCTCCATTCTCAATTTAACTCCATCCGATCCAAGACTGCTGCTAATTGATGAGTTTCCCGGTGAGGATTTAGACATTTCCCAAGTGAACAACAGTACCATGTTGCAATTAGGCCCAGATCATACATCATTAGACTTGGATATTTCACAGGAGCCTCTCTCCTTCTCAGCCGAGAAGGTAGGGCAACCAGCTATACCTCAAATCTTAGAGAATAGGGGGACAAATTCTCCCCTGGAAAATGGCTCTCCTCGGGAGAGATCTCTAGATGATCTGCAGGTAGTCATACACAATTGGCCACTCAGGAGCTCAGGGCGGATAACAAGATTAGAACAAGAACTCATAGCAGAAATTCAGTCTATTCTGGGGACATCACTGGACATAGGAAGTAATGTACGTTGTAAATGTTTGTCACAATATGGGGATAGTGGCAGTTTGGAATTAACTTTTTCGGACTCTGATATGCGGAGTAAATTTTGGTCCTTACTGCACAGGTTCACTGACAAGGAGCTATTGTTTGAACTAAAACAACCTCGATACGACTCAGGTGGGCTAGAAATGAATTCCACACCATCTCTACAAGAGAGAGGAAGAGAAATCCACCCAAGAGCTGGAAATGAGGGGGTCAGGAGCTGGGTGAACCACAGATATAAGATCCCTTCCTTTATCACCTACCCAAATAATATACGAATATACGATTACAGAAATGGAAGGAAGATCACACATTCCAACTCAATCACAAGCCATGGGAGATATCTGAAGAGACCTGAGGATCAAAATCATCAGCTCATATCAAAATCTTCCCACAGAGTCTGGGCTGATCCCCATAGGCCGAAACCTCCAGGAAATCCCAGATCATGGGATAGTTACAAAAGAACAAACTTTCAGGAGCTAGAGACTTATAAATCAGTCCGAAGACATCAATTCTGACTAGGCACAAATCAAAAAGGGCTGAATATACTATCTTGGAATTTAGCTGGCTGGGGAAATAAATTGGTGGACAAAGAATTCGTTAGAATGCTCCAACAATATGACATAGTCTGCCTGCAAGAAACTTGGTGCCGCGAACATAACCCCCCTCATCTCCAGGGCTATATATCCTTTAACCAACCAGCCATAAAGACAAGAAAAAATGGCCGAGGGAGCGGGGGCTTAGTAACCTTTATTTCGACAGAATTGGCAGGAGAATCCCAGATGGTGGACTTTGGAGTACAAAATAATCATCTTTTACCCTTACAAATTAAAACCGAAGATGGAAATATCCTCCTCTGTATAAATATTTACTTCCCCTCTACAAACTGCCTACTGGTAGTTGACAAAACATGGAAGGATTTAACATTCCTCCTGGAACAGATATCCCAGAAGGTTCCGAGCGCACTTATCTTCATCTGTGGGGATTTTAATGCACGAATAGGAGCAGTCTCAGAGGGGCTCCTGCAACCACTCGGTATAGAGTTGGAAGATATTTTTCTAACAGCTCACAGTTCCATCGATAGTAAATATAACAAGCAGGGAGTAAAGTTCCTAGAATTCCTATTTCATCACAACTTCTACACTCTCCATGGGAGCCCCTTGGACAAATCAAGAGGCCACTTCACTTACCTGTGCAGAGGAGGAGGCAGTGCCATTGACCATGTAATGGTCTCTCCAGCATTGTTCCCTTCAGTAAGCTCTTTCGAAGTGCTGGACCGTCCTGAAAGTGACCACCTCCCAATACGAGTATCATTATCCCCACTAATTGAACGAGCAGCATTGACCGAAACCGTAACTCTAACTGGAGAACTGCTGGGAGAGAGAAGACTAAAATGGTCCATAAAACTGAGTAGTGATATCCAAGAAAAATTACACAGTCAGCAAATGATAAACCTACGCCAAGTATTCTGGGATAATTCTGCAAATCATTTAGATGCCTTCCAACAAATTACTACAGAGCTGAGGGCTTTTCTGGTAGCACCGGCAAATAAAAGCCAACCGACAGCCTACACTGGCTGGTTTGACGCCCAATGTAAAGCGGCTAAGAAAAACCTGTCTAGGGAAATAAGGGAATTCCGCAACAAACCACCTGAAGAAGCCTTAGGAAGCCTTATAAAATGTAGGTCAGATTACAAAAAACTGCTTAAAAACAAGAAAGAACAATACACTAAAACTCAATGGCAGAAACTAGAACAGGCAATTTCAGAGCGGAATGAAGGCAAATTTTGGGACCTAGTTTCTCGGGGCTCAAATGAGATAAGGTCAACACTGGACGTATCTATCTCTGCACCAACTTGGGTCAAGTATTTTTCTAATATATTTGATGCCCAACCCTGGCAACTGGGTGAGCCAGGGGCACATCAAGAACTATCTAACCCACCTGAATGGCAACCGGTCACTAGCAGGGAAATAAAGACTCTTGTCTCACGTTTGCAACTTAAAAAGGCTCCTGGGGAAGATCTCTCACCTCCGGAGCTTTATAAAGAACACTCAGAATGGTGGATACCAATCCTTGCTGCTCTGTTTACCAGGATTAATAACACTGGACAAATGCCCCCTGGATGGAAAGTGAGTATCATCTCCCCAATTTATAAGAAAGGAGACAGGAATGATCCAAAAAACTATCGGCCGATCAGTTTGCTGGACGTCTCCTCAAAGTTATATGCAAGACACTTACTTCAAAAATTACTTGATTGGCTAGAAACGAACCAATTTATACATGAAGAACAAGCTGGTTTCAGAAGCGGATATAGCACCATTGATCAGTGTTTTACTCTGAATTACATCATCAGGAAATATACCAAGAATATCAAGAGTCATCTATATGTAGCCTTTATTGATTTTTCAGCCGCCTTTGACTCAATAAATAGAAGTAGATTATGGGAAAAACTACAAAACACCAATATTGACCGTAGACTATTGATGCTGATAAAAGAGCTATATAGTAACACTGAAATGAGGGTTAGAGTTGGCCTAAATGGCTTTCTAACAGAATCCTTTAAAACAACCCGGGGAGTTAAACAAGGTTGTCTCCTGGCCCCTTCCCTCTTTAACATCTATGTTAACGACCTAGTGTCACAGTTAGCCCAAGTAAACTCCCCTTCCCCAGTAATCATGAACAGAAAGATCTTTACTCTAATGTACGCAGACGACATAGCACTAATCTCTCTCTCGCGTTTGGGCCTGAAAAAGCTTTTAGGTACTCTCAGCTCTTATTGCAAATCTGAAAACCTGGCAATAAACTATACTAAGACAAAGATAATGGTCTTCGGCAGCCGCAGACCTACACACAAATGGACTTTGGACCAACAGGTCATTGACCAGGTCCGCTCATTTAGATATCTGGGTATTCTCTTTAGTGAGTCCCTCTCATGGAAAGGGCATAGGGAGGCAGTGAAATTGAAAGCACAAAAAACTATAGGGGCTCTAATGAAGTTTTATTATAATAAAGGGGGACAGTTGATCGAACCTGCCCTAAAAATCTTTAACACCAAAGTAATACCACAGCTGCTTTATGGGTCTGAAATCTGGGGGTCTGACAACACCACAACCGAAGCCTTGGAGATTGTGCAGAACAACTTCCTTCGAAAACTTTTCTCTCTTCCATCTGGTACCCCTGCAGCTTTTTTGCGCACAGAAGCTGGTAGTCCTTCAGTTAGGGCAAGAATTGAGAGTGCGCAGCTAAAATATTTTAAACGAATCGCCATCTTGCAAAATGAGCGTCTTCCTACCAAGTGTTTTCTAGAAATGGATAACAATTGTCATTGGACAGTAATACTCCAAAAGCTCTTGTATAGTTATCATCTCCCTGAATTGAAGTTTGCTCTAAGCATGGATAAGAAGCAACTAAGGGATTGGTGTTTTTGGGTAGATTCCAGGAGGGACCTGCAACTTATTAAAAATTCTAAATTCTCTCGGTGGTTCCCTCTTCTAAAAACAGAACACTATAGAGCATGTTATCTGTCCAAATTGAGGCCACTGCCCCTGAGAAATGCTTTCATTGAATTGAGGTTTCAAGTGATGCCAACTGCAGTGCTGGATGGACGCTACCACAAGGTACCATTTGAATCGAGATTATGTATCTGTGGTCAACAACAAGTGGAAGACATAGCACACTATATGTTAACTTGCCCTCTGTATAGGGACCCAAGAGAGAGACTCCTGAAACCGCTGCTGACATATGGAGGCATGAATGCCCAAGCAGAAACAGTTCTCTTCCTCCTTAGCGATTCCAACAGTTATGTCACTCATAAGGTGGCCCTGTTTGCACTGGCAGCGAAAAAGATTAGGAAGAGAGAACTAGATAAAATTGCTATAAACTGCCACGGAGACTCAAAGTGCTGAGTGAAATGAGTGCTTTAGTCACAGTAAATTTAAGCTTGTCTGTATGGTTCTCTTGGCTATTTTAAACTGTTGTGTACTTTTATAGTTGTATGCTTTTCTATGGATGTATTTGTCATGGCCTTTGGCTAGCACAATAAACTGATGATGATGATGATGATGTTCAGGGGCAATTTGCCATTGTTTCACAAGTGCAATGTGCTGAGGGCTGGCACAGTAGACTCACTCAGACCCAATTCCTTTTATTACAGTCAACAGACCAATAAAACATATAAAAACACATAATAAATATTTAAAATACATGAAATTAAAACAGAGCATGATTGCATGAGCCTCCTTAAAGTTCTGTGCTAGAAGCAAAGGAAAGTCCTGCCACCATAACTGATCTGGTAAGGATTGCGTGATTAAGAAATTTAGCAACTTGTTCGGTGGTATGCTTTAGGGATGTGCTCTGCTTCTAATCGGACTGGCGAATTAGAAGCGGAGCGGGGGGCTTCGCCTGCCCTTAAGGCGGAGGCGAAGAGGATTGGGGGGCACAGTTTCAAGCTGTTGTTGTGATCCCCAAGTTAAAGATGATGAGGATGAGGATGATGAGGATGATGATGATTTTCATTTCTATACCAGCCAGTAGCCAAAACTCTCTGGGAAGCTCTCAGAAATGGCAAACCACAAATACAAGATGATAATATTAACATAATATAAAAATGTTAACATGCAAAATTTAAAAACGATTTCAACAGCTAAAAAACAGTTACAGTAAGATACCGGGTGTGAAAAAAAGGACACGTGACATAAATGCCCCACCATATGCCATCAAACGCCTGGGAGCAGAAGACAGTCTTAACGTGGTGCCGAAAAGATGCCTGTCTTGGTGCCAAGTGGACCTCAGTGAGGGGAATAGAAGCACCCGGAGAAAAGCATCAGATGTTAAACGTGGTCTCCGGGTAAGTTCATGCCAGCTTCTAAAATAAACTTCAGAAGGAGAGGTTTCGGCAGGGTTCCTGCGTTCTCATTTAACAGTCGCTGACAGGCAGAAATTCAGCAGATGAAACTTTTGTAGAATCAAAGCACCTCCGTCCTGGGAACAGCATCATCAAATTTCTATCTGCCCTGGAGCTGTTATCGGCATGAGCCCTGCCAGAAACACACACACATGTGTACACACACACACACACACGGCAATCCTATGTGGTGGTGGGTAGGTGCAGTATTTCCAAAGACCCGCAAGGTGCTCATTTCACTTTGGAAGCAGCTGAAGAAAGAAAGGCAGCTATGGTTTCTTGGCTGAGAAATCTGTCATAACGTTTGCGAGCATTTAAACCTGTTGACCGATTCTCCCTTTGGGTTGTACACATGAAGCCAAGTAACAGCATGTACCAGTTCAGAAGGCTGGTGGCTGACGCGGAGTTCTTCTAGGAATCGTACTGCTAGAAGATTCCTACCAGTGTCATCTTTCTTTACACAGGATGAGACATCACACCGGTAGAGTATTTTAATCACTCTGCGAGCAAATTCAGATGGGGGTGGTGGTGAACCGCATTCCCCTCCTGTAACTTTGCCTCATGCTACCATCCCACAATAGGGACAAGCAGCTTCCTCTTTCTTCGCATGCTGAAGAAAGAGGAAGTAAACAAAGACCACGTGGCATGTTCGGTGGGTGTTTTTATAGCGCTGCTTTTCCTGCACACAGCAGGAAATGGCGTCCCATTTCAATGTAGGAGAAAAAATTAGGATTTTCTGGGGACTGTTTTTAAACCGGAAAATGACCAGAAAGAGTGGGGGGCATGCAGGAGGTGGGCGACGTTGTGAAAAAGGACCCCATGAATATCCGTGAAAGCCCAGTAATAAGTGTGTGATAAAACACTCATCTGATGATGCGCCCTATGACTTTCAAGGCCTCATCTCCTGTGCCAAGAGTTTCCAAACGTAATTTTAAAAAATCCTTGGACTGTAATCCTATGCACACTTACATTGCAGTAAGACCCATTGATCTCAGTGGGCCTTATTTTGAGTAGATATTTATTTTATTTATTTATTTATTTATTTATTTATTACATTTTTATACCGCCCAATAGCCGAAGCTCTCTGGGCGGTTCACAAAAATTAAAACCATCATAAAACAACCAACAGGTTAAAAACACAAATACAAAATACAGTATAAAAACCACAACCAGGATAAAACCACGCAGCAAAATTGATATAAGGTTAAAATACAGAGTTAGAACAGTAAAATTTAAATGTAAGTTAAAATTAAGTGTTAAAATACTGAGAGAATAAAAAGGTCTTCAGCTGGTGACGAAAGCAGTACAGTGTAGGCGCCAGGCGGACCTCTCTGGGGAGCTCATTCCACAACCGGGGTGCCACAGCGGAGAAAGCCCTCCTCCTAGTAGCCACCTGCCTCACTTCCTTTGGCAGGGGCTCATGGAGAAGGGCTCCTGTAGATGATCTTAAGGTCCGGGTAGGTACATATGGGAGGAGGCGTTCCTTCAAATAACCTGGCCCCAAACCGTTTAGGGCTTTAAATGTCAATACCAGCACTTTGAATCGGGCCTGGACCTGGACTGGCAGCCAATGAAGTTGTGAAAGGACTGGCGTAATGTGATTTTTAGAATTGCACTGTGTGTGTATGTGTATGTATGTTTTTTTAAAAAAAAAAAAAATATTGACCCCCATTTATCTGAGCATGAGAAGTCTCAGAGGCCGGGGTCGTCCCGTGAAACTGATTGACTTCTGAAGGACTTCTTCACACAACCCAGAGTTAGACTATGGAATTCACTGCCACAATATTTATATCATCCCTGTTTCAGGGGCCACAAACAACCACAGGAAGTGCTTCCACCAGTCTTCTGGGTAACCAGGAATTACTGCATGCCTAATTCATATACCTGGGAAAATAATACCTGCCTCTCTGATCCAGACCATCCAGCAGTGCAAAAACTTGAGAGCTGTTTTGTTTTGTTGTTAAAGCTAGGCAACACCTACACTATCTATGACTAGCCCAAGATCGTTTTTGCTCTAGGCCTAGGAAATATGATGACAGTAGAGGCTGGTGGCTCCGATGTCCGTGGGGCAGTGAATCCACTCCAGGTTTCAGTCAGAATTGGTCAGAACTCTAAAGGAGCCCTCCAAGGGGTGAAGCACCTCCCTGCCTTGTGAAGTACATCATGAAAAAGAGCCACAAACTTCTGCGAATGACCGACCACAAGTGCATGGTGAAAGCCCTGTTGGGAAGAAGGCTAAAGTGTGCTTGTGATGCTCTTGTGGGTAACCAGAAAGTGCCGTTTGGCTCTGTCTATCTCACGTGAGTAGAAATCTTTTTTCCTCTCAAGTCCAGGTGCAGGGGGATATGCTAGGTTTCTGAAAGACCTGCAGGACAGCATACCCTAAACATCTGGCATCTTGTTCTCCATGTCACGAGAAATGAAACGGGATGGGGCGTGTGTGCCTGCCCCTTTCTGCTGTTTCTAGCAATAAGGGGGATCACGTCTAGATTCTGATCTATCTAACTTTACATTCAAGGTGGATCAGCTGCATAGATGTTGCAGGCATCACCTACTGGGGGAGGAAAGTTAAACCCATAGGTGGAAATTAATTAGTCAGCGTTGCATAAGATCGTAAACTTGTGAGACCAGATACAATCTATAATAATGTTTATGCCTGTGAGAAGGAATATAATTTGGTATGTGCCAACATTTGACATATATGACGGACACATCCCACATTCAGGGCACAATCCTATGCATGTTTAGACGGGGTGTGGGGGGGAAGTCCTACAACTCCCATCATGCCCCAGACAGACAGACTGGCCTTCACCAACCTGGTGCTCTACAGACTTGTTGGTGTTCAACTCCCAGCATTCTCCAGCTAGCCCATGCGTTCTTTGGTTCATTTCGTTTCGACAACCCCAATAGCCAAAGTTCTCTGGGCGGTTCACAAAAATGACAAAGCAAAAACGTAATATGAAAAACTTAAACGTACCAAATCTAAAAACAATTTTAAACAGCTAAAAAAAACCCAGTTACAATATGATACCAGGAGCGGATAAAACAACAGACATTTAAATCCCATCATATGTTGCCAAACGCCTGGGAGTAGAGGACAGCCTTAATCTGGCACCGAAAAGACGACAATGTTGGTGCCAGGCGGACCTCAGTAGGGAGAGTGTTCCATCATCAGGAGCTACCACCAGGAAGGCCCTATCCTTTATTGCCATGGAGGAGGAGACACATGGAGCAGGGCTCAGATGATAAGCATAGTATATGAGTACATTCATACTGGGAGAGGCGTTTCTTCCAATTAAACTGATCTTCAGATGGAGGTGGATCTTGATTTTTCATGGGGCTTACCTTTAGCAGGTAGGATAAAAACAATTAGTAACTGCCTCATGTCCCTTGCATGCCAACTGGGTCAGGCTTAGCTTGCTTTACCAAGGATGGTTCAAACATGTTCCTGTTGAGTGCTGAACCTTCCCCGCTGGGCAAAAGGGGTGCTGCCTTTCCCGAAATAAACAGGAATGAACAGCTTGTCCCTGACTTGCATGTGTGCCTTATGAAAGCCAGGAAGCATGAACTTTTTCCAGGTGAATCATCCATCCCATCAAAGCTTTTGCTCCAGATACTTTAGCTGGGGTTTGTAAAAATGGTCGTTCACTGGTCCAGTCTCTAAAAAGAAGCCAAAAGAAAAAAGAAAAAAAAGAAAAGAAAAAGATGCTCACTGCTGAAGTCTGAAGGAAAACTGCCTGCTGTTCAGCAGGAAATTTGAGCTCTATTAGATGAGCATTTTATTGCATGCTCATTACTGGGCACTCATGGATTTTCGCGGGTCCCTCTCACAATGTTGTCTGCTTCCCACATGCCTCCCACCTCTTCTAGCCTTCTTCGCACCTCAAAAAAAACAGCCCAGTAAGTCCAACTTATTTTTAAAGACAGAAGTTGCCACTATCTCCTGTTGGGTGCAGGAGAAGCAACATGAACAAAAAGGCCTACTCAGTGGGCCACGTGCATGTTGTTTACTTCCTCTTTCAAAAGAGGAAGCCATGAGGGACAATCGCGCGGACGGAGATTCCCCCCTGTGTGAAGACGCTCTTTAGCTCAGAAGTTGGCTATCTATTTTTGACAGGGCTCTCTTTTTGTCATACTGGCATGGAATCACGGGCCACCAAGATGTGTGAAATATTTCTAAACTTATTTGATTGCAAGGAGCTATGATGAGGCTTGTCTGAAAGTCTCAAAATTGACATTGCTTTTTCAGGCTACTACTGTACAAGTGGTCAAGTGCTGTTCCAACATGCTGTATAAAGATTTTGCAGCCCTACCCAGGAAATTGCTCCCATACTTGCCTTTTATCTGCCTGTATGGTTTTACATGGTTCTCAACCAAATGCTGATCAAATACCCTGCAGGTAATGGAGTTTAATGGATGTTATTGTGACTCACATAGTATAGACTTTGTCCAGTTGAACGTCTGAAGGTAGAAGCCTGGGGCCACTTTTTAATTTTTTGGAATGCTGATTGTGTGTAGGTTTGAGGACTTGGTACCTTGACCCTCCTTACTGCTGGCCTTAGAGATAACCGCCACCCCCTTTTAAACAAAATTCTGTTTTTATTGGCTAGATCACCATGTGACATATCACACTGTTAAATGTGTCAAGCTAGTTCTGGAGAAGGGGAAGTTCTTTATTTCAACAAATGATAACATAGATCATTGAGCTATTTTAATGAATTTAATAGTTTTTAGTATATCAATCAGTTGTTAATGGCTTGTTAAGTTATCTCTCTCTCTTTCTCTCTCTCTTTTAATCATTAGTCTGAATTCTTTGTATATTGACATTTTGTATTTTTCTTGTTTTGAGTTTTATGTTGATGTGTATGCAAAAGCCTGCTTGACTACTGAGCAATAAACTGAACTGAACTTTTATATATATATATATACTGGCTCTATTCATGTGCCTTTCAAAGCAGCCTAATAAATAGAAATTCAGTGGGTGAAGCTTTCCCTAACATGGGGAGAAAAGGATGGGAGATGTTTTCATGGAGAATAAGCTTATCAGTTGGCATCATCATCATCATCATCATCATCTATATATTTATATGCCTCTTTTCCACAAAATTGTGCCCAAAGCAGCTCACAACATAACAAATGAATAACAGTAAACATAATTGGTAATATATCATACAGCAATAAAAACGTTCAAAAATACAATAGAAACAATTAGAAATAACTATTTGTGAGTCAGGCTATTGACAATCAATATTTATTTATTTATTTATTTATTGCATTTTTATACCACCCAATAGCTGAAGCTCTCTGGGCGGTTCACAAAAATTAAAACCATCATAAAACAACCAACAGGTTAAAAACACAAATACAAAATACAGTATAAAAAGCACAACCAGGATAAAACCACGCAGCAAAATTGATATAAGGTTAAAATACAGAGTTAAAACAGTATAATTTAAATTTGTTAAAATTAGTTGTTAAAATATTGAGAGAATAAAAAGGTCTTTGGCTGGCAACGAAAGGAATACGGTGTAGGCACTGGGCGGACCTCTCTGGGGAGCTCGTTCCACAACCGGGGTGCCACAGCAGAGAAAGCCCTCCTCCTAGTAGCCACCTGCCTCACTTCCTTTGGCAGGGGCTCACGGAGAAGGACCCCTGTGGATAATCTTAAGGTCCGGGCAGGTACCTTAAGATTGGGCTTCAAACGGCCCCAAACCGTTTAGGGCTTTGAATGTTAATACCAGCACTTTGAATTGGGCCCGGACCTGGACTGGCAGCCAATGAAGTTGTAAAAGGACTGGTGTAATGTGATCTCACCAGCCAGTCCCTGTTAGTAAACGGGCTGCCCTGTTTTGTACCAGCTGAAGCTTCCAGACCGTTTTCAAAGGCAGCCCCACGTATAACACATTGCAGTAATCCAAACGAGAGGTTATCAGAGCATGGATAACTGTAGCTAGGCTATTTCTGTCCAGATAAGGGCGTAGTTGGTATATCAACCTAAGCTGATAAAAGGTGCTCTTTGCCACTGAGTTCACCTGTGCCTCAAGTGACAGTTCTGGATCCAAGAGCACCCCCAAACTACGGACCCGATCCTTTAGGGAGAGTGCAACCCCGTCCAGGACAGGGCAAACATCACCTCGCCGGACAAATGAACCACCCGCTAACAGTACCTCCGTCTTGTCTGGATTGAGTCTCAGTTTGTTAGCCCTCATCCAGTCCATTACCGTGCCCAGGCACTGGTTCAGAACAGCCACTGCCTCACCTGGGTTTGATGAAAAGGAAAGGTAGAGCTGGGTGTCATCCGCATATTGATGACACCTCAGTCCACATCTCTGGATAACCTCACCCAGTGGCTTCATGTATATGTTAAACAGCATAGGGGATAAGATAGAGCCCTGTGGAACCCCATGGCTTAGGTGCCATGGCACAGAGCAATAATCCCCCAGCACCACCTTCTGGAATCGGCCATCCAAGTAGGAGCGGAACCATTGCAACGCAGTACCTCCAACTCCCAGCTCAGACAACCTATCCAGAAGGATACCATGGTCAATGGTATCGAAGGTCGCTGAGAGGTCCAGGAGAACCAACAGGGTCGCACTCCCCCTGTCTCTCTCCCGGCAGAGGTCATCCCACAGGGCGACCAAGGCAGTTTCCGTTCCAAAACCAGGCCTGAAACCCGATTGAAATGGATCTAGATAATCCGTTTCATTCAAGAGTGCCTGGGGTTGTCCTGCAACCACCCACTCAAGCACCTTGTCCAGGAAGGGGATGTTCGCCACTGGCCTGTAGTTGTTAACATCCTCCGGGTCCAGGTTAGGAGTGGTCTAATTAACGCCTCTTTTAAAGAGGCCGGCACCACTCCCTCTCTCAAGGAGGCATTTACAACCTCCTGGACCCAGCCGGCGATCCCCTCCTTATTTGATGTAATAAGCCATGAAGGGCAAAGGTCAAGCACACAGGTGGTCGACCGGACTTGGCCAAGCACCTTGTCCACATCCTCAGGCCTCAATAACTGAAACTCATCCAATAAAACTGGCCCAGATGGCGCTCTGAACGCCTCTATTAGTGGAACTGCATTAAGTGTGATGTCAATAGATGTTAGATGTTTGGTACTACCACCTTAAACAGTGCCCAGCTACAAAGTCTTCTAGAAAAGGTCAAGTAAAGTTGTATGCGTCTGTCAGTTTCACTTTTTCATGCTTTTGAATTTCTTTACTTCCACATTCTTTCCATTCTGTTTACGAAGAAATTTACGAATCTTGTTAAGTTCTTATCACTGCCCCCACTTCTGTCACACAATACTCCCTCTTTCTTATGGAGAAGAAAGAGGAAGTAAACAATGACCACGTGGCCCATTCAGTGGGCGTTTCTATCGCGCCGCTTCTCCTGCACACAGCAGGAGATCATGGCAAGTTCCATTTCTAAAAATAAATCGGAGGCAGACAGCGTCATGAACAGGACCTGCAAAAATCCGTGAGTGCCCAGTAACGAGTGTGCTATAGAACGCTCGTCTGATGATGCCCAGGGAATCAAATCCTGACTTTGCAGAGCTAAGCACTTCAAGCCCTCTGCCTGGATAGATGAATCTGTTAGCTTTGCTTTCTCCCACTTATTTTTTTTTTTAAAGTCCCAGGTTCTTTCTGTCTCATTTATGGAGAAATTTGCAAAATTCAACAAGTTCTTATAAAAAATGAACCAGAAACATCAAGTTGCTATGTTCTTCTTCTACGACTCAATATCACCCCCAAGTGGCTCCCTGAAGCATAGTATCCTTCTACAGTTTCTATGGCTTTTCATTCAACAAGAGGACGGCAGCTAAGAACTGGCAATCTCAAATAAACATGTAATCAGATTCTCTGTCTCTCTCTGTCTCTGTCTCTGTCTCTCTCTCTCTCTCTCTCTCTCTTTCTCTCTCTCTCTCTCTCTCTCTCTCACACACACACTCTCTCTCTCTCTCTCTCTCTCTCTCTCTCTCTCTCTCTCTCACACACACACACACACACACACACACACACACACACACACTCTCACTCTCTCTCTCTCTCTCTCACACACACACACACAGAGCACCTTCATTTCCTAGGCCCTGTCTGCGTTTCTCTCTCTCTCCCACCCAAACTAACATTTTACTTCCCTTACAGAAGCTGTGCTATTTGCTGACATTCTGTCCTTGACACGTGTGCTCCCCTGATCAGTTAGAATGTTTGTGGACATTCCATGATATCCACCCCTCCTCCAGCCCCTGTTTTGGTCATTGGCCCCTCCTCTGTGTACTCGTCAAGATGAAGGAGGGGGGAAAAACACTATGCAAATCCAATGAAAAAGAAGAGTCTCTAGTGTTGGAAAACAGAAAAGGTTTTTATTTTTTGCTACATATGTCTTCAATCTTTAAAAATTGTATTGTTGTAAAAGGACTTAATGTATAAAAAGCTCGATGTTTTGGATCTCCCGATCCTTCCTCAGGAGCTACAGATAAACGTGAAACTTTTTTTTTATTAACACATACAATACTTGCATTGAATTTTGTCATAGATTGTATGCACATTAACAACATTAAAATATGCAAAAAGCAAACGAAAAAGGAGGAGAGGGATGGGAGGATAAGGAACAACCACCACTAGATGGTGCTGTGAATTCAAGGAAACAATTATATACATTTGCTCCAAAGAGTTACACATGACAATGGGTTAAAACAATGGAAACTAACAGTATGGAGTGCTTGGTCTGTGGAAACCTTTGCAATCCTAAAATCATATACTTTGGAGTTGTTCTGTTATTTGCGTGCACAGCCTAGTAACTTTTATTTTAAGCTCCACTTCTCCATTTGGACATTAAGGATTGCGTTGCTGCCATGCAGGGTACTGAACTAGGATGCCCTTCTATCATTATTGCCAAATGTATCCCTATCCTTCAGATATTCAAACCCTGGACTCACTTTTCACAAAACGTCATGACCCTCAGCCTCCTTCAGTGCCTATTACTCTTTCCTCCGCCTCGCCTTCCTGACAACCCCACACAGGGCATCATGTCCTTATTCTCTTTGTGCATTTCTTCCCCTCTTGTACCCAAACTGACCTTTCATTCCGTTCTCAGAAACTGCACTTTTGCAAACATTCCATTGCTGACATGTTTCACATACACACACAGAGTTAAAATGTTTGTGAACATGCCATGACACCACACCAAGCCAAAGGACGGCAGAGAAGTAGCAGGCAGGCAAACACAACAGGCAATTTGATAGGGTTAATGTGAGCTGAAGTTTGGACTAGAAGACACCTTATGATACCTTCAAACTCAAACCTCTGCAGGAAAATTAGACAGTTGATCAGAAACTTCCTTCATCACTTCCCTCCAATAGATTGATGCAATAACAAAGAAGCTAGCTTACATTGGCATAGGACAGGAGTTATGTGAGTGGCGGTAACTCTGCAACATGATTATATGGCAGCAGAAACAGGATTTAGGTGCCAAGGAATCTTTAGAGCAAGTTGCAGCAATATATGTACTGCCCATATTTTAGTAAAGGCAGATGAATCCACAGACCCTCTAACTACATGAAAGATTACTGGCCAGTTATCTCAAACCAAGCACAAGCTCAGTCTGGTTATCTTAAATCAAGCAGGACATTATCTTGTTGCTTTTTAAAATGAAACAAACAAGAGTATTAAAATGATTGTACAGTTCAGAGATGCTGCTGATGTATACCTGGGGGAGATTCTTCAAGGCTGTAATATTCTGTAAAAGGAGGAGGAGGAGGAGGAGGAGGAGGAGGAGGAGGAGGAGGAGGAGGAGGAGGAGGAGGAAAGAAAATAAAAGAAAAGAAAACACAAGACCTGGGAAAACATTTCAGCTATGCTTATTTCCTGGTAAATTGAATCCTATTATCCCTTTGTAAGAATTTGTTTAAAAATTTGATGCAGAGAAAATATCACCCAACAAGCCATTATTTGAGAGTAGTCAACAAAGCAGGATCTGAAACCACAGTTTGAAGCCGCCTTGCAAACCACTGTTGGGCAAACTCTCAACAGTATTAAAACCGAACCAACAAACCATGGTTTGCAACATTGCTCCATCTTCAGAGGCTGCTGTTTAGGATGACATCTGGCGATCCTCAAGGAGGTGGGGGAAGAAAGAAACTGTGCAAACCATGGTTTGCTTGTATGTCTAGATGCTACATCATGGTTTGGAGGCCAGACTACCTTTATTGTACACCCCAGTTTGGAATTGCCTCTGAGTCAAGCCTTGGTGTGTTTCATTCAGTGGCCATCCCACAGTAATGAGTTCCTTTTATTTTATTTGTGTTTCATCTTTGCTTCAAAGAAGTACGTAGCATTCCAGTGAACACAACAAGTCATTAAAACGAAATGGTAGTCACAAGGGGTAAACACATGTAAATAAACGGGTGCCTATTTTAGATAATAATGAAAGAAAACCATCCATAACATTCACAACAAAACCACCAACAATACACATGCTAAAGGCAGCTTACTTCTCTGGAAGAAGAAAAAAAAAACCCACCCTGAAAGGCCGGGGTAACAATGGCCCGTAATCCCGGGTTAGGTTTCATAGTTTAGTTCCCACCAGTAGGGATTACAGTTTTATTCTCCATCTAAAGTTGGCAGCAATTAATGTTTTGGGTACCAGAGATGGATAATGACATTAAAAAGGCACAACACACATGAAACATATCAACTTCTACTGTAGTCTGTGTCTTTTGCAGTGGATTTTCTATGGTACGTAGGTACTGAAAACAGGAGAAAAGTTGCTAGCAAAACAGGAAAAATCCCAGCATGGCTTCCTCTTATGCTACTACCAGGGCTGGATAGAGGGCTCATCCACACCAAGCAGGCTATTCCACTACGAAAGTGGTATATAAGAGGCAGGAGCCACACTACTGCTTTATAGTGGTATTGAAGTGCACTGACAACTGTTGGAGCCCATGACACATACCATATACCGCTTTCATACCACTTTCATAGTGTTATATCCTGCTTGGGTAGATCTGTTGTGGGCCACAACAATTATCAGTGCACTTCATTAGCAGTATAAAGTAGCAGTGTAGATCCTGCAGCACACTTTAATACCGCTATAAAGCAGTAGTGTGGCTCCGGCGTTTTATATACCGCTTTCATAGTGGAATATCCTGCTTGGGGTACATGAGCCCTAAGGCTAGCTGATGCCCAAAGCACAGCCCAATAATGGTGGCCCCTTGGCCCTTCCATTGCTTACCTGGCAAGACATTAAGGCCATGGCTAGACCAGGCTTATATCCTGGGATTGTCCCGGGATCATCCCTGTGCATCCAAATGACACACAGTGATGACTCCTCCATTTGCCTGGGATAATCCTTAGGTCTAGCTAAGGCCTAAGACTCAATAAGTGCTGAAGTTTTCTCTTTTGTGCACCACTTAACTGAACACATTTCATCTTGGGGTCTGAAAAGTACAGAAGCAAAAATAAAACACACACAAAAGAATATGGATCATATGTATAACGCTTATAAAAACACTGAAATTCATGCAGAAAACGTTGGTAAGACAGTCAAACATACTGAACGCTAGGGATATGTTGAGACAAAGACTGTCAGAAAGTTATCTCAGATGTCAGATGATGTCGTGGGACCCATAGAGCCTAAAGCGGGTTGATTGGGTGTAATAAAATAAAGCACAAATAATAAAAATTGGCCGCTCTTAGAATATGCCGTTAGGCCCTTTCTATGAATCTGGAATTCCTTAAAAATTAGATGGCTACAGCTAATTACAGCTACAGCTACTCTGTGGTGCCTCCCTTCCCCTGGTGCCCTAAGCATGTGCTCAGGGTCTTGCTATTTACTGTTTTACTCTGTACAGCACCATGTACACTGATGGTGCTATATAAATAATAATAATAATCATCATCATCATCATCATCATCATCATCATCATCATCATCATCATCATCCAGGGCTGGCTACCACAGTATCCTGGTCTGCAGAAACCAGCCAGTAAATCTTTTCAAGATTACTTTCCAATCTCTGCCTATCTGGCTGCTGTTAAAAGTGGAAGCACCGTGGTTGGTTTAAGAAGTTGGCAATCCTAGACAAGAATAAATTCAGCATGGCGACGCTTTCTCTATCATTGCATCGCCATGTTTTGTGTGTGTGTGTGTGAAGGAAGCTTCACCTGTTGAATCTCTGCTACTCAGTAAGCTGTTCAAGGTGCAGGAGTAGAGAATGGTTAAACGGCTGGCAATGCTAGCTTGCAGTACACAAGTTTCCCAAAGATTCAAAAGCAGACGCTGCAAACTGATATACAGTCATTTATCCAAAATGTGGTTCCCATCGGTAACGTAGGTGGGAGTGAGGGGCTTGTTGCCCATTTGGATTAAGCCTGAGTCATGGGGACATGAAATGCTGCCAACTTTTCCCTTTGTCTTTTAATATATAAATGCGACCAGCACCACCCTGAAAGCCATCTGCATAAGATGTCATGGAAGCATGCCAAATGCTTTATTTATTTAAGGCTGTATTAAAGTCCCAACTCCCAAATAATTGTGACATCTGTTATTTATCTAAAAAAACAAGGTTGTTTAAACCTAATTAATTGCCAAGGCTGAAAAATGTGTTCAGCTGCCTTTTGTTCTTTTACAGCCGAATAAACTCATTCCCAAGTGCTCCAAGTATGCAAAGTTGGGGCAGAATTTAGGACCATCACGCTGTGCTTTCACCCTCACACCTACCCACATCCATTCCATAAAGCATCTTGGCTTACCCAAACACATATATGGATTGTACTTCCGTAAGGAAGTGTTAATGGTTGCTGGGGAAGGTAGAAACCCAGCCATAAATCAAGGAGCGAAAGGATCTGGAAAGAAAACGCGACAGAAGGTGAGAAAATGCAGGAAGAGGGGAAGGGAACGTGGTTCGCTTCAGCGTTTAGCAGACTTCCTGAGTCTTTAGCAACTGCAGGACAGGCAGAAATTCAACAGGTGTGTGTGTGTGTGTGTGTGTGTGTGTGTGTGTGTGTATGTATGTATGTATGTGTCTTTCTCAGCGGGATTAAAAAAGCTGTACTGATTGCATTCCTGTGGGTCAAGCCAGTTGTCAAAAGGCACAGGAAAAGACCCAAAGACAAGAAGGTGACAACTGTAGGTCAGGGCCCAGGTCAAGGGTCCAAAGGCAACTCCGTAACATGCCTGAAATGGCTTTTAGGGTGGAGCATGCAGGCAATGTCTAATAATGAAGGGCTGTTTGTGGAATATGCATCACTTGATCAGTCACCGTGGCGATGAAGACTCAGGTCGACAAGATCTCTCCGAGGAGGGCATGAATGGACCCTGCTGAAAACCTCTAGTGAGATGTCATGCAAATTCCAGCTGCATGGCATTGGATCCATGGCAGCCCATTTCATCTGCTTGAGTCATCACTCGATACCGCAGACACCCAAGGTGGAATATGCATGTGTGAATCTGTCCGAAGTCTTTTCATGGCACCACTCTCTTGCCATCACGGATGGGAAGGGCCACCATCAATGGGGCATATGTCATGCCTGCAGAAGGCCCCAAGGCATCTCCAGGTAAACAGAACAGGTAATTGGAAAGATGTAGTGGAGGCTGGTGGGTGCTGATGTTAGTGGGGCAGTAATCTGCTCCAGGTTTCAACCAGAACCGGCTAGAACTCTAAAGGAACTAGCTGACTGAAACCCAGGGCAGATTCATCACCCTACCTGCTTCCACTGAAAAGACGTCTCTTGGCTCCAGGCCCTAGAAATCCACTGCCAGGCTACCAGCCTTTCCTGACCTGGTATTCTCCAGATGTGTTGGTCTACAAGTCCCATCATTCCCAGCCTGAGCAATGATGGGACTTGTCATTTAACACATCTGGTGAACACCAGGCTGGGGATGGCTGCAGATAATACTGGCCTAGATGGACCCAAGGTCTGACTCAGTATAAGGCAGGTACATATGTATGATCTTTATCACCTGCCTCCCTTTAAATTTACTTGAGGATCCATTTGGATTCTGTTCCTGTCAGTTTCTCCTCGTCGCCAGCAAATCTTTGGCTGAACTGTTTGCTTGCTTGCTTATAATATCCCATGTTGCAATGTAAAATGTTTCCAGGTAAGCTTACAACAAGGTTAAAGGATTAAGAAAAGCAATAAAAGAATATCTTTTTTTAAAGAGATGATGACAAAACAGCGAGATAAATAAGCAGTGTTGAAGCATCAAGATTACAACAAAGAAGATGTCGGGTTAGCTCAGTGGGAGAGCATTAGGGAAACCCAAACAAGGATATCTAATTTCTTCAGGCAAATGTTGGGGCAGGGCCGGCCCTTTCAGTAGGCAGGGTGAGGCGGTTGCTGTGGGCAGCCATTGCTGGCTAGTGGCAGCAAGGTCTTGGAGGAGAGAGAGCAGTCTGCTCTGTACCTCCTAGCCTGCGGCCTTCAGGAGGGAATCTACACATCGTACTGAAGGCGCTTGCGTGCGCCTCCAGTGCGACGTCAAAACGATGGTGTAGACTGTGAAAGAACAGGCGGAGGAAGAGGCGGAGGAGGCGGCGGCTGGGGAACCGGCCGCATCCTTGCCACCGCCTCCCCGCCGGCCTCCTGCTGCCGGGGTAAGAGTCACCCGGGTCGGAGTTTCCCAGCCGCCTCCTCCTCCGCCTCTTCCTCTGTCTCTTCTTTCACAGTCTACACCATCGTTTTGATGTCGCACTGGAGGCGCACGCAAGCGCCTTCAGTACGACGTGTAGATTGCCTCCAGGTGTGGTGAAGAGGGCTGCTCCAGTGCCAGGCTGGCTGGGAATGACAGGAGCTGCCTTATACTGAGCCATACTTCTGCTCTATCTAGCCCAATATTGTCAACACTGGCTGGCAGCAGCTCTCTGGGGTTTCTGGCAGGAATTTTTCCAGCCCTATCTGGGATATCAGGGATTGAGCCTTGGACCTTCTGCATGCAAAGCAGATGCGCTACGCAACTGAGCTATGATTCTCCCCTATGGATGCTCCAGGTTGGAGAAGACGGCAATAGTTCATCAGCGAACTGTTGCACGAGCCATCACTGTCATTGGGCGAATGTCGGGTTCCACGACAAGTGCTGAAGATGCTACAGCTCCTTCAAAGGCAGTGCAGATCATATCAGGCAGCTGCACACTGGGTGCTCACGGTGGGTGCTGGGACTGAAGATGGGCCGCCAGACGCAAAGCCAAGGGATCACTAGAGGCGGAGTCAAGAAGTCGCCATAGGCATCGCGCATCATCACATGGGAGGAAATCGTGTTTCGTTTGTCCCTCACTACTTCCTCTTTTGAAAGAGGAAGTAAACAACGTGCACGTGGCCCATTGAGTGGCCCATTTTGATCCCGTTGCTTCTCCTGCACACAGCAGGAGATAGCAGCAACTTCTGTCTTTAAAAATAAGTTGGACTGACTGGGATTTTTTTTGTGGTGTGAAGAAGGCCAGAAAGGGCAGGAGGCACGCGGGAGGCAGACAACATCATGAGAGGGACCTGTCAAAATCCGCGAGTGCCCAGTAACGAGCGTTTTATTGCATGCTCGTCTGATGGAGCTCATAATCTGGAGAGCACAAAGCTGCAGAACTTTATCTGAGGGTCTCAGGACAGGGGTTTTCTACATCACCTTCTAGTAGAGCTCATTTTAGCTGAGAGATGCTAGTGGTTGAAGTTGGGACCTCTCACATGCCACTTAAGAGCTCGACTACCAAGCTACAGAGCTCCTCAACCTTGAGTTGCAAAACTTGAGGGGTCCTAGAAATTAAGATGCAGGCCTAATTCAAATGTAACATATTTACCCAAAGTCTCTTGACTGCACATCAAACAAATTAATTAAAATTGGAAGAAGTGGGGCGGGGGGGGGGATGGGCACCCAAGACTTTCACTTGTTCAATGACCAGACTGGGAGAGTCCAAAGTTAAAATTCAATACCCCCTTACTTGGCAATGGCTTCCATTTAAAAAGAATGGGGTATGTTTGGTGCTTAGGAACAGGCTTCATTCTCCCTTGGATAGAATCATAGAATCATAGAATAGCAGAGTTGGAAGGGACCTACAAGGCCATTGAGTCCAACCCCCAGCTCAATGCAGGAATCCACCCTAAAGCATCCCTGACAGATGGTTGTCCAGCTGCCTCTTGAAGGTCTCTAGTGTGGGAGAGCCTACAACCTTCCTAGGTAACTGATTCCATTGTCATACTGCTCTAACAGTCAGGAAGCTTTTCCTGATGTCCAGCTGGAATCTGGCTTCCTTTAACTTGAGCCCGTTATTCCGTGTCCTACACTCTGGGAAGATAGAGAAGAGATCCTGGCCCTCCTCTGTGTGACAACCTTTTAAGTATTTGAAGAGTGCTATCATGTCTCCCCTCAATCTTCTCTTCTCCAGGCTAAACATGCCCAGTTCTTTCAGTCTCTCTTCATAGGGCTTTGTTTCAAGACCCCTGATCATCCTGGTTGCCCTCCTTTGAACACGCTCCAGCTTGTCTGCGTCCTTCTTAAATTGTGGAGCCCAGAACTGGACGCAATACTCTAGATGAGGCCTAACCAGGGCCGAATAGAGAGGAACCAGTACCTCACATGGATACATTGAGAGAAATTGGCTGCTTCCTGATAAAAATGGGATTATCATCGAATTTAAAATCCATAGTCAGGAAACAACTTCATTATCCAAAAAAATGTCACAAAATAGTGAACCAGCTTTCAAACTTGCTCCTTATGTTGTGAGTTTTTGGATGGCCTGAATAAGAGGTGCTAATTACTTTGCCAAGCATCTTACATGAATTTAGCAGTGTCTATTCATGATCTCAAAATAGGATTGGTGGCTGGCCAAAACCCAAACCTGCCTGCCTGGCTCTTGCCCCTTTAAAAGCACCAAGAACTGTTGAAATCAGTAGAAGAAGCTTGCAACCACATGGAAATGAACACAGTTGGCTCCTAACCTCTGCAGATCAAGCCATTGTTGAAAGCATAGGAGCAGGGGGCAGTTAAAAGAAGAAGTTGGCAACTCTAAATGGATGCATTTTGATTCCATGGGTCAAATGTAAACATTGTTTTTCTTCACCCACCTTGTTAGATTCCACTGACTGGCAATATTAGGAAGTTTTACATCTGGATTCTTCTCACTTTCTCTGCTCCGTACTATTGGCTAGATTCATAGATAAGGAGTTGATATATCACTTCAGAAGAGTAGATTCCAAGTTGTAACCAGTTTTCCTAGGCAATTATTGAGACTGGTTCCTTGCCACATTATTTTCTTTTGAACAATGAGTTCACACGAGAAACCACAATGTCTCCGCTGTGCTTTGTGATCATCAATCATTCCGCACACCAGCTACATTCTTAAGCGTTAAATATAAATCAAGATGCAACTGTTCTTTTGTTACTTAAGGCAGGTTAAAGAAACCCAGAGGCTTCCTTCTGTCATAAGAACAACAGAAGAGCCAGGCTGGATCAGACCAACGGTCCATCTAGTCCAGCATTCTGTCTTCTGCATTCACCAGTTTTACTGAGAGCCAGTGTGGTGTAGTGGTTAGATAGGGTGACCCTATGAAAAGGAGGACAGGGCTCCTGTATCTTTAACAGTTGCACAGAGAAGGGAATTTCAGCAGGTGTCATTTGTACATATGGAGAACCTGGTGAAATTCCCTCTTCATCACAACAGTTAAAGCTGCAGGAGCTATACTAGAGTGACCAGATTTAAAAGAGGGCAGGGCACCTGCAGCTTTAACTGGTGTGATGAAGAGGAAATTTCACCAGGTGCTGCATGTATACATATGACACCTGCTGAATTTCCCTTTTCAACACAACTGTTAAAGATACAGGAGCCCTGTCCTCCTTTTCATATGGTCACCCTAGGTTTGAGTGTTGGGCCGGGACTGGGGAGATCCAGGTTCAAGTCTCCACTCAGCCATGAAGCTCCCTGGGTGCCTTCGGGCCAGTCACTGACTCTCAGCCTAACCTACCTCACAAGGTTGTTGTAAAGATAAAATGTAGAAGAGGAGGGTCACGTTTTCTGCCTTGAGGCTCCTTGGAGGAAAGACAGGATATAAATGTAACAAAATAAATACATCCTGCCCTTGTCATTGTTACAATTCTTCAGTATCGCTCTGTCATCAAGGGCTTCATCCTTCTCTGTAGCTTGGATGAATGAGAATCTGGCCAGAAAAATAAACAAATACCAATATAAAAATATAAAAAATAAAATAAAAGATGCAAGCAAGGCCCGAAGTTGTGGGTCATGTTAGTACACGTTATAGTCATAACATCCAGTCAACCCTCAATGGAGAAGTTTACTTGTTACATTTCTCATATAAATGCACCCTTTTTTGCACATGTATTTGTGCATATCTGAGCATATTTGAGAAGGCCATCAATTTGGATGGCTTTAAAAGGGGGTGGAAAAATTCCTGGAGGAGGAGGAGGAGGCTATTAATGGTTACTAGTGCTACCTCCAATATCAGAGGCAATAAGCATATATGCACCAGTTGCCGGGGAACATGGGCTGCTTGTGAGTTCCTGGCTGACAGCTGCTTGGCCATTGTGCGAATAAAGCGGTGGACTAGATGGACCCTCGGTCTGATTCAGCAGGGCTCTTCTTATGTTCCTAGATCTAATTGCTGACTTCATTCCTTCCTGTGCTTCCTACTGAGCTGAGCTCATTAGGGGAATCACAGTTGCACAGATCTGGCGGGTGCCAGGTTGTGGAAGGGTTCAGCTGTGCACCAGTGAACTCTTTATAGCTTTCCGTGCTTCCTTGCATCAGATACGTTGCATCGGATATCAGAGGTGTCTTGTGCAACTGTTCGATGATGCATTAGGACAGCATAACCCAGCCTAGTACCCTCCAGGTGTGCTGCGTTGGACTGCAACTCCCCCCTTGAGCTCAGTGGAGCAATGAAACACCAAAAAGGTATGAAAAATTTGCTGATACGCTTTCCACATATTTTCATGTTTTCATCACGGAGAGCCCACGTAATCAGTTCAGTACCAGGTTTGGTTGCCGTAAACACAACACCTCCTGTCTCCACTCCAATTCTGCTTTTGATCCAAGATTCAGCTTTGACGCGTTGCTTAGCGGAGAGCCAGGCTCCTTCATTCCCACCTTAAATCCAATTCCTCTTGCTTCTTCTCTAGAACATAATCCTGCCAAAAGTATGGATGTTGCCCCCACAACGGATGCCAATCCCCATTCCCAGCCATTCAATGTTATGTCTAAAGTTGCCTAAACCAAAATGTTGAGAGGAAAGAGATTTCTGCTTGGATGAAACGTCCAAAGTCCTTTGCAGGAAGAAAAGCAACATTTGAAGTAAGAAAAAACTACAGGGATTTCCCAGGCAACCTCTCTCTCTCTCTCTCTCTCTGTGTATATATGTTGGGAAGAAGGAACCACATATCCCCGCTAATTAAGGAATTTCTCACAATATTTGTGTGTGTACATATATTGGGAAAAGGTACCCACATATCCCTGCTACTGAGTTTGATCTAAAGAAAAAATTAAGGCAAATTTGAAGGTCCCTGTTCAGGCACCACCTCCAAGGAATTTCAAGGAGGCAAATACAGAGCAGGAAAATAACAACTTAGATAAGTGGAATGTCTCAAGAGGATCTCATACAGCTTTCATTTACGTTCAGGCTGCCCCACAGACAGTCTTCTGGTTTTCTCCAGATGTGCGCCGCTCACAGCTGCCCCTGGGGAACTTGGCTCCTCGACCCTGAAGCAAGCGAGGCTGCTGCAGCTCAGTGTAGAACTTTACCAAAGGTGAGTTTGCATAGGGAAATTGGAGCGGGTGGCATTCACAGGTGTTCCTTGGAATCAGCTCTTCTTTATCCAGAGCCAAGGGGCTCACTGAAGCCCAGCTCAAAGCAAAGAGTTGTGTGGGTGGGTGAGGGGGGGGGGAGAAGCTGCCCTGCCCGAGATCAAATATTTACTCAGCCAAAGAAATGCAGGACTACAGAGTCAATATGCCATTTGTCCTTCCTTATCATTCCAGCAATTCACAACAATAACCCCAACCAGAAGGGGCACTAAAATCTGGTTATGGCTCAACACCTGTGCAAAGCTGGGATACAAGTGTGTGTGTGTGCACTCCCTCCAAACACACACGGCTGAGGTTTTCCATGTAAAATGCTTCATAATGGCCAATAAGATCAATTATAATAATATTGATGAGACTTGTATTACTGGACATGGAAATATGGGTCTTGGAGGCTCATAATACTCTCCTTCAATAAGCGGTGACCATCATCACAACCCCTGAATTCTTCTCCGGCTCGGATTTTATTCTGAAACAGAGAGCAATTCTGCTCTTGACTCCACCCACTGACCCAGCCCTCTTTTCTCCACCCACCCATCAACTGACCAATCAGAAGTTGGCTTGGCTTGAAAACAGGCTAAGTTATGTCCCAATGTGTAGGACCCTCAATTGTGCAGGGGCTGAAATTGTGGGGAGTGGTTATGCATGAGCACCTGCAGACAGCGGCATCTTTTGCAGACATCCGCACTGATGCGGGTGAAGAGGGCTGTCACTGTATGTGGCGCATTTGCCTACGCATGGAGGACTTGTTTGAAGAAGGTTTAGGTAACTGTCAAAACTCCAGGAACGACTCCTTGCCCATCAGATAACAAAACATCTATGAAGGGAGGAGCAGGCAGAAAACAAGAAGGGACAGCTGTATGGAAGTGGGATGGCCAACTAACCAGAAAAAATATGTCCCGGCCTGCTCCTGTGCCAGTAAAAGCAGCTTGGGATGCAGGAATCATCTGGTGAAGCTCTGCATGACATGGATAGAAGCACAGCTCACCACTAATGCCTGGATATCAATGTGCTGAGAAAGGCTATGTGCAGAAGCCAGCAACGGAAGTTGGCAACTCTTGTCTGAACATGCCTGGGAGGTGAGCTGGGGTGTGAGCTCACAAGCACAGCGTGTTGACGTTGATATGCTGTTGTTTCTCCCAGGATCTGACAATCCGCAGAGGTAAACTGCCTCTTTTCCTAGGAGTTGCTGACATGTCGAACACCTGCAACCAAAAGTCGTCGTGTGGAGGGCTCTTGTGTTGTGCCCTTTCCCCCAATACTAGGGTGACCATATGGAAAGGAGGACAGGGCTCCTGTATCTTTAACAGTTACATAGAAAAGGGAATTTCAGCAGGTGTCATTTGTATATATGGAGAACCTGGTGAAATTCCTTCTTCATCACCACAGTGAAAGCTGCAGGAGCTATACTAGAGTGACCAGATCTAAAAGAGGGCAGGGCTCCTGCAGCTTTAACTGTGGTGATGAAGAGGAAATTTCACCAGGTTCTCCATATATACAAATGACACCTGTAGAAATCCCCTTTTCAATGCAACTGTTAAAGACACAGGAGCGCTGTCCTCCTTTTCACATGGTCACCCTACCCAATACTTCATTACATCTCCCCCGCCAACGCACCCAACAGACAGTCAAAGTTTCTGTGCCTATTGAGTGTGCACAGTCCTCATTGGACTAGGTTTTTTTTTAGGCACGAGGGGTGGGTTTCCTAAAGTTTTTTGTGCTTCTACGAACCTTGGGGTTCCTATGAGTCCATTGATACCTCTCTCTTTTGTGTGAATGATGCCATTTTCGGCTACATAAGCAATGTCACTCATGCCTGAAAACCAGAAATAGAGGGAATGATAAACAATTCCTCCTCCATGCATTTGTCCTAATCTTTTTTCAAAGCTACCTCAACAAGTTTTTCATGGTTTTAAATTTCGGAATACTTTTTAAGGCTCACTGTTTTCAACTGTTGTAAACTGCCCAGAGAGCTTCGGTTATAGGGCGGTATATAAATGTAATAAATAAATATAAATAAATAAATGTCAACACATTTTATAGTAGTGAGTTCCGTAAGTGAATTATGCATTGCTAGACAGTGAAAAAGCAGATCCTCCAACGTTTTGCAGCAGAAAAACAGAAGACACTTGGCTATTTATAACACCTATATTTTCATATTAAAAATCTCTTCCTGATTCCTCTTCTGCCCCCCATTATTATTATTATTATTATTATTATTATTATTATTATTAATTTATATAGCACCATCAATGTACATGGTGCCCTTATACCCTTATCCTCCACCTGCTTTACATTATTAACATCCTGCATCAACCTCTGAAGCAAGATGTGTCAGCAGTAAACTGGTCGAAGCAGTTTATAATTTAGGGTGCAACCCTATGCATGTTTGGATGAGAAAAGAAGTCATACTACAACTCCCAGCATGCAGCTGGATTGTGCTGCGATTTGTAGGACTTTCTCCCCCTGTCTAAACATGCTTAGGATTGCACCCGTAAGAACATAAATCTCACAATGCATCTAGATTGCAGCTCAAACCTATCTACAATGTTTGCTCTCTTGACAGGCAGATTTTGGGGTGCAGGTGTGGGTAGTAGGGTGGCCATATGATAGGAAAACCTGGATTTGTCCGAATTCCTGGTAACAAATCCAGGAGGGGGAGGGGAAATCCGGATTTTCCCCATCTTTCCCAGCCAAAGGGCAGTTCTACTTTATTAGGAATTAACAAAAATGCTTATAACTCCATCATTTTTAAAGATAAAGATATGAAACCTGGCATGATGGTAGCTCTTAGGTAGGGCTTTAGTCTTACCAAATTTGAAATAGATCTGTTCATCCATTGATTTTTTAGGAATTTTTTAATAATTGAGGTTTTAAAATTATTGTTAAAACTGTCATTTTTAAAGATAAAGAGATGAAACTTGGCACCATGATAGCTTTTAGGTAGGGCTTTAGCCATACTAAATTTTAAACAGATCTGTTCATCCATTGATGCCCCTTGGTGCTGCACACGCCCCCTTGGGGGCCGACCATGTTGTCCTCCTTTTTGGTTTCCAAACTATGGTCACCCTAGTGGGTAGACGCCTTTGAGATGGAAGCGGAGAAGTGAACTAGCCTGTTGTAGTTTCAACACCAAAGAAGGAAAATCAGGCCTTAGCTAGACCTAAGGTTTATCCTGGGATCGTCCCGGGGTCATCCCTGTTCATGTAAATGAACACACAGGGGATCCCGGGAGCAGGCAGGGACGATCCTGGGATAAACCTTAGGTCTAGCTAAGGCCTCAGTTTAGCCACAGGCAGGGTTTTAAAATAAAGAGGAGGCTTTGATCTTTTGGCTCCAGAGGTATTAGAAAACTGTAATCATCCTGGCCTATAATGTGTTATCGATTGTCCAGTAATGGTATAATGTTTAATGTTTAAGAGCAATGTTTAAGAGCCAAACAGGTGTGATACTAGAGATAACAGGATGTTCCATGTTGGGGCAGGGTGGAGGGTGTTAAATCAAAATAGCTGGGACGGAGGAGATATGTATCTGTCCTGCAGTGCAAAGAGGGGGAAGATAACCTTTCCTCCCATGCCATTTTTCTGACTTATATCCCCCACCCCAACATACACACACATATCTGTGATTTGCCCTGCAGGGGGAAAACATGTAAGCAAAGAGCAACTTTGGGAAATGTGATAAGTGGAGAGGGCTTAATCCACCCCCCCCCAAGCTGCACCCCTGATCCAAATGCCACCCCCACCCCCTGCTTTACATTTCAATTTTTTAAAATCCCCAAACAACGGGGAACCCTGTTTGTGTCTAGCTGGACCCCAGCCAGAATGGCAAGCCCAAGCCCCAAGAATGACATCTTGAGGGTTGTGTGCAGGACATTTTCTTAAAGTGGTAGCATCTCTCCAAAGGTGTTGAAGACCTTGGCTTGGAGACACAGGCACCAGAACAGAGCGGCCGTCCCTGCAATGGTACTTTCAGGGCAGGACTTTGGGGCAGAAGCCCAGAGATCCCACTAGGAGGATGAGCAAGGGAGGTCCCCAAACGCAGCCGGGCTGGCTCACCACGTTTGGAAGTCTGTGAATTGAGAAACATCACAATCTAAAGATCACATAAGGCTCCATAAGACCATGAACTTCAGAGTCCAACATTACCTGTGTCCGTGGTAAGGAGGCACCGTTGGCATTAATGGAACAACGCACAGCGCAGAGATATGCAGCAAAAGAAGCACTTCTGGAACTCATGATCCAGTTGGGTTCTGCTAGGAGGACAAAGCTGCTGGGCTCCCAGACCTGTGGCACAGAACCCTAACAGCACAGGTGTGCTGAGAGCAGGAGCGTTGCTAGCCCTGGGATCGTGGGGCCCTGGCCACAAATCTATTCCCCAGGGCTTCAGTTCTATTCCCCACACCCCTGAGTGTCCATTAGTTCCAAGTGATGTTTTTTCCCTCACCTTAATTGCCATGCAGGAGGCAATTTTCAAGGGGGGGGGTTTGCATCAAAAATGCTGCAATGCCCCCCCTGCCCTACTCACAGTTGTTTACGGGTTCTTTAGACAATGACGTGACCCTCCAGTTTTACTTCTGTGTCTAATCAGCACTTTCAGCGAGTTTTTTTTTAGAGCAGGGGAAAGCAGCATTTAATTGTGAAAGCGAAAGACAGCGTGATTTCCCTTTGTGCTATTCCATTATACCACAGTGCCACCTAGAGGTGATGTAGGAGGTTTTTCCTAAGCTTAACTGCTGTGATGGGAAGATGTTCCAGGGGGATCACAGTTGGGGAGGGAACACTGCCCAATCCCCACTCCACATGGCAACTGAGGGTGGGCGAACCATTCAATTGATGCCAATGGGAAACACCCCCCACCCCCGGGTGTGAGGTTCTAAACGTGCCCAGGGAAGGGCTGTGCACAGACAAAATGCTTGTGGCAATTTCTGAAGAGAGTACTTGCAATAAGCCACAGACATTTGCCAAAAGCAGCCACTGGGAAGGGGTGTGGGCTGGAGCGACGCCCGTGATCGTATCGTATGTGGCTTTTGTTTTCATTTGTAAACTGAGAACCGGCGAGAGCCTCTTATTAAAGCCATACAATTGCGTCCCACTTCTGTCCCCAGGAATCGAGCCCTTCCCTCCATGGGAAGAACAAACAAGCCAGCCGACGGAGGCCGCGGAGTTATCGCTCCCCGCTTGTAACGATAATATCAGCTGCCTCCTGCCATTCAGCTGTCTGGAACAAAAGCCATTTTGTCCCGGGAGAAAGACAGCATGCGAGGCGTGTGAACTGCGAAGCGTCCTCGCTGCTTCCAGGAAGAGGGAATGCTAAAGGGCTCCTTTCTTTGGCCGTTCTTTAGTAATTCCTCCTTCACGTGTTTCAGCGGTTGAGCCCTGATATCCAAAAAACAGGAGCCAGGGCTGAGCTGGGTTCAAATTGAGCCCTGACCAACATCCTGGTGGTTTTTTTTAATCGCAGTGCTTCATTTCCAAATGCAACTTGGTCGGATAGTGGCCTTCGCTAGACCTAAGGTTTATCCTGGGATCATCCTGGGGTCGTCCTGGGGTCACGTGATTTGGAAGCTATACTTCTATTAATGCAGCCCAAAATAGCATTTGCCTTTCTTGCAGCCCTATCGCACTGTTGGCTCATATTCAGCTTGAGATCTACAACAATTCCAAGATCCTTCTCGTTTGTAGTATTGCTGAGCCAAGTATCCCCCATCTTGTAACTGTGCCTTTGGTTTCTATTCCCTAAATGTAGAACTTGGCATTTATCCCTATTAAATTTCATTCTGTTGTTTTGTGGGCTCTGGTTCCTCCTGTCCCTGCCTTTCCTCTGTAATTTCAGCATGAGGCCTGGTCTGCATGCAATGATGAGACCGGTTCTAAAGAACAACAAAAACATGGTGGATCTGGGGTGTCTCTACGGCCAAGCTTAGTCTTACTTGCAAAAAACTTGGTCTCTTTCATTTTATCAGTCGATTACCCCAACTATCAACACTAAATAAATAATTACGCTTTTCATCCCCAGCTGAAAAGCCAGTAATGTCACCCGACATCTGCAACCAAGGCGTATTGTGTTTAAGGCAGGCCTCTGGCTATTGTGGTTCATGGGGAGATGAGTAGCACCTGTACTTTGTTTGAATTGCTACAAAAGAGGGGAAAGAAAGTACAAAGCATGGGACAGAAGGTCTTTTTGGGTGGGGAGTTTGGGCACTTAACCTGAACACAACCTGGAGAGAAGCACAAAATGGGCATCAAAGATCAGGTAATCTATCATAGCTACGAGAATAACATTCAAATGTCCAATGTTTTCTTTACAGCATGAGATACTTGAGCAGATTTTTTTTTTTTTTTTTTACAAAACAAAAGAAAAAAAGACAGATATCAGAGGCTTAGTGAGGGCAGCTGGCCAGGCAGTGTGGCATAGTTGCAGCTTCTTGTTGGCCTGTGCTTGCGTCCTAACAGAGTAAAGTGCACAGTAACGGCCCTGCCATTAGGCAGACTGAAGCAACCACCTCAAGCAGCTGATTTGGTGCGCCATGAGAGAGTAAATAATTGTTAGTTGTTTAATGTATTATTGCTGCATTTTTACTGCTGGCGAGGGGGAGAGGTGCTCCTGAGATTATCTGCCACAGATGCCAAAATAACTTGATCGGCCTTGGGTACGACATGCCTTGATCATGTGGGGTGGGGTGCCATTTAGGCTGGGCCTGCTCAAAGCGGTGTTTTGGAACTCAAATATTTATGAGTTTGTATTTTATATAAGGCACCAGGAGCCCTTACCTTGTGGGAGGCAGCCTGGAATTTGCAAGTGGAGTTATGCGCCCTCAATAGCTCCTCCCCTCCCCTTTGAGGATTCTGGGAATCACATTCCGATCATAAGTCAACAGTAAGTCACGTAAAGGAGTGCTCACCGCGTCCCCTTTATGCCATGAGAGCAGCTGGTGGAGAAAGCCAGCCGGGACGACGGAGTCCCTTTGATACCCCCCATAAAACATGCCCCATCCTGCCTTGTTGCTAGCAAAATGTTCAGCTTGCTTGAGGCAGCCCTTGGCTGGATGAGTTGCAAGGACAAATGGTACAAGTCCTCTCTGCCCATTGCTTATCACACCTTTCCTCCAGGATGCTTGTGGTCTTCCTTCCAAAGGTTATCCCCACAACAACCCTGTGAGGTAGATTAATCTGAGAGATTGTGATTGGCACAAGGTCACCCACTGCGAATGGAGGATGATAGGGCTTCTAGGATTCTAGGCATAAAATCCAATGTAAGGCTACAGCTAGACCTAAGGTTTATCCTGGGATCATCCAGGGTTCGCCCCTGCCTGAGCACTGGATCCCCTGTGTGTCACCTAGGCCACAGCTAGACCTAAGGTTTATCCTGGGATCATCCAGGGTTCGCCCCTGCCTGAGCACTGGATCCCCTGTGTGTCACCTAGATGAACAGGTTTGACCCCTGGACGATCCAGGGATAAACCTTAGGTCTAGCTATGGCCTAAGTCTTGCTTATAGACCCAATGAAATGAATAGACCCAATTATTCATTCAGTGGGTCTACTCTAAATAGAACTTATGCTGGATTTTCCCCAAAGCTAGCAGTGACTACTAGGACTGGTGAGATAGTGATTTGACCAAAAATAATGAAATTGACCCAATCATTTGAAGAAAACAATTTTAAAAAATAACCCTAAATTTGTTTCTCTAAATAATTTCGTTCATTCTTCAGCCTGCTTACTGATGGGCGCAGCACTCCTGAGGAGCGTTGCACCCCATGCGCGACTCCTGGTTCCGTGCGAGTAATCGTGCGGAGCGGGATCAAGCCACGGAAAGGGGCCACACGGTCCGCAGTCTTGGGCTCAGCCCGAGACTGCGGAAAAACCAGGCCCAAAGGGGAGGGATATATCCCAGGGCAAGGGAGGGATGATCCCTCCCTGATCCTGGGATCCCCTGTGCGTCATCTGGACGCACAGGGATGATCCCGGGGTTTGCCCCGGGATATAGCCTGGTCTAGCTAAGGCCTAAAATGGCTTCCCGGACTGAAATGGTGATCATTTGGAAGATCTCCTGTTTATTAAAAAGAGTCAGGTGTGCATGTGTGTTTTTCTTCTCCAGGATTAGGCCAGACAAGGTGATTTTCAAAGGAAGATTTTTTTTAATTTTTATTTAAAGTTGCTCTGATGTTTACCAAAGGGCAGGATTTCCATATTGGGCAGCGCCCAGCACAGTTTGGATTACACATTAAACAATGTCATAATCGTTTATGCTTTAACAATCCAAAGTATGGAAGTTTGCAGCACCCGGGTTCCTGGGGAGGTCAGATGTGCTTTGGAAATTTGAACACACCGAGGGAAGGAACACACATTCACAGGGCTGGGTAAAACTCTGTATGAGATCTTCTCCTGAGCCTCACTCTGAGACGGCCAAGATGACAGCTGACTAAGGAGACATGTTTCTAACCACAGCTGGAGGCATTCTAGGTTTCTACACTTGTGCTGAAGTGACTACAGAAATCAGCATCTTGAGAATGTCCACATTTAACCCTTGTAAACTGCCCAGAGAGCTTCGGCTATGGAGCGGTATATAAATGTAATAAATAAATAAATAAATAAATTTGTATCTTTAACAGTTGCATAGAAAAAGTCATGCATTAAAATAAATCTTCAGTTTGAGAAGAACCGAATTTAAGATTGGAAAACTGAGAAACTCAGAGAAATCG
This sequence comes from Elgaria multicarinata webbii, assembly GCF_023053635.1. NCBI lineage: Eukaryota > Metazoa > Chordata > Lepidosauria > Squamata > Anguidae > Elgaria > Elgaria multicarinata. The sequence goes on from NC_086182.1 coordinate 32,448,482, forward strand.
AAATTGACCGATTTGTCTGTCTCTGCTCTGGGCTAGTGGCTGGATCTACCCTACTGCTTTAAAGCGCTTTATAACAGTTTTGACAACTGTAAATGAAATGTGTTCTGGGCCCCAACAGTTGTCAAAACTGTTATAAAGCGCTTTAAAGTTAGGGTGACCCTATGAAGAGGAGGACAGGGCTCCTGTATCTTTAACAGTTGTATTGAAAAGGGGATTTCTGCAGGTGACCATCACTATATCTTGCGGTAGGGAATTTTATAGTTTAACTATGCACTTTGCGAAGATGCCTTTGGGAAACACACAGAGGCAGGCCTCGAAGATCATCGCCCTCTCCCACTTCTGTTCCCCACCGTTACGAATTTGTTTCAAATATTTGTAGGCCTCTTTTAAGGATTAAAAAAGAAGAGCTTCCCAATGTGGATTCCGACATATCAAAATATGATATATAAATCACGACCATTTTCAACAACCGTAAAAAGCACTGTAACATTAACAAGAAATAAAACCCAGCAAGAACACCAACACTAGAAGATCTAGGCCCAATAAATAATTACAGCTAAAAATTCTACAAGGAAGCAGGGACTCTGGCAGGATCTACACTCCTGCTTTAAAGCACTTTAAATAGGGTGACACTATGAAAAGGAGGACAGGGCTCCTGTATCTTTAACAGTTGCATAGAAAAGGGAATTTCAGCAGGTGTCATTGGTATATATGGAGAACCTGGTGAAATTTCCTCTTCATCACAACAGTTAAAGCTGCAGGTGCCCTGCCCTCTTTTAAATCTGGTCACTCTAGTATAGCTCCTGCAGCTTTAACTGTTGTGATGAAGAGGGAATTTCACCAGGTTCTCCATATATACCAATGACACCTGCTGAAATTCCCTTTTCTATGCAACTGTTAAAGATACAGGAGCCCTGTCCTCCTTTTCATATGGTCACCCTTTCTGTGGTGAAGTACAGAATTTATATTTATCTTCACAGATACACACACACACACACACCATGTGTGCTCCCACACATAATTCCATGTTTTTCAACTGCTTCTACATTCCTAATATGTTAGAATAACAAAACTCTTTACCAACGCTAAGAGAGCACACACGAGAGAGAGATTATGTGCATTTAAAAGTCCCTCAAATCATAGCACCGTCACAGCTGCGAGTATAAGACGGTGTTTCCTTCTGCTGCCATGATTACCTGTTGCTCTCTGGGTTATTATTGGGGGAGCTTGACCCCAAGGTCCAACCCTAGCTGAACCGCTTTATATTGTACTGCTTCATGCAAGAGTAGGGTGACCATATGGAAAGGAGGACCGGGCTCCTGTATCTTTAAAAGTTGTATTGAAAAGGGAATTTCTGCAGGTGTCATTTGTATATATGGAGAACCTGGTGAAATTTCCCCTTCATCACCACAGTTAAAGCTGCAGGTGCCCTGCCCTCTTTCAAATCTGGTCACTCTAGTATAGCTCCTGCAGCTTTAACTGGTGTGATGAAGAGGGGATTTCACCAGGTTCTCCATTTATACAAATGACACCTGCTGAAATGCCCTTTTCTATGCAACTGTTAAAGATACAGGAGCCCTGTCCTCCTTTTCATAGTGTCACCCTATTTAAAGTGCTTTAAAGCAGGAGTGTAGATCCTGCCAGAGTCCCTGCTTCCTTGTAGAATTTTTAGCTGTAATTATTTATTGGGCCTAGATCTTCTAGTGTTGGTGTTCTTGCTGGGTTTTATTTCTTGTTAATGTTACAGTGCTTTTTACGGTTGTTGAAAATGGTCGTGATTTATATATCATATTTTGATATGTCGGAATCCACATTGGGAAGCTCTTCTTTTTTAATCCTTAAAAGAGGCCTACAAATATTTGAAACAAATTCATAACGGTGGGGAACAGAAGTGGGAGAGGGCGATGATCTTCGAGGCCTGCCTCTGTGTGTTTCCCAAAGGCATCTTCGCAAAGTGCATAGTTAAACTATAAAATTCCCTACCGCAAGATATAGTGATGGTCACCAATTTGGATGGCTTTAAGAGGGAATTACAGAAATTCGTGAACATCAAAGCTATCAATGGCTACTCTTCCCGATGGGTCTGTGCTACTTCCAGTATCATGCCTATGTACATCACTTGCTGGGGAACATGGGCAGGAGGGTGCTGTTGTACTCAGGTCCCGCTTGTGGGTTTTTGGTCGACACCTGGTCAACTGCTGTGTGAACAGAATGCTGGACTAGATAGACCCCTGGTCTGATCCAGCAGAGCCCATCTTATGTTCTTTCCTAGGATGACCATATTTTGGAAACCAAAAAGGAGGACAACATGGTCAGCCCCCAAGGGGGCATGTCTAGCACCAAGGGGGCATGCCCACCCGAACATAGCCTTGGTCACATGTCTGATTTTACAGCACACATTTAAGACAAATCTGTTCTACAAAATAATTTTAAAACTTCAATTATTAAAAAATTCCTAAAAAATCAATGGATGAATGGATCTGTTTCAAATTTGGTCTGGCTAAAGCTCTACCTAAAACCTAAGTTTCATCTCTTTATCTTTAAAAATGATGATTTTAAAAATAATAATTTTAAAACCTAATTATTAAAAAAATCCTAAAAAAATCAATGGATGAATGGATCTGTTTCAAATTTGGTATGACTAAAGCCCTTCCTAAGAGCTACCATCGTGCCAAGTTTCATGTCTTTATCTTTAAAAATGACGGCGTTATAAGCATTTTTGTTAATTCCCATTAGAGCTGCTCTTTGGCTGGGGAAGATGGGAAAAAACTGGATTTCCCCTCCCCTCCCGGATTTGTCACCAAAAACCCAGACAGATCTGGGTAAATCCAGTCATATGGTCACCCTATCTTACCTGGTTGCCCATTATGGGAAATGGGATGTTGAACTTGATGGACCTTTGCTCTGACCCAACATGGCTCTGATTCTATCCTTATTTTGCCGTTGGCTTTCTGGGCTGCTTTCTGCAGTGCATGAAGGGTAGCGTTGTAGTTGCTAGACCCATTTCCTCATCTAGGGGGCGCAGGAGATGCCCAGCCATGCTGCCCTCGAGAGCTCGCGGGAGAAACACACATGAACACCCAACGCTACCTCATCTTCTGCTTAATTGGTAGGTTGCAAGGTCATATTAGGGTTGTAACCAGCCTCCCCCCCGCTTTGCAGCTGGCAACGCTGAAAGCTGGCAAGCCTTTTAAGGGGCCGCGTGGTAAAAAGGCGACTTTCAATGATGGCCTTTGTTGAAGATCTTCCTTGTGCACAGGGCGAATCTAAATCTTTAACCGACATTTTGCATCATCTCCGCGACTGTGCATAACAAAAGAGCGTAATCTCAATAGATTCATACATACTTTGGGGTTATTACAAGGCTTTTTGGCATTTTAGAGAGGAGGTGGAGAATCACTGTTTCCCCTGAAGGCTTATTAGCAGTTGCGGCGGCAAGGTTTAATATGCTTTAGTCCTGGGGAGCGAGGCGGAGGGGGAGGCTTGGGAGACTTCAGGTCCTCCTTCTTCCACAAGAGAGAGACGGATACTTTAGCGGTTGCGAATTCCATGCCCACCTTGTTCCCAGAATATATGCCCACATGGAAGTACAACATCTAAAGATCTTTCTCATGGGTTTTGCATCTGGTTGAAGGCAGATAAGTTTATTTTACCACTTTGCTGCAAAAATAAATAAATAGATTCACAATTTAAAAACTGGGAGGGAGGGGGCACCCGGTCCTGCGAACGCAACACCACAACTTTTGTTCCCATTTATATCGCCGCTCACCCATGTAATTCAAACAAGCAGGTTTGTGGCGCGTTTATAATTTCGGCACTAAGGCAGATGGATCCTCTAAAAACTAGGTTTGTCACCTGATTAAATAAATCTTCACCCATGAATCGTAGGAGTTTTGATGGATTAATTGATGGATTCAATCTCCATGTATTTACATATAAATGTAAGCAGTCATTTTGAAAGAGAAAGGAGAGACATTCCCTTTGGTGTAAAAAGAGAAGGGGGACGAGCTTCTTCTACTTGTCCTCTCCAGCCTGGTGCCTTCCAGATGGTTTGGACTACAACTCCAATCATCCCTGACTACTGGCCATACTGGCTGAAACTGATGGAAACTGCTGCCCAAAAAGTTCTATTTATTTATTTATTTATTTATTTATTTATTTATTTCTTACCCGCTTTTCCACTTGGATCATGGTGGAGAATAACAGCAGGGCACCTTGAAGATACTTAGGACATAAGGTGATTAGCAATCATGTGTTGTTTTGTTTTTTTAAAGTCCTCGGTACTGGAGGGGGGCGGGAGGAGGGAATAATTATTAGCACCACAGTATGCATGGAATGGAAGTTTAATCTTTCCCTCCTCAGTGTCACTAAAATTACCCCCTCCTGCAAAGCGATTAGTATTAGAATTAGTATTAGTGCTGACCTGGATGGATCCTTGGTCTGATCTAGCAAAAGGGCTCTCCTTCACGTCTAGTTCGGAACAAAGGAACATGTGGCCGAATTTATGTTCCTCAGCACAAAACCCAGTCTGAACCAACATCAGACCAGACGGAAGTGAAGCAGCTTGTAACACAGAAGTGCTTTTGGGGAACTAAAACTTTATACAGACAACCATCTGTCAGGGATTCCTGCATTGAGCAGGGGGTTGGACTGGATGGCCTTGTAGGCCCCTTCCAACTCTGCTATTCTATGATTCTATGATTCTATGATACTTGGCCCTCGTTTGATCAGGGCTGCAGTGCGGATTGCAATACTGACTGGCTTCAGCAGACCTTTGAGCGTCTGCTTGTTTTTGCACCTTGCTGTTTGACACCCGGCACATGTGAGGAAACAGGGACTTCACCTATTCGATAGATGTGGCTGGAAACTCCATGGTTACGGTGTTATGTCACTGTGGTCGTTTTTGAGTAGGTGGCTATATTGTGCGGTGCTGCCGTAACCAGTGTACAGACTTAACCACTCTTGTAATTCTCTCGTGTATCAAAATCCCTCTACTTAACAGTTGAAGCTGATCTGCTCCCTTGTTGCTGGGAGGGACATTCTTCCTCTAATTCTGACAGTTTGAGCTCATTAAACTGTAGTTACCACTAGAGAGCTATCAATCAGCTGCCACCAATAGCAACACACCCTTAATGGAAGCGTGTTCTTACCATGTTGGGAGGTCCTTGCTCCCTTTTTTTTTTAATGCTTAATTTAAGGAACCCGGTCTGCAGTTTTGGGTCTATGTTACACAGAGACTCACAAAGGAAATCCATTGATTGTATATACTGGTACGGGATGGGGAAAGCTGGAGAACTCTAGGGAGTGGTGTAGTGAAGGGGAAATCCCAAGGGGAACTTAACTTCAGATCTTTTTTCAGGGCAGGAGTGTCAGCATCGGGAGAGCTAGGCTAATTGACAGAGAGCATCTACATTAAAGGAGGGAAGTGCCCTTACCATTTCTTCTTCTTCTGGGGTCTTTCTGCAATGACTACAACTCCTTTAGATGGCGTCCGACGGTGACCACATGATTTGCAATTGAAAACTTCCCTTCTTGGCAATGCTCCATAAAGTTAAATGAAACAGTGCCATCTAGTGCAGTGGTTCCCAAACTTTTTCAGGTAATCGTCCCCTTGGTTCCACAAGCTCATGCCCAGTGCCCCCTATCCTACCCTATAAAAATCATTATTCAGAATAGCGGTTTTCAACAACCCACTAAGGAAGATAATAACAATAAATTTCAAAACAGTAACAATTAATTGAATATTTATTCAATATCCAAAGCACCCGCCGCAGGCTTGCCGAGGGAGGGAGGGAAAAGAGAGCGAACGCCTCTGTTTTGCAGCCGGCGTGGCGGGGCACACCAAGCAGGGTATCTCTTCATTAGCATTTTGGTGCTTTTGAAACATTTCAGTTCATCGATAAAAGGACTCTTCTTAAACGGTATTAATACATGTGTAGATTCTTCCCCTATATGGCTTGGGACCAAACTATCTTCTCCCATAAAAATGTCCCTGGGTTTTAAGACCTTCTGAAGAGGTGCTTCTCAGAAAAGACCACCTCGAGCACCCCCTTGCTGCCCCCTTGCCTCTTAACACCCCCTATGCAATCCCACCGCCCCCAAGGGGGCAGTACTGCCCATTTTGGGAACCACTGATCTAGTGGCTCATGATATCCTGTGATAATTTTAAACAGTGCATTGCATTACCTCTGATCTTTTCCTAAAGTGAAATTGCTGGGGAAAGGCATGGAAAACATTCTGGAGTTCGACTGTGTCATGTAATGTATTCACAAATTTCTGTGAGTAGCCAATCATGAGTGTACAATAAATCATTCATGTAGAGAAGCTGAGATTTTCCTTCCTCTGCCAAGTGAATGAGGGGATAATGAGGCTTTAATATTTTAATATTGTTTGTGTGTTAGCAGTCAAGGTTGGTGGCTCTCATTCTGGGATTCAGTCATACCCAACTATAAAGGAACTTTCCAGGGTGCTGAACCACATCCCCCAACTATGTCCAGCACCTTGGATAGCTCCTTTACAATTCCAGCTGGTTCTGACTGAAACCCAGAATGGATTCACAGCCCTGCCAAAATAGGAACCACCAGCCTCCACTGGATGTTGACATAGCCTTCCCTAAATCAGTGCCCTCTGGATGTGTTGGAGTACAACTCCCATAATTCCCAAGTTGTGGAAGGCAGGTGGAGAAGAAGTGAGAGATTATGGAAAACAAACAATCAAACAGAAGCTGGATACTTTATTCCTTTCCTTTGATTCAGTTCCTACTTCGTGGTTGTAGTTTAAATGGTAATGCACCTTTGCAAGATCATTTGCATTTCTAATGAAGAACTAAAGGTTGCATTTCAGCTGGTGTAAGATGGTTTACTAAAAGCTCAGTGTATTTTTCTAGTTGAACTTATACAGTTTGAAGTAAGCAGCACCGAGTTCAATCCAGCTTCCTCCCAGTTAACTAGGCATAAGATTGCAGTCATGTTGATCCGTGTGTGTGTGTGTGTGTGTGTGTGTGTGTGTGTGTGTGTGTG